>NC_133341.1:37258823-37858823 GCF_030506205.2 Paramisgurnus dabryanus | reverse complement strand
TCGCTGTTCTTCAGATTGTTTCAGCTTTTTTCATTATAATAAAAATATTTTGAATGATTGTGTTTGACGTTGCTTTTTTAAATTCATTTCATTTCATTTAAAATCCTGGAGATGTTTTAAACACGTTGCTATGGGGTTGCTAGGGTGTCCTGGAATCATTTGAATTATCTTGCTATGTGGTTGCTAGGGTGTCCTGGAGTTGTTTTAAACACGTTGCTATGTGGTTGCTAGGGTGTCCTGGAGTTGTTTTAAACATCTTGCTTTGTGGTTGCTAAGGTGTCCTGGGGTTGTTTTAAACATGTTGCTATGTGGTTACTAGGGTGTCCTGGAGTTGTTTTAAACATCTTGCTATGTGGTTGCTAAGGTGTCCTGGGGTTGTTTTAAACACGTTGCTATGTGGTTACTAGGGTGTCCTGGAGTTGTTTTAAACATCTTGCTATGTGGTTGCTAGGGTGTCCTGGAGTTGTTTTAAACATCTTGCTATGTGGTTGCTACGGTGTCCTGGAGTTGTTTTAAACACGTTGCTATGTGGTTGCTAGGGTGTCCTGGAGTTGTTTTAAACATCTTGCTATGTGGTTGCTAAGGTGTCCTGGGGTTGTTTTAAACACGTTGCTATGTGGTTACTAGGGTGTCCTGGAGTTGTTTTAAACATCTTGCTATGTGGTTGCTAGGGTGTCCTGGAGTTGTTTTAAACACGTTGCTATGTGGTTGCTAGGGTGTCCTGGAGTTGTTTTAAACATCTTGCTATGTGGTTGCTAAGGTGTCCTGGGGTTGTTTTAAACACGTTGCTATGTGGTTGCTAGGGTGTCCTGGAGTTGTTTTAAACATCTTGCTATGTGGTTGCTAAGGTGTCCTGGGGTTGTTTTAAACAGGTTGCTATGTGTTTACTAGGGTGTCCTGGAGTTGTTTTAAACATCTTGCTATGTGGTTGCTAAGGTGTCCTGGGGTTGTTTTAAACACGTTGCTATGTGGTTACTAGGGTGTCCTGGAGTTGTTTTAAACATCTTGCTATGTGGTTGCTAGGGTGTCCTGGAGTTGTTTTAAAGGATAATTCCGGTATTTAACACTTTGGGTCTCATTTCTGGTTTGTTTTGGATGAACTACAGTGATGGACACAGAAATTTTGACAAAGGGTCGTGTCTTGAGTTTTTGACTTGTTTAGAAGCGTCTCTTGACTGCTTCAGAATGGAAGTCAATGACCATGCACAAACATGTCATTAAAACAACACTTAACGTTCATTTTCAAAACTGTACTACTCACCGAGTGGTGCGTGGTGTTCGTTGTTGTTTAAAAACAAGTTGTGAAGCGAAATACAGTTTCTGTCGTGTTTTATTTGGCATTTTGTAAAATTCCATTGATCTCTCTTGTAAGACTCATTGCTCGCTGATATATCACTCCGCCACTGGGAAACAAAAAAGGGTCTGTTTACATGTGGTTGTAGTTTTTTCGCTCGGTTTCTCTCAGAAGAAATTTTTCCCATATTTGTAGGGCTGGACCAGAATATTTGAATATTCGTTCCGTGGGTTGACATTCGATTTTCAGTTTTGAGATTCTCATATATATAGTAATATTTCACAGCGTTAATGCAGAGCTTTTGCCAAGCAGGAAGTGCGCTTCACGCTCCCGCTCTATAGGTGGCGCAGAGAGACCAACATCCATAGCCAACAGCCACCAAACGCCACCAGTGGAAGAGATCGCCTCAAACGGAAAGCACGCTTCCTGCTTTGGTATTCACGCTAATAGTGTTGTAAATAACGTCCAGTTTCTTGCAAAAACTGATTGATTTGCTTCACAAGACGTCAATATGTCACACGGAGTTATGGGGGATTACTGTTGTATTGGATATATATGCTTTAGCTCTTAAAGTGTGCGGATTGGTTGACTTGCATGACGGAGCACTGGGGTTTCTGCAAATATCTTCTTTATTGTTCTGCTGATGAAAAAACATATTGGATGATGTAAGTGTTATAAATAAACTTAATTCGGAAAGTATGCTACCGTTTTATTAGTTTGTTGAACTTCGTTCATTTATTTTCGTTGTTTTATTTAAATAGCCTACCCTTTACGTTGTCAGTAATTACTGTGCTGTTAATTTCTGATACGGGAGTGTTTGTTTGTTAGAAAAATGTAAGGCTACCTTATTAAAAGTGCTCTTGTGTTTTGTTTCACTAATGCTGTTCTCGCAGGACGCTTGACAGGCATGCCGAGTGTGCTAACGCTTCTGACTCAAATATAGAGCGGAAGTATATACGCGGTTGTGAGGTATCTGAAAAAATAGTTCCACTATAGCAAATAACACGGATTGAAATCATACATTGCGCCAATATATTTGTTTTTAATCATCAACGAACACCACAAACTACTCGGTGAGTAGTACAGTTTTGAAAATGAACGTTAAGTGTTGTTTTAATGACATGTTTGTGCATGGCCATTGACTTCCATTCTGAAGCAGTTAAGAGACGCTTCTAAACGAGTCAAAAAGTCAAGACACGACCCATTGTCAAAATTTCTGTGTCCATCACTGTAGTTCATCCAAAACAAACCAGAAATGAGACTCAAAGTGTTAAATACCGGAATTATCCTTTAAACACGTTGCTATGTGGTTGCTAGGGTGTCCTGGAGTTGTTTTAAACATCTTGCTATGTGGTTGCTAAGGTGTCCTGGGGTTGTTTTTAGCATGTTTCTATGTGGTTGTTGGTTCTGGAAACCAGGTCAGTCTCAACCACAAATTGATAACTATGAATATTATATGTAACATTTGACAGAAGCACTACGATTTAAATGATTTTTAATGTTAATCATGTCCTCAAAACTCTTGAGACAGAGATGAACACTGGTACTAGTAGGGTTTTGATATCTTAACACTGTCATTTACTAATGTTACACACACTACTGCTATCTTAAACAATAAATATACATACACTTCTAGTTTGTGTAAGTGCAAATATATAAGCTCATCTGAACCGGATTATAGAAACAGTCGTCCATATCTACCTGCATTTTGGTTTGTTGCGAATCATTTCAACATAGACATTGAGTTCCAGGTTCAGGGGTCTCAGAGTGGCCGGTGGTCTCGGGCCGTGATGAAGCAGACGACACACGGCTATCTGAGCATCACTGAGAGAGGACGCTGTAGTCCACATCATTACACAACGTCTCCACAAACACAATATAATCCACACTGAGCAGTAGTAGTCTTCTTCAACTATTTTAACAGCACAAACCTTCAAGACAACACAGAGATGCCAGCGCTCACCTGCAGGACAAACAGTGTTGTGAAGCTGCTTTAATTCTCCTGAAGGACACAATAATCCTGAACCTGCTGACCTAAGAGCTCTGCACATAAACATCTCATCTTGATTCAGTTTATTCATCTATTATTAGATCTTCATGTTTTCAGGTTCAAGGGTACATGTTCAGATCTGGACAGATGTTTGGCAGAAATTCTTACAGAAACATCTTTTATTCTTTATATTACAGACTACAGACACTTTACAGACACATCTGCTGAGATTCAGAGACACAAAAAGAGGTTCAGAAGTTTTGCTTCATTTCATTTCATATATACAGTTATATGGAAAGCTTTGTTTAATTGAAATATTTACTTTGTCACAGATGTAATACAGACTCAATGGGAGTTCAATCTGGCCTATTGGTTTAGATCATATGGATCACCAAAGGCTGTTTTCATTGAGTTTGACATCATTACACCTACGTTAGTTCAGGTCAGTCACTATATGAAGTGAAGTGAATGTCAGCGAGCGTTGACATGAACATCTTTGATCTCAGCATCAATCTGCTGTCACTCCACAGTGAGCCACGAGTGTTAAAGGCCAACATCTGACATGAATATTTAACACCTGACAGCTTCAGCATTTGCACTCGTGTGTGTACAACATGACAATGCTGTTGTTAGATTATTTACTGTATATGTTTCTACTGTGAACGTGTTGTATTTCTTTAATCAAGCTGACACAGATACGACTGCTCTTTCTAATGGAGTTGAGGATTATTTTCCGAAGGATAATCCAGAATTACGCCTAATGAGATTGACAACCAGCATTTACCAATTAGTTAAGTTGAGTTAGTTCTGAGATAACAGCGCTCACCTTCTGAATGAACTCAGATTAAATAACCTGATCAAAAGCCCACGCAGCATTTTTGTCAAATCATCAAATATTTTTATGTTACTTTAACTTAAAAAAACGATTTCAACTTGATTTTAGAAGTTATGTCAACTTTTCACAAGCCAAAACTTATTCGCTGTATTTTTAAAGTGTCCAGTTTAACATGAATCATATATAATGTGAATGATTCGTTTTGGTGTAATGACCGTAGATTTAATAGATGTAGATGTCTGTGTTTGTGTAGCTGCTAATGGCTTAAAAAGAAGAGAAAAATAAACAGATGAACTGGTCAGATGCAAAAGAGTTAAACAGGTTATTTCAAAGCCAAGGATTTGAATGCTGGTGTGCTGGCCAAATAAACCACCTCCCCAAAACCACGGCCCAGCGGATCACTGAAACAAAACAAAAGATCTTCATTTCTTCTCCTCAAAGTAACCACAAGTGAACCATACAGCAGAAAGTTCCTGAACGCTAAAGCTTTTCTTACTCAGAAAGAGAAGTCGGTCCGGCCATGGATCTGAACTGTTTACGTCAGAAACTTTACATTCAAAATGATTCTGAATGTATAGTGCTGAAGAAACAACTTTGAGATTCTTAACAGAATACTTTAATCTAATATAAAACTTGTAGTGCATAATGCAAATTATATCTCATTATTAACTTAAATGTATTAGCAATTTGAATTATTCCATACAATAAATTGGATTTTCCAAAAGCATGATTTGACTGAAAATGCATCTTGACTAAAAGTGCAAGGAAAGTGATTTAAAATCTTGTGGCTGAATGTGATGGTACCTTTACACGAGAAACATAATATTATCAACCCTGTCATGGTCCTTTCTGGAGTCACAGTCATGTTCCTGTAGCTCAACTGGTAAAACGTTGCAATAACAGCACAAAAGGTCAAGGGTTTGATCTCAAGGAAAGTACACACTTTGGATAACAGCCTGACAAATGCATTAAAACGTAAATATAAATCTTCGGAATCCACATACAGATTCATATAATAAATTTCAGCATATGGAGTCAGACAAACAGATATTATTCATCTGTAATAAACTCAGAAAGTCAGCAGACACAACACTGGAAATGAATCACAGCTCAATGAGTACAGACCTATTCATTTATTCATTCTGTAGGCTATTAAACAATAGTAAATAAGTCTGGGGTGGTATATGCGCATGGGTTGGGACAAACTTTATTTATTCTTTATTTTATGTCCCCATCTGTGTCTTTGTATGGTATTGTGTTATTTTATTTTGTGTTTTAAGTGATGCAGTAGTTTAAGTGATAAAGTAAACCACCTTTTAGCTGGTGTAGGAGGCTTGTTTCAAAGGGGTTTAGGACACTTTTTAGATGGTCTAAGGCTGGAGGACCAGCTGACTCACCAATTTAAAATGGGCTGATTGTAGCTGGCCTTTTCAGTAGGGGTCTAAGACAAATTTCCCTATGGGACAATACATTTATCCTAACCTATTCAAAAAATCCTGAAACTATAGTATATGATTTAAACATCATCATCATCGTCAATCATACACACAATCGGATACAGTACAACGTCATCCACAATCACAGCACACAATTGGTTGAAGGTCAACGTCACCGTCAATCACAACACACACTCGGTTGCAGAACAACATCACCGTCAATCACAACACACACTCGGTTGCAGGACAATGTCACCATCAATCACAACACACACTCGGTTGCAGGACAATGTCACCGTCAATCACAACACACACTCGGTTGCAAGACAATGTCACCATCAATCACAACACACACTTGGTTGCAGGATGTCACTGTCAATCACAACACACAATCGGTTGCAGAACATCATCACTGTCATCCACAACACACACTCGGTTGCAGGACAACGTCACCGTCAATCTCAACACACACTCGGTTGCAGGATGTCACGATCAATTACAACACACACTCGGTTGCAAGACAACGTCACCGTCAATCACAACACACACTCGGTTGAAGGACAACGTCACCGTCAATCTCAACACACACTCGGTTGCAGGATGTCAAGATCAATTACAACACACACTCGGTTGCAGGACAACCTCACCATCAATCACAACACACACTCAGTTGAGGACAACGTCACCGTCAATCTCAACACACACTCGGTTGCAGGATGTCACGATCAATTACAACACACACTCGGTTGCAGGACAACCTCACCATCAATCACAACACACACTCAGTTGAAGGACAACGTCACCGTCAATCTCAACACACACTCGGTTGCAGGATGTCACGATCAATTACAACACACACTCGGTTGCAGGACAACCTCACTATCAATCACAACACACACTCGGTTGCAGGACAACGTCACTGTCAATCACCACACACACTCGGTTGCAGGACAACGTCACCGTCAATCACCACACAGACTTCGTTGCAGGACTTCACTGTCAATCACAACACACAATCGGTTACAGTACAACATCACTGTCAATCACAACACACAATCGGTTACAGCACAACATCACTGTCAATCACAACACACAATTGGTTACAGTACAACATCACTGTCAATCACAACACACACCCGGTTACAGTACAACATCACTGTCAATCACAACACACAATTGGTTACAGCACAACATCACTGTCAATCACAACACACACCCGGTTATAGTACAACATCACCGTCAATCACAACACACAATCAGTTACAGTACAACATCACCATCAATCACAACACACAATCGGTTACAGGACAACGTCACTGTCAATCACAACACACAATCGGTTACAGGACAACATCACCATCAATCACAACACACAATAGGTTACAGGACAACGTCACCGTCAAACACAACACACAATCGGTTACAGTACAATATCACTGTCAATTACAACACACAATCGGTTACAGGACAACGTCACCGTCAAACACAACACACAATGGTTACAGTACAACATCACTGTCAATCACAACACACAATTGGTTACAGCACAACATCACTGTCAATCACAACACACACCCGGTTATAGTACAACATCACCGTCAATCACAACACACAATCAGTTACAGTACAACATCACCATCAATCACAACACACAATCGGTTACAGGACAACGTCACTGTCAATCACAACACACAATCGGTTACAGGACAACATCACCATCAATCACAACACACAATAGGTTACAGGACAACGTCACCGTCAAACACAACACACAATCGGTTACAGTACAATATCACTGTCAATTACAACACACAATCGGTTACAGGACAACGTCACCGTCAAACACAACACACAATGGTTACAGTACAACATCACCATCAATCACAACACACAATCGGTTACAGTACAACATCACCGTCAATCACAACACACAATAGGTTACAGTACAACATCACTGTGAATCACAACACACAATAGGTTACAGTACAACATCATCGTCAATCACAATACACAATCAGTTACAGTACAAACTTCACTGTCAACACTCATCTGACAGGACAGAAGCCTTCAGAAAGTTCGGGTTAGGACAGAGACATCCAAAAGAAGACAAATGCATATGACTGTAGTCTTATGTTTTAATGAGATGAAACTTAACCTGTCAAAATACTTTCTGCCATAAGAATTAGGACAACAACACGCATAATCAATTCAGTACGTCATCAGTCAATATAAAAATGAAATCAGGTCAAATCAACAGTTCAAGATCCAATTCAGCAGAAATCTGTCTCGTGCCGAGCTGAGATTAAAACCGAGTGCATCATGAATACAGAGAGCTGGAACTGTCTGTCAGAACAGAAAATAAAAGAAAACGCTGAATAGTGACGTTATACTGATGTGTGACACAATACTGTCTGTCTGTCTTTAGATTTATCATGTATCTGTCTGTCTCGTACAGACCCTGAAGACAATCTGACAGTCATCTTAAATCTTGAGACGGCCCGTCTGTTGCCTCATCTACCGGTAGACCCTCTTCTTCATATCTAACAGTTACCACCTCTCCCCAAACCAAATGAGACCCTCACTCCTCTCTCTGAGGTTCATTCTTACCTCGAGTGGAGCCGCTTACTGGCCAGATCAGAGTCCATACAGCCTAATGACTGAGCCATGAATGAGACGAACTGAGATCTCAGACAGCTGCCGCTGAAACTCAACGCTTTCTTCTTCCTCTGCAGATCTGAGCAGCCGCACTACAGCCGTCAGAATGTGTGCGCGCGTGCGTGTGAATGTGCGTGCAGCTGGCGAGGAAGTTATGGTGCGTTCCAGGCAGGTTTTTAAACCCGTGAGTTACGACTTCAAAACCACGACTCACGACCTTATGCGTTCCAGGCAGCCCGTAACTCGTGTTTTTACAACCTTCTACCGGTGAAAGTGCACTGGAACGGCAGTCAAACCCGTGACTTCCCACCCGTGAACTCGTACTAGATCGATGTACTCCCAGTTCAGAGTCGTGAGGCGTGGTTTTGAACTCGTGAGTTACGGGTTACGGGTTGCCTGGAACGCAGCATTAGGTATTGTGCAAATAGTCCATATACGGCAAAGTCCCGCCTCTCTTGTGTGACGTTTAGAAGTAGGAAGCTGGTTGTGTGTGATTAGTCTTGTTCGACTTCATGCGGCGCCGCAAGAACCGACAGCCGGATGACGTCAGAGTTCCGCGAGAGCGATTTACAAGCAGACTCCTCCGTATGATTTCGCGAATCGCTCTCGCGGTACTTTGACGTCATCTGGCTGTTGATTCTTGTGAAGCCCCATAAAGTCGAATAACCTTATTATATACGTAGACGCCTCGTGACATGCTAGAACGTAATCCAGCGTCGCCGCCATATTGGTTGGGTCTCCTCAGTCTACGCTGGCACCGAAGTCAATAGGAGTCAACGTAGAGCGAGCAACTATGCCCGTATTTTGTGCAGTTTACGGTTGCTCTGTATTGATACCAGATCGCATGGGATTACCTTTCACAAGTAAGGTTTGACTGAACAATCATTTTGGTTATTTTACCATTTATAATACATGTCATCATAACTAACGTTACTTACGTGTAACCAAACCGTGTGAAAATCCGGTAAAAATTCGGGAAGTTATGATTATTGTAGTTGGGGATACGTCTTCCTCAGTAGAAATAAATGCAGGGGGCGTGTTGGAGACCTTTCCAAGATGGCGGCCGCGCTGAAACGTCATCTCCAATTGACAGTGTCAGGCTATGAGGCGCTTACGAATATAATGTATATGCGAAGGAAAATCTGATGGCTCCGTTTCTTTTTCAAACCTTTTAGAGAACTTAAAGAAATAGATGATCCAAAACTAATAAACATTTTCCCATCATGGAGTGACAAACTCAAATAATCACTATAAAAATATCGTTAAAGTTTTATGCAGGTTGTAATCCAAGTCTTTATCATTTGATCTTGAATGAATCTAATAAGATATTTTTTATATTTACTTGTTACTTGTTATTGAGATCTTTTGATTGCAGACATTTAATTCTGAAACTCCAGAAACGACACATGTGAGACACTTTTTTTTCAGATCTAGCAGAATAAAGTGAGATATGTTGATAAATCTCATTTTTCCTCAGACACTACTATGAAAATATACAGTCGATCATATTCACTGTATGTCTCTCTCACACCCTCAAATGTAAACTAAACACCGCCATGATCTCATCAAACCCTTATGTTTCTGTGTTAGTTATGTATTTATATTTACATCATAAATAAACAGCTCAGTGCACATCAAACGTTTGATCTGCCAACAGATTGACCAGAGGACAAACAGGTATTTCATTTGTAAAGGTTATATCAGGTCATATCAGTGAGTTTAATATTTCCACAGACAGAAGGATTATATTACTATCTGTCTGTTTATCCAGGGCTTTTAAGTCGGAGACGGTGAACATCTGTTTCTGATTAATATATCATAATGAGAGCCTTAGATATTTTTACATTTATATATTTTAGACACCCTGTTGTACCTTTGAATGTCAAAAACACTGTAGCCTATTTATAGTTTATCAGCTTATATTTGATTGTTTAATGTGACTGTAGAGAATAATGTAGTCATTTATTTTATCTTTAGGTTAAGTTTTATTTGTCTTTGTCTCTATTATAAGTTTTGTTTGGCATGGCTGTGTGTTTGTTAATGTGAGATATCTTTACATTTTCCAGCATCATTCAGTGAGCTAGTTTTTAATCTTAAATGACACTTTGATGTGTTTAAATACTTCTGCTTAATACACCAAAACTTGGCTGATTTAATGTTAAGTGCATGATTATTGTGTATATTTATCACTAGATGGCGCTAAAGACCGATACAGAAACAATGAGCTCGACTGACTCTGGTGCGCCACCATAAGGTCATAGTGGGAAGAATAAAAACACAATAAACAATGTCCCATAAATGTTGTACAAATGTAAAAAATAAACGAGTTCAATTTTTAAAAGAGTGCACACAAAGTCAGATAATGAATTAATTGAATTGATAGAGAATTTCTGCTTCACAAAACAAATCCAACAAATTCATGTTATCTTCACACATATCATTCCTCCTTTATGAACATATCATTAAATCAAGTGTTTTTTGTTACATGAGAGATATAAACATTTAAAAAGCTGAAAGGGATTTTGTATGGATTGTTAATAGGTTAATTATTCTGTCTTGTAAGGTCTTATACTGCACTGTTCCCATTACAAAAAGTAACCATGTTTTTTGTAGTAAAAGTGTAGTAACCATTTTTGGTGTATTGATATTAGCAAAACCATTGTTTTACCACAGTAACCTTTTTTTTTTTTTAGGTTTAACTGTAGTAAAAACATAGTTAATTTTCGTAAGTGTTAACCCTCATTTTGTTTGAACCCAAATAAGTAAGTACACTTATCCTAAACCCTGAAAATTTCCTCCAAGTGATTTCATTTAAGCCACGAATTACATGATTTCTCTCATTCAACACATTTGTTAGTGTGTGTGTGTGTGTGTGTGTGTGTGTGTGTGTGTGTGTGTGTGTGTGTGTGTGTGTGTGTGTGTGTGCGTGTGGTTTTGCTTGCAGTCCTATTGTTGTGGTGAGTAGCATCTTATGACACTGAACCTTTGACCATAACCCCTCCTCCTCATCCAACCCTCCCCGATGTCTTTATCCATCCATGAGAATGAAATCATTACTATTATTATCATGATTATTCTGATTGATTTGTCAATAATCTTCTCTTAAACTCCATCAGTCAGAGTAGTGTACAGCACTTTCAGGAACTCTTTTATTTAATTGAATCTCTTCTTTGAACACAGCAGGATTTTGTAAAGATTTGTACTGTTAATACCCTCCATTTAAGAAAATGCATGGCGAACATTAAATATGTCAGTAGTGAGAGCTTAAGGGATGATTATTTAATGGGACAGCATCATGCTCATTTAATAAAGAGTCAAAAGAAGACTTGCTTTTATCTTTCTGCTGTGGATTTATTAGAAAGCAGATGAAATACATTAAAGGAATTGATTTTAAACACAATAGATTTCATCTGTTTTCTGAACAATAGTTAACAGAGAGTAATATTACTTACAATAAATGTTTTCAATTTGCTATTAGATTTAGATTTGTAACTTCCATTTACAAACATTTTTATTGTTTCTCACGATGCTGTAAATATGTCACACCACAGACACCAGAAACATGTGATGATGACCTACAGTATGATGTTTTTAAATCAATTGAACATATATGATAATATGATGAAATGTGAATGATCACATATGTTGCTGTATTGCATGCTTTATTGCATTAACAATAATAATAAGAATGTGTATATATATTGCACATCATAAACAAGTTACACTTTTTATGAAGCCCATGCTTACAATGAATTATAGTCACCTTTATAATTATTTATAGGCAGTTATTACTATTCTATAAATATATTTATAAACACCTATACCCCATTATAAGAACAATATAGTTACATTTATAATATTTTTATTATTACTTATAAGTGATGCATTTGCTTTTCAATGTGCATGCTGATAATCCACTATACAATGGTTTATAAGTATTAATTACTCAGTCATACTTCCTTCATTAGTCATGCAGATTTAGTTCTTTGTCATAACCGATTTGATTTAAATGTTTGTTTTACTGGTATGTAAATCACAACTGTTTGTAAATGATTTTTACATTACTTTATTATAGGCATTGTTTTTAAATTGGCAAATAACTATTAAAAAATGGACAATGAATAACATCTTCATGATTTGGATTAGAAAAACTGTATCCTTTGCTTTCACTTCAATAATGCATTTATAGAGGTTAATAACTGTATTATGACTCATAATAAGTAACTCATAACATTTAGCATAAGCTAAATGAATAAATGTAAATAACATGGCTATAACAATAAAACTCAAATCAGTTATTTGAAATAGGAATAAATCTGTAAATCTAAAGCAAATGCACCACTTATAAGTAATAATACGAAACTTTAACTGTTCTGTGTCTTTATAAATATATTTATAGAATAGTAATAACTGCCTATAAATAATTATAAATGTGACTATAATTCATTATAAGCATGGGCTTCATAGAAAGTGTTACCAAAAAGATAAAACAATTATCGGACAAAAATTGCACTAATATATCACATATATCAAACTATAATCATCTTATGTTTTATGCATATGTAATTGCTCAGAGATCATATATTCACATATGATTTATACACACAGTATTTCACACAAAATCTAAAATCTCATTTAATTGTCCGACTCTTTTTAAAGATTTGTTTGTCTGTCATCTTGACTGTCTGAAGAAACACTAAAGAGAGAATCTGATAAACAGACCATCAAGTGTCTGATAATCCACAGCTCAAAACAATTCATCTTAATACAGTTCAGAAGAAAAACCCAAGACAATGAGATTTTATTAAGCTGCTTGGGGCTTTAAAATGGGCAACAGAATATTTGATTTAATTTTTTTAATGTGCCTTTAAAAGCAAAAGCCATCTGTCAATGTTACCTTTCTATCAATGCTCATAGCTGATGTTAACATTTGTCTCATTGTAGTTTAAGTACTATTGTAGGCTATCATCATCATCTTGTTTTGGGGTTGCATGCGGATACTAAAATTTTTTAGAATGGGAGCGACGTAAATCACCTTCAGTCTCCACAGATGTAGAATATACAACAAGTTTAAGAAAAATATATATTGTGTTCATGCAACATATATTCTGTAAGCAACACATCATATTTATCTACAATTTCAGTATGTATCGCATGTAAATTCAGTACCCAGATAAATCTGCGTGTTAGTCCAGATGATGCTGAAACACTTTCTGTGTTTTCTATTATTTTTCATTATTTTTCATTGACACTGATCACACCAAGAGAAGCGTAAATATTCCTTACTTTTGTAAGATGTTAAAACACATCATTAAGTTCTAAAATCTCTGTTGTCAACCGTACAAACTAAAATCTTCATTTTTTAAAACCCCAAAGCCACAATTGATTTTAAATTTAAAGTACCGAAATCAGAACGTTTTCTTTTTTATAAAGGAAGTCACAGCATTAAAACTGCAAAAACATGAAGCAGAAAGCTGCTGCTAACAGTTGAATTGTTAAAAAAAAACATGTCAGCCACTTTTGTCATATTAGTCTTTTGTTTTTAAAAGCTATAGAAAGTGTAAGCCATATATGCATCCAAAGTCACTTGGAAGCCACCAGACCAATTTCCCTAATGAGAATGCATACAGAAAATCCTCTCTGCAAAGCCCACTGACCACCAAAGCTAGGAGAGAAGAGAGAGAAAGAGAGAGAGAGAGAGAGAGAGAGAGAGAGAGAGAGAAAGAGAGAGGGAGCGTTACCCCAACATGAGCTGACAAATCCTCTGTATTGTTTTGATTCTGCTCTAGCTCATCTCTTGTGGAAGAAGACTTTAAACTCTTCTCTAAAACCTTTTAAAATTCCCACCAAGCTTACAATCCTTAGACAATTCCTCGGACCGGGAGACAAGCTCCTTAGGCTAATGGCCATTTTGCCTTGACTTTTAGTCTGGTTTAGCTTCACACTAATGTGTGTTATGGGTTTCAGAGCGCTGTCGTAAGCTGACTAGAGAAGATATTGAGCCTGGCAGGCCAAAGATAAAACATACAGTGTAGTGGACACATAGATAAACATTTCAAATACTGTAACGTGATCTGTGTTGTTTTGACTTTATGAAATTATGATTATGGCTTCTTGTTTTTCTGCTTCTTGTTTTTTGTTTTTTAGACACTAAAACAAGAAAGAACGATGTCATATACTGTCACATGACTTACAGTCACAAGAATAATGTTCATCTAGATCAGGGTTTCTCATACTTTTCATTCGCAATGCTACTAAAATACTGTAGATATTATCTATCCCGGGACCCACCAACAAAAACATAACATTTTATATTGGAAATCTGAGGAAACACACATTATTATTTAAGTAGTTTTTGGTATTATTTTCCTTGTAATTTACTTAAAGGTGTCATATCATGAAAATCTGACTTCATGTTTAAGTGCTATAATTAGGTTCCCAGTGTTTCTATCAACCTAGAAAATGTCAAAAAGATCAACCCAGTTAACCAACTTAGTTTTGGTAAACCATTCTCCGCAAGCATGTGAAAAAATAGTTAAATGAAATTTGGTTCCCCTTGTGATGTCAGAAGAGGATCTTATTATAATAATATCTCCCGTTTATCTGAACTATAAAACCACGGCACTGACATTTAGTGCAGAGAGAGAAAATAATTGACAGCAAAATTGAGTTTCAATTTCAACAAATTACCATTATGGCGATCAGTGTTTGCATTATCATCAGCTCATTTGCATTTTTAGGACAACGGTAAAAACTGTACATTTTTGCTCACACCTACAAAGTGTCAATTTTAACATGCTATAAAAAATTATCTGTCGGGTATTTTGAGCTAAAACTTCACAGTTGTACCTTAAAATCATAATATGACCCCTGGATTCCGATATCAAAAGACCTTATGTTATACTACGAGCCTGTTGAATGCTTTATTTTGATTGGCGGAGAAATGTTCCATGGGTGTTGATTATTTTTCTGTAACCTGTCAAATGTCTTAAAACTTAACACCAGAGCTATGTTTGTGGTAACTGTGGTATAAGAGGAATAATCGACTATAATTGCAGTTGAATTACTTGAAAATAACGCACAATTGTGGTGTAAATCTGCTTCGCATTACCACCTTGGGTGTGCATTATTTTTAAAAACGGTCTGTCATCTAATTATTCCTTACGTACATCATATTAAACCACTGTCATTGCTAGTCAGCAGTTGGACTATACAGTTTTTGTGTCATTCACCCGACCCGCTACAGAAAAGAAACTTATAGAGACCCACCTGATCCCACGGTGTGACTCATAAAAGGGTCCCAATCCACCATTTCTGACTGATATTATGGATCTGTGATGATGTCACACTGAAGGACTCAAATATAACTTACAGTACTGTATATATCTCTGTGTGTGTGTGTGTGTGTGTGTGTGTGTGTGTGTGTGTGTGTGTGTGTGTGTGTGCGTGCGTGCGTGCGTGCGTGCGTGCGTGCGTGCGTGCGTGCGTGCGTGCGTGCGTGCGTGCGTGCGTGTGTGTGTGTACCTGGTAATTATCACATTGTGGGGACCAATTGTCCCCACAAAGATAGGAATACCAGTGTTTTTGTGACCTTGTGGGGACATTTTGATGTCCCCATGAGGAAACAAGCTTATAAATCAAACAAGATGATGTTTATTGAAAATCTAAGGTACAAGAAAGGTTTTTGTGATGGTTGGGGTTAGGGAATGGGGTAGGTAAGGGGAATAGAATAAACAGTTTGTATGGTATAAAATGCATTACGTCTATGGAATGTCCCCACAAAACATGGAAACCAGAATGTGTGTGTGTGTGTGTGTGTGTGTGTGTGTGTGTGTGTGTGTGTGCTTAGTGGTGCTGAGCAGATGCTGAAGAGACACAGCATCAGGTTACTGCTGTTACCATAGCAACAGTTTCACGGTAGTAACTCAGGTTTCAGCAGATGGAGCCAAATCAACACTCCTCCATCTACACCTGTATTCTTCTGTATGACCATAGTCATCTCTCTCTCTCTCTCTCTCTCTCTCTCTCTCTCTCTCTCTCTCTCTCTCTCTCTCTCTCTCTCTCTCTCTCTCTCTCTCTCTCTCTCTCTCTCTCTATCTCTCTCTCTCTCTCTCTCTCTCTCTCTCTCTCTCTCTCTCTCCATCAGCCAGAAAGTTTATTGACATGAGGGTTTGAAGGGACACCCTCAGTGTGTTTGTTTGGTCTTTGTGTTGTGTTTGAGGGCTTGAGGTCAGTGATCTCTTCTGGTTCTTGGCCTACTTTAAGCAGAAGTGGATCAAGGACAGAGGGATTATCTGAGCTCTCGCTCCATCGCCCGCATCCGACTCCTGCAGTCTGTCAGAGATTAAGAGTGAAGATGCTGCAGGAGTTTAGAGATGTCACGCCAATATAAGCTCAGACTTTATCTTATGCCCATTTCCATAAAGAAGAGCAACGATTATCGTCTTATTATCTGTGCTAAATGCTGGATTATAATTGGGTGTGATCTTTAGAAGTCTAACACTTCTAAAATTATGAAAATATGAGTTTACCTTTTAGAAACTTTTTTCTTCTTTATTAAATGAAGTTTCCAACAAAATCATCACAAACATTTTGCCATAAATAATTAGTTGTGTATGTATTTGTGTGAGATAGAGAATAAGAGTTCTTATTGAGGTTAATTGAGTTCTCTCATCCCCCCCACACGTCTGTTTTGTCTTGAATCCTGTGAGCATCAGTCTCTCTCCTCCAGTAAAGTGGGTCATGCTCTGAGACTGTAGGATTATGAGATGTGTAGTGTCTCTTATCCATGATGTCTAAATCCTGACGCCCCTGGAAAGAAATAAACAACATGTACCACTTGACCAAACCCCCCCCCTCACCCATCAGTTCATTCACACGATTCATGACATCATGTTGAAGACAAAACTCAACTTGTGATGAAAACTATTTAAACAACTTTCACCTGTGTGATTTTCACAGAGTAAAATGAATTGTTTTCTAATCTAGAACAGCTCAGTGATAATGACATATAATAATGACAAAGTGATAAATGTGCGCTTTTAAACAGCTGACCTCTGAACGCTTCATGACAGCACATTTGTCCACGACACACACACACAGTGATTAATACACAGTGGATAAATAATAAATACATTCATTTGGCTCTTAATTCATTACATCAATCAAAGATGAATCAGAGCAGATTCGAGCAGGACAGAAGGAGGTTTTGCTGACATTGATTATTGAATCTCTCTAAAAGTTTAAAGTCATTTGTGATCTGCTGAATATGTTAAATCTGTCATTTGATTTATCTCAATCATTATTTTGTGTATTCATTTCTTTAGATTCAGCATGTGAATGAGTTTTTATTATGCTTACTGGTGTCTATATTTTTAATATTTCACCTCACATGATTTCTCACTGTAAAAAAATGCAACTTTTTTGTGAAATCAACATATATTTTTATGTTACTTTAACTTAACAAGTTAAGTTATACAACTTCAACTTGTTTTTATGCGTTCAAACCAGACGCGGATGAAGCGTTAAGCACATGTGATTTACATAAGTCAATGCAAAGACTCAATCACACATATCTGGACATATCTTCATACTTTTATAGAAACAGAAAATTATAAGGATCTTGCTTGGAAGAAAGTTAGTGAGGACTTCAAACAATCTGGTAAATTGTAAAATAAAAATGCTCTATATATATATTTTTATTGTTTTAATGTTTTTATGAATGTTGAGCTTTCTTCTTTTGTTGTGAAGCACTTTGTGATTTTTATCTATGAAATGTGCTATAGAAATAAACTTTATTTACTTAGAGAGAGAGAGAAACAACAAATTCAGTGTATTTGCGTCTGAATTTAATGCATGAATGATGCGAATTTTACGCGCAAATGAAGCAAGTTAACTCAAAACATTCAAGCTCCAACTACGCGCAAATAGCGTGATTTAAAGGCTATTCGCGTTTGGTGTGAATGCACAGTAATGCTACATTCACAGCAAACGCGTAGCATCGCGTTGTTCGCTCTAGATTACTCGTGGGATTTAACTTTGTGTCATGTGAATTTTTCTCTTGAGCTGAATATTTTCAAATTTCGCGAAGGCGCGTGTGAGGTTAATCGCGTGTGTCTTCGCGGCATCGCGCCGCCCAATTCGTGTCATTCGCATCGCCCCGCGCGAGGATGCGTCTGATCACGTCTTCGCATGGAATTTTTATGTAATCTACTCGCGCAAATCGTTGAACTCTGGTGTGAACCCACAGTAAGTAATGTCAAAACTTAAAGTAGTAATTTGAATTGACTTGAAAAAGTTATTTTACCTTCATGCTGCGTATTTTTTACAGTGTACTTTTGTCAAAATACAGTTCAGTCAGATTTAAAAAAAAAACTCATCTGCAATCTTAAATGGTTCATGTTTGAAACCATTTTTCAAACCATGAAAGCAATAAATATGACATCCTCAAGTAAAGTCTCAACACATCTTTTAATAATTTCTTCTTCAGTTTTTGTCAAACTAATATTTATTCCATCATGTAAGAGAAAGGATTAAATGTTGAGATGTCAGACTGCAGGTGTTGAATTTAAGGTCAAGATCAGTCAACGAGTTTCATGCAGAATACATCACAGACCTGAAGTAAATGTAATAAATAATAACTACTGTGGTCAACTCATGAGAAGCTGAGTTTACAGAATGCCTGAAGATATCTGTTTGTGTGTTAAAGATCAGACCACCTAAGAACACAAAGTGAGAGAATCTGAATGTGTGTTAACTTCTCTTAAGGGCTTTGAACTTTGACCTGGAGAAGTGTGTGTGTCTGACCTGATGCTTGTTGTGTTTGCCGTTTCAGACAAAGCAAAACCGAACATCTCTAAATAAAGAGGAGGTCATAAAGGTCACTCATATGTGGCAGTTGTGTTGTAAGATAGAAAGAGCAGTGAGATTCCTCCAGCGTGGACAGTTGTGCATCTCATTGTTTGAGATAAAAACAGTGACACATGTGGGTTGTAAATATGTCGGTCTGGAGCTGCAGATCATTGTTCAGACGTCCACAGGAGCACTTAGGTCTTTTGTTACATTGTGTTGTTCATCATTAGCATCTCAATATTCGAAGGTTGATGTCAGTAGAGGAACCTTCGCCCTTTGAACTCAA
Organism: Paramisgurnus dabryanus; assembly: GCF_030506205.2. NCBI lineage: Eukaryota > Metazoa > Chordata > Actinopteri > Cypriniformes > Cobitidae > Paramisgurnus > Paramisgurnus dabryanus. The sequence goes on along the minus strand of NC_133341.1, from coordinate 37,839,476 downwards.
ACACAAACCACTGCTCAATGACGCTCTCGTGTATAGAGTGAAAATAATATAACAAACACACTGACAGAGGTACATTACATCAGATTTATCCTGTTCCTAGAACAGTTTCCTGCAGTGTTTTGTGGATATCTATTGTATTATGTATGTGTCTTGTCCAGGATTTTCCAGGATTTGGGGTAGATCCTCTGGGCAACATTGGTTGACCGCATACATCATTGAAGTTTATTATTTCAGGTTCTTTTTAAAAAATAAAAGCAACCCTTACATTTGAAGCAAGAATGAAACTACAATGATTATATGTTTATGTTTTTAACTGAAATGTAAGAACCTTGTTGACGTATGTGAAATACAAATACGACTTCTGGAAGACGCACCAGAAATCCTGGCCAGGACGAGTCACAGAAAAAAATGGCACGTATGGTCACCCTGTAAAAATTAAAAACACATTCAAGGTATAAAGAGATGATTAAACGAATAAATACATATTGAAATTATTTTTTATAAATAACATTAAAATAGTTTTTCCATTTTAAGTTTCAATGATTCACTTTTACGTGCCAGATCATATACTGTAAAAAAAAATGCAGCATTTTTGTCAAATCAACATATATTTTTACGTTTTAACTTAAAACTTTAACTTTTAAGTTAAACAATTTCAACTTCATTTTATAAGTGTTGTCAACTTAACCGTGCCAAAACTTACAATAGTCGGTTGAATTGACTTGCAAAATCAAGTTTTAACTTCATGCAGCATTTTTTAATGATATTCAGGATTCAGGAGCTGAATGGTGTCCCCCGCGTTGGCCCGCTGACCCACTGAACGGTCAGCAGCACACTCCGGGCGTCTGTTGGGCGGTCACGAACGTACAGAGAAGAGCGACTGGACAGTTTAGCCAGCTGCTCTTACAAGCCATTGGCCAATGAAAGCTGACAGATGGACAATCTCAGAACAATGAGAGTTTTCTGTAGGAGCGGCTAGGCTAACGGCTAGTCAGACATATAACAACACGGCGTCTCTGTCCCGAGAGCAAATTCACTGCTGTGGGTTTTTAAATTCTTTATGGTTCTTTAGTGAAAATGTTCATTTAAGACTAACACCTAAATAAACCAATTACATTACATACTGCTTGAGTTTTGCTTTAGAAGAACAAACATCCATCTTTTGAGATGTACCGGTAAATATCTTTAAAGCTTTTATGCCGTTTCATATTTTCTTTTAGATGATGTTTCCTGTAGGCATCAACAGGCTGAATGTCTTCTGATCACCAGCACATCGAGTAACCAAGCCTGTTTAATGAGGCGTGTGATTGGTTCCCTCCCTCCCATCACAACACATCTCATTCAGTCCTGTGATTGATTATGACAAGCACACAATAAAGACCTGGAGTCAAGACCATCCTGCCAAACCCCCGGCCATCAGCAAACTTCAGCATCATCTACATCAGTTGTTTACATACTTCTGACTGCATGTGTACCGTCTTGCTCAGCTGATCCCATGAACTCATATACTGATGTAATGCACTGTAAGTCACTTTAGATAAAAGAGTCTTACAAATGCATAAATATAAACTGGACATTGCAGTTCTGCTGCAAGCATATAGACGCGATTCCATTTAGTTTGTGTTTAATAAAGTACCTCATAATTTACACTGTCTTTGAAATAGAGATAAGTGCTTACTGAATACTCTTCATTATATATACTATATTATCTTTACTACATTTCTTACATTTAATTTACTAAATAATATATTGGAAATAAAAAATTCTGTTTGGCCAAAGTTAAATGAACTTAAGTTTTTATCTTTACTTTAAAATAACAGCCTTATGCAAAACATTTTGGGAATCAACATCTGAAAAAATGTAATCTACAGTAAGTTACTGGCAAACAGCTGCATAACTACAGCAAACAGTTTAGATATTGCAGAAATAAACTGAATATCCAGAGTCAGAAATAAAGAGATGTATTTGTTTTACAAAACTGTAAAAAGTATTATTTAAAAAAATGTGGTTACTTTATTTTACGGTGTCCACGTTCAAGTAGGCAAGGCAAGTTTATTTGTATAGCACATTTCATACACAGAGGTCATTCAAAGTGCTTTACATAGAAATGAGAAAACAAATATATAAAAAAATCTGTACAAATAACAGACATAATAAAATAACAACTAAAAGAAAATAAATGTGATTTTAATTAAAAGATTTTATAGAATAAAACAGGACTGGAGTTAAAGTGTTAAACCGATGTGTTTTTAATCTAGATTAAAAAGTGTCTACTGTTGAATCACATCTGATCTCTTCTGGAAGCTGATTTCAGCTACAGGTGACATAATAACTAAATGTTGACGCTAAATGAACCCTTCACTTTAAAACTGTCTGGGTTATTTTTGACCCACAATGAGTAAATATTGGACAGAACAATATTGGGTTAAAAATTACCCCATGCTGGGTTGATATTATGCAACCTGGGTGTATAATAACCCTGCAGTTGGATTAAAACAACCCAGCATTGGGTCAATTTTAACCCAGCAGTGTATTCTGTTCAATATGTACCCATTATGGGTAAAAAATAACCCAGACATTTGTGTTGGTATTTCTAACTGACCTGATCATAATGCTTTGAGTAATCTGTTAGGTTAATATTCAATTAGCATATCTGTTTTTTGGGGATCCCAGTAGTCCATTGCAATAATCCACCCATGGTGATGAAGGCATGAACAAGTTTTCTTTAGACAAAACATCTAATTCTGGCAATATTTCTGAGATGGTAGTAAGATGATTTGCTCATCGCTTTCACATGAATACCGAAATTAAAGTCAGACTATAAAATTACACCAAGGGGCGGTTTCCCGGACAGGGATTAGACTAGTCCTAGACTAAAATAAATCCAAACTGAAAACAAATTGCACTGACATATCTTAAAATACATCAGTGCCCTTTGTTTTGCCTCAAAATACACAAAAGCAATTTTTTAGTAATGCATGTTTGTTAAAACTAGTTATATTTCCTAATTAGTCTAGTCCTGGCTTAAGCTAATCCCTGTCTGGGAAACCACCCACAAGATTTCTATAGTCAATGTATGTGTTAACCTTGAGAGTTAATGAGTAATGATGATTAACAACATGTACTTAAAATCAGGATAAGATTAGTTAAGAGTTATAATTTACTCTTTTTACTATAGTAATTACATTATAATAACACGTCTGACAAATACATTGTAAAACAAAGTGATGCCAAAAATGGTAACACATGCATTTTCTATGTTTATTATAATATTTATATCTGTTCAATATTAGAAGAATATCAGATGTTTGAAATAATCTGAAATATGAACACACTTCATTGTTATTTGTACAATCATAAAATGTTAACAGTAATTTTTAATGAGCTCTTCTCTAATTGTGTTGATTTTAGACGGTCTTGGTTTTCATTATTCTGATGTTTACTCTGCTTGTTTGTTACTCAAGTGTGCTGTAAATTTATAACAACTTTGAAATCAATATCTGAATGCAGTAATGCATCACTTACGTATGCAAAGACTTTCTGCACCTCACAGAGACATTTACAGCGCAAGCAAGCTTTTCTCACTGAACACATTCATCTTACAGCACATATACATTAGTGAGGTCATCATATTTCATATTTGCCTTTCAATACTCACAGATCATCGTTACAGATTGTTAAATTGATTTGTGGCTGAGATTCTGGGCATCTGTGAGATGTTTAACGTTGTTTTATTATCAACCCTGACGGCAGTTTCAACAGGGGTCATATTTTCAACATTATATGATGATGTGTTTCAAAACATTTGTGGATGTAGCATATATATATATATATATATATATATATATATATATAATAGAAGAATTAAACATTAAGACAACACATGGTTACAGATGAATATGTGTGTGTGGTGGAAACTGCCACTGTCTTCAGTTTCAAGAAAACTGTTGTATTTAGTTAATGATGTTGTAAATGTTTTCTCAGCCCAATGTTTAACTCAGTAAGAAAATAGGTGTTACGTTCTCAACCTCATCTGAACACAAACGACACAGACCTAATAATATGACATTCATTTATTCTGAATATGATGCATTCACTTTCATCTGCTTTCTGTTTCACTGACCGACGCTCTCTTCTCACAGGCGTGCAAGTGCAGGTCATTGATGTTCACAGCTCTTAAATGCACAAACAGTAATATATAGTTTTGATCTGTCGTGGTCTCTGTACAACACAAAGAAAGAGTCTCAAGTGTGTCTCAGTATGTTCAGTGCTGATCTGTCCTGTAGATCTGCTATGAGGTTTGAAGACCTCACACGAGAGCAAACGCCACTGAGGTCCTGATTGAAATGGCTCTGTAAGTGGGGCACAGGTGCATTAACACTTTAGCAATTTGCTGAAATCAACTGAATGAAAATGACGGTGCACACACAAGAGCTCGAGACACACGAGTTTTCACAGAGTCCATTGGTAAGGTGCTTCCTAAGAGTTTCTGGCTATGTAAATGGAATGGCTGTTTGGTGTGTGTGTGTGTGTGTGTGTGTGTGTGTGTGTGTGTGTGTGTGTGTGTGTGTGTGTGTGTGTGTGTGTGTGTGTGTGTGTGTGTGTGTGTGTGTGTGTATATATGTTATATAGGTTATAAAAATATATTATTATGTTATATAACATCAGATGTCATCATCAATGTTTTACGGAACTTCCTTTAGGTAAACAAAGACTTTTTTACAACTATTTTACAACATTGTTTTGTCTTTGTTGTCTTGTCTCTGGACCATGTAGATAGAAAGAAAAATAATAATTTGTGTAATTCAAAATGTATCTGCAGATTTTTTACATTTAATTTAATTTAAATAATTTACACATCTTTTCAACCCAATTTAAATGTTTTTAAACAAAAACTGAAAATATGAAAAAAATTCACAGGTCACCCCTGAAACTTTAAAAGCACTGTTTTGCCCAACAGAAACTGTGTAATGCATTAATATGACAACGCAAAAACAGTAAGTCAACTTGCCCTGATATTTATAAAAAAAACCTTCAAGTCAAATCAATCTAATTGATATTAAGATTAAATTAAGTCTGAATGTACTCAGTTGACTCTTGTCTTAATAAACGCAAATGTGATTTTATTGTCACTTTATTGGGCCAGTTTAGGACCAAAGAAACAATAGAAGCACTTGTTTGGATGTCATATGTTCAAGTATCATTTGAGACAAACGGGAGGAACGGTTTTTTTTTTGGGGGGGGGGGTCACGCCTTCTTCAGCACCGTGGACAGAGACACAATCACACACGCACACGGTCGTTACGCGCTCCGCTCCTGCGCTTTTGTGATGCTAAACGTGCAGGTCATGAGGATCCTCCTCCCTCAAAGCTTCAGATCAACACGAGAATTCAAAGCAAACACTGCTGAAAAGTTGCAGACAGAAGAACAAACGAACATTTCTGTGAATTATTCTGCGTTCATCGCATTTGTTTTAAACGGTCACACACTCGCTTTTCTCTTTTTTTCTCTCTCCATTACCATGAAATAATTTTCACCTGTTGTAAGTTTATTTTCATTTGAGTCACAATGTTGCTGGAACATCCAGGATCAAGCTGTCAAAACGCTGGAAGTTTCTCTAGATACAGCTCGAGTCAAGGTAAGAGATGCTCTGCAGATATTTCTGTGTTTTGAAATGAGCTGTTTAACATGGAAATGATGTGAAACATTGACAGACTCTCGTCAATGAGCCGTGACGTGTCATGTCTGGTTAAACACAAAAGCGCCATTGAACAGTTAACTACTTAACAAATTAACAGTTAAAGCGTTTGGCGTGCGGTGACCTTCGTTAATATGCGCGAAATATTACATGTGTACATTTTAAATTCGTATTGTGTTTTTAGCTTTCATTTAATCAACGTAAGAAAGCTAGTAATTTTTTTAAACATTCTTATAAAATAAAAATTATCATGAGAAGGAAACATGATGAGAAATATCACAAGTTTCACATAGAACTGAAAATATGTATTTACAGAATAACTAATACTGAAGAACCAATCAAGTAAACATTTTTGAGTTAACAAATATAAATAGGTAAATAAAAATAATCATTTGTAAAAGAGACATTAAAATATTTTATTTGGCGAAGTGTGCGGTGACTTCATGTTGTAAGGTTTGAAGCTTCTCGGTTTTAGACGAAACCAGACGACTTTTCTTGCTCTTAACATTTGCGTTTCAGAAACGTTATGAATATGTAATGAGCAACATTGTTAGCGCGTGGAACAGATGTTAAGCGCGTGCTGTCATGGACCAAAGCTTCATCCACACGCCGTACAGAAATCCACAGATATCAGGTTCCTCTCGACAGGTGCAGCACTGGACCACAGCAGAACTCTTATAAAGAATTTAAGAATAAATGAAAAGTACTTATTTCTGTTGGTTATGAACAAATTATCTACATTAAGACGGACTGTTAGGACGAAACTTCTAAAGTAGGTTTGATACATTTTTAATTCCTCCTGAAAAACAGAATTTATTATTATTATCATTATTATTATTATTATTATTATTAATGTATTTTAATGTATTCCTGTTACACACATTAAGCTATTTTATTACTTAATACTGATAATCCTAAAACGGCAAAATAATTACAGAGCAGTAGATTTACATTTATTATTTTATTTATTTGTGTGTTTTTACAGTTTATTTACATAAGCCATTAATCATGTAAATATTCATTAACATTTATACTTAAGAATACAGACTTCAGATTTCAAACTGCTGTAGAATGTAACGTGGTCAAAATGTGAACTTTCCTTTCAGACACAAATGTAAACAGATCAATATGCAATATGACATAAAAATTAAAAAGTTGCAAGTAAGGAAAAACATTGCTGCATCATCCGCCAAAATTCACTTTATAAAGGCGTAAAATCTGTGCAAATGTGTCATTGATTTTGAGTTTATCATGTGACACGCGGCGGTGCCACTAACGCTGATTTCCCAAGGCGCAGCCGATCAGTGTCAATAAAATTCATCTGCTTCTTCATCCCCTCCATCAGCATTTTATTCACATATATTTTCTTTACTAAAGCAAACTGTTGGCCAAAGATATTAAATAATCTGTCGAAAGTTCCTGTACAGTTTTATGTGTGGTTTTACAAACATGAATTCAGTTTCTGCCTTAACGAAGCAAATCGACTAGAATTTTTAAATATTTGTTAAATGTGAGATCGTGCCAAAGACTAAACATTTCAGGAATTGACAGTGTTCGTACAAAATATATAATATTTATGGAATAGCCTAATATGAATTGTAAGTGGACAAACATTTTTTCTTTTAAACGAGAATTATTAAGGAAATAAAATCACAGACCCAGAAAACATGAGGTTTAATCCCGTTAAACATTTGACTCGAGTTACGTATGGTGAATATTTGTTTTTTTTTATGCGATGCGCGTGTTAATTGCACATTACTTATGGAAAATAATTTCAAGACTGATAATTCATAACGTTTTGTTATTTTGTTACATTCAGGTACAGTTTTACAGCACATATATAATTTATAAATGCGTTTTATTAACCTAGGCCTGTGTAAAGAAACCTTAAGCATTTTTTTTGCATGTAGCCTAAGCTACTTGCTTGCCAATGTCTCTGTATTTTGGCATTTGTTATGAGCGGCATTCACAAATGCTGGAATATAATTTAGACATTTTATCCCATATATAAGGATGGATGTTTTCGTGCATGAGTCTAGTATTTCAGCACATGTTGTTCTATAGAAAGCATCATGTGAACAGCTGAAGGCATCGGAGAGAACTGAGAACGTGTAGGCTAACTTTAAACATTGGAAATAACAAATGTGCCTTTTGAGTGTTAAACTTATATTTCTAACTCTAAAGCGCAAAATTTAGTGGTTTAGTACATTTTTGTGGTCGTGAATGACAGAAGATGTGTGATCCTGTGGTCCTACTCGGGTCCAGGTGACGATCATCTGTTGTATCAGTCACCAGAGAAACTGGGCGGCGTTTCGTTGCGCGTCAAAAGCCACACTGATCAGAAACTCAACGCGCGATGCGTCGCGTCTGTCTGTGAGACGCAGTCTCCTTTCCCAAGGTGTGTGCTGCTTTTAACTTTGAATAAGTCATTCAGTCAGTTTTATAATTCATTCATGTAATAATGAAAATGGAGCAGAATAAGTCGCCGCCATCCCATCACACAGAGATGCTGTTGACTCTACTTACGCAAAGAGAGGAGTTACGCAAAGGTACACGATACCTTAGGCTTTAATGAAAACAACTTTTGCTTATTATTATGTGCAGTTTTGTGTTTAATATAGATTTATTTAATGCAATGTGTGCTGCTGTTTTACGTTTTAAATTAGACGAAAGCATCCGTATTTGTTATAGTTGTATATAACTATCCTTAGCTTAATAGAATGAGAAAACCGATAGATTTGATTTATTCGATTGTAAAGGCGTTTCTTTAATATCTCATCTGTGGTTGTCAATGTTTATATCGCTGTAAACTTGTGTTTTCAGACTGATTGTGATCACTGTGTCAGAATAACAAGTTAACAGCAACTTTTATTTTAGTAACTGATGCAGATTAATTCTAAAGCACAATATTTAAACTCAATTTTGCTATTTAAATACGTTCTGTATTTTAATAAAACGAAAAACATTGTGACTTTTTCAAATATCCCAGAAACAAGTTGTTAAGCTGATGAATGGCTCTAATGAGAACTTAAAAAGCAACAATTGAAACGAACTGTGAGTGGGAGATTTATTTGAGTTTTCCAGATTTCTATAATTACATTTTTTTACAGATGCTGGTTAATTGAATAATTGATACAGTCACTTGTCCATCAATCATTATGTAATTATTGTCTGAAAAGTCAACGTGGCCTTATTTATTTAATGAATCTAAAATATGTAGTTTATTGGAAAGAGGTGTCTGTAAATATTGATGTAATACTCTAAAGTGATGACAGGTATACCTGCTGGCTTCTTGACCAGATATTAACTAAAATAAAAACGTATTTGTGGATTTTATAAAAGTCAGATATGTATAAGCCAAAAAACTGAGCAAATAAGAAATCTTTATTATTTTTAAAAGAATAGCCTACAACAACGGAAATGTATTTATTAATCTATTTATGTTTTTTATTTTTGTGATTCGCATTGGTATTCTGCCAATACCACATAACAATTAATTAACATCAAATATTTAACTACATCTACAATAATGTCTTACTCAAAATTATTCTCTTTTCTCTAATTAAGATTTTTAGTGTCGTTTATCATCAGAAATACATTGTAATTTATGGCATAATTTACTTATATAATTGATCGTTCGTTTTAAGCTTTGATTTAGGTGAACCTTCAGGATTAATCCTAAATGTGTCTAGTCCTAAATACGCTTAAATACAATATAAGTATTACAACACAGTGAGCAGGTGTAAAGCAAAAATCAAGATGCAATTTGCGCGTTTATTTTATATGATTTTATTGAACGTAGAAAAAAGATAGACACGTTAATAACGATCAAACACTTTTATTTCACACCTAAATGTTTTTTAAAACCGAAGCATTTTGAAACATTTCTCATCCTTCAGATGTTCCGTCAAATTGAGTTACAAATATAAAAATATGCAGACTTTACATGCATTTTATTTTGACATTTTACATTTCTTTTACCCAGAGCAACGTAACAGTTTTTTAATAAAAATGCTTTTGGTTTATGCACCTGTAGATATTCCTGTATGCGCGGGTTGTAACCAGCACATAGTGGATCGGTTCATCCTGAAGGTTCTGGATCGACAGTGGCACAGTAAATGTTTGAAGTGCAGCGACTGTCAGTCACAGCTGTCAGATAAATGCTTCAGTCGAGGAGACAGTGTCTACTGCAAAGATGACTTCTTCAAGTGAGTTTATGTCTGTGTTTTACACTCTTCACACTACTGACTGCATTACACCAACAACTGATTTGTATTTCTGTTTGAAGGAGATTTGGGACAAAGTGTGCCGCGTGTCAACAGGGTATCCCACCCACCCAGGTGGTCCGGAGAGCGCAGGACTTTGTTTATCACCTGCACTGTTTCGCGTGTATCGTGTGTAAGAGACAGCTGGCCACAGGTGATGAGTATTACCTGATGGAGGACAGTCGACTCGTGTGTAAGGCCGATTACGAGACTGCAAAACAAAGAGGTAGGCTACATTCACGTCACAATCTGACTTTATCACATTGTCACTTTAAAAGAGTAATATTCATCATATTTGTGGGTAGACTTTTAACTCGTGTTGACATCGCGTTTGCTTCTGGAAAATCAGAAGTTAGATGAAACGTTTGCGCAAGCACAGTTCTGTCAAAGTCTTAATGGTTTTACTTCTTTTATTCAATGACCTCGCATTGATTGGCTGCTTTTAACTCTGAACTTAATCTTGCTGGTCGTGGGCTCGTCCATAAACATTTGACCTAGCTCAGGTAATTGCGAACTCGCCAGCCTCCAAATCGATAAATGCCAACGCCATACATAAGCATTATAGTGAGAGCTGAACAGATGCTGATGTATGAGGCCACACAGATGAATCTGCACTCAGAGCAGTTTTCAGCAGATTCAGTCTCTTTAATACTGGACAAATGAAGGGATGAAGTGAATGATTTGGGAAAGGGGAAGCGTAAAAGTCATCGAGTGTCTTTCATTGACACATTACACTGCACGACACTGGATAATTACAATCTAAATGTTTAATACATGTATTCAGTTTAGTGCCTTCACTTCGCCGACCTTTCTCATTCAAATGCTTGATAGCCTATTTAAATTAGCTTAGACTATAGGATTTTTTTAAATAATGATTAAATTATTTCCTTGATTATTCTTAAGATATTATTACACTGCACCTCAATAAAGAAATTAAATTATACTTTGTTTTTTTTAATTTAGTACATCACAGTGTTCTTCCAATAATACAGAATTTTAACGTAAATGACGATGCTCGTGGTTATGTTTATATTGACATTTTTAAAAAGGTTTTAATCATCCAACTGTTTTTTTCTTATATTACAGAGGCTGATTCGACGGCGAAACGGCCCCGCACGACAATCACCGCCAAACAGTTAGAAACTCTGAAGAACGCGTATAATAACTCACCGAAACCCGCGCGACACGTGCGCGAGCAGCTGTCGTCAGAGACCGGCCTCGACATGCGCGTGGTGCAGGTATAGCCTATTATTTACCTAAACAAATATTCAGTCGGGTTTATTTTGGAATTGGGGAAAAAAAGGTTATCTGAAAAAATATTTTACAGTGTCTCAAGGTTGTCAGTAGCTATGTTAATTTGTAAGATATATCAGTTTTTTACAATTCTTGCAGATTGACTCGGCTAAAAACCCATCTCTTCCACCATTAGCTAACTTCCTAATTACAGATTTACTATCTTTATTTAGTTACCCTTCTCTTTACCTCTTTCTCTATCTACCTTCCTCTTTATCTAAAAAAAAAAAAAAAAAAAAAAATTACTAACATACCCTTGGCTATGTATATTGTGTTGGACTTGATGAGACTATTTCCAGTGCACTTATGTATTGCTGTTCTTATGTTGCCATAATTGCTTCTATTGTTTACCTCACTTGTAAGTCGCTTTGGACAAAAGCGTCTGCTAAATGACTAAATGTTAAATGTTAATGTTGCAGATAGGCTAATCGAATTTTACGCCAAATGCATTAATGAAAAAAAACGCGAATTATAAAATTGCAAATGCATCACAATCATTTAAAAAACAAAACTAATCTAAATTGAAAATAAAATAATGTGATACAATAAAAAACAGAATGTTATATCAAAGTTTGTTATGTAGTCTATGTAAGCCTGAATTAAGCATAAATTGACTTGTTAAATATAATCAAGTATGTGTTTGTTCAAGAGCATAAATGATCAATTAATTTAAAACCATCAAACGAGGTCAAGTGAATGAAATTAAATGTATGTCAAGCAGGGGCGTGGCATCAATTATCAAAACAATCACATCCCACGTGTTTAACCCCAATACAACCTTGATGTCCACGGTAGATAGATGTTGTATTCATTTTAATCTTACCGTTTTGATGAAGGCCTATATGATTTATGAGAGTGTGTTGGAATCGCATCACATCAGGTTCATTCCAGACTCGCTCACCTTTACCTCAACCCGATCAACATCAGTGACCAAAGTCAGATAAAAGTCCTCATTTACTGCATCAAGTCTGCCGCCAACAATCTGCGCAAAACTCTTGCTGGTCAATGAATTAGTGATGGGTCGTTCTCGAACGCCGGCTCTAAGAGCTGATTCTTTGTAGCGAACGAGCAGAGCCGAATCTTCAGACGCAGGCAGGGGAGCCGGCTCTTCTAAGGGAGCCGAGCCAGAAGAGCCGAATCTATGAAAAGAGCCGGACTGCCATCACTAAAATGTAGAGCCGGAGCTTGAGCCGAAAGAGCCGAATCAATGGAAAGAGCCGGACTGCCCATCACTACAATGAATCACGTGGTAAAACAAACATGGCGGATTTTATGAGCTGCGTTTAGCGGATGACTTCCGGTGAAGTATAAACGGACTGTAACAATAAAAATATAAGAAAAAAATATCATAAATAAAATATTATTGAACTACTTACATCATTATTTTTCAGAGGGACTTACATTCTATCCTTCTGAGTTCATTAACACAACTTTTTTGTGTTGTTTTATGTAAAATTTAGAGCTGTTATTCGCGATTAATCACATACAAAATAAAAGTTTGTTGTTTTTGCATAATATATTTGTGTGTGTATTGTGTGTAATTATTATGTATATATAAATACACACATACATGTATACATTTAAGAAAAATGTTATATATATATATATATATATATATATATATATATTTATAAAACGGTTAGTTCCAATCCTTGATTCTGATTGGTCAATAGGTGTGCTTTATTCATGATAAAACACTGCTATGACCGCTTCACCCAACAGTTCTATTTAATATCACTGCGCCCTTAGCAACACATAAACATATAATGAGACAAAGTCTGAGAGCAGTTTGTTGTTTTTATTTGAGCTTCCATGTTGTTGTTTGCATTCAGGGACTATTTTTTCTAGCGGAAGGAATGTTTTTATTGATTTAACTTCATGAAAATTGCACTAAAATTGTTTTTTGCTTTAATATTGTGTGGTAACCGTTTTATAAAAGCAATAAGGTACTCGAGGCAAGTGCTGTATCGTGAATAAGTAACGGCTGAAGGGCGTTGTTAGGCACGACGCGAAGCGTCAGCCTCTTGTACCTTATTGCTTAAATATATATATATGGTTTGGTTATAAAACACAAGATGAGACTGATAAAAGATGACACCATATCATTACTGCACACATACCGATCATGTCAAAAAAACAGTTTCAATACACTGTAATAATATTTTGTCAGGGAACTTTAACACATTTCACTTTCAAAATGATATTTTTTGTTATGATATATGCTTTTTGTCACATGGCACTATGGCCGGCACTTTATCCTCCGTCCTGTGGCGTATGCTGTTGTTTGCACTGTCTGTCTTGTTGCACTTATTGCAGTAGTTCTGTGTATTTGATGGGTTTTTTCGCCATTAGCTCTATATTGTCTATATGACTTTCTGTTGTTCTGTGTAGCTTCATAGTCCTGGAGAGACTGTGTTTCGTTTCACTCTGTATTGCATCAGCTATAGATGGTTAAATTACAATAAAGCTTCTGAACCTTTTATACAATGAAATTTCAACTTATATGTAATATTGAGAGAATAATGAATTACGTTTTTGCACAGGTCTGGTTTCAAAACAGAAGAGCAAAAGAGAAGCGTTTAAAAAAAGATGCAGGTCGCCAGAGATGGGGTCAGTATTTCAGGAACATGAAGAGGTCACGTGGAGGTTCAAAATCTGATAAAGACAGCACTCAGGAGGATGGGATGGACAGTGATGCAGAAGTGTCCTTTACAGGTACATTTCTCCATAACATATCAACTGCTAATTGTCTTATATCATGAATGAAGAGCAAATGTTTTAAGATATCTGTTCAGAGACAGCATATATTAAGAACTTTGTTTGTCCGTATGCAGATGAGCCGCCCATGTCCGAGCTCAGTCACTCCAACGGTCTTTACAGCAGTCTAAGTGAGAGTTCTCCCGCTGTGAGCCGTCAAGGTGGAGGTCGCGCTCAGTTTCCATTGGAACACAGCGGTATGCTTCCCTCTCAGGATCAGTACCATGACATTCAATCCAACAGTCCATACAGCCTGCCTCAGTCTCCGGGTCCACTGCAAGCTCATCCCAGACACCAGCCGCTCATCTCCAGCCTGGTCTACCCTGAATCAGGCCTACCTATGGTGGGACAGAGCGGAGGACAGAACGTGACTCCGGGAGTTCGGATGATGAGCAGCGGAAATGGTCCAAGCTCAGATTTGTCCACGGGAAGCAGCGGTGGGTATCCAGACTTCCCGGCCAGCCCGGCATCCTGGTTGGATGAAGTCGACCATGGCCAGTTTTGAAGGCGGACGTTTGGAAAGAGCACGAGAGCAGATGAACGAGGATTATACGGAGGATGATTTTTCCTCTTTTATTCTGTCCGGTGATCGTTTTGCATCATTGGCATGGGATGGACAGCAGAGTAGACATATGGAAATCGGTTACTGATGGACCTTGAGAGTTTAGTTGAAATGTCTCATCTTTTGACTTGGTTTTGGTTCTACAAGGACAAAACATTAAGATGAGCTTACAACTCTTCACAAGCGTACGCCTTATGGCAGCAGCTATCCTACGCTCTTATAATTTGACAAATTCAACCCTGTCCAGTTACAGTATATCAAGAAAGAAGATGCTTGACAGATGACTGTACCACCAAACATCACTTATCATTGCTGTTATTGATGTTTAATGTGATATCAACGGTGAAAGTGTCTGATCGTTGCCAAATGTCTATAAACAGTGCGTTATATATCATTTTATCAATGTATTGTATTTATTTTTATATGACCACCTTGGGAAACACAGATATGTAAGGACTTTGTATGCGTCACAACAGGTTTAGAGAAGATGTAGTTGTCGTTTCTCTAGTACTTCTATGCATTTGTGTGTTTTCAGATGTACCTTGTGCATTTCATTCTGTCCTGGAAACATCTGACCGAAAGGTGCCGTGTGGCTCCTGTATGTGTTTGTTTAAATGTTTTATGTCTTATTTATTCTCTATGATGATGCTTAAGTGATATAGGTCTTTAATAAATTTGTCAGTGAAATCCTATACTGTGGCCTTTGCTTCGTGGCACTGATGTTCATAACGTCCAGCTTGTGTTTTTATTCCTTCATTTGCTAAAAGCATGCAGATGTCGATCTTTTTATAGCAACTCATTGTTCTGCGCTCTCTAAAGACAGAGGAGCCATTTGATCCCAGCAGGTTTCTCCAGTGGCTCGTTTGGCACAGAGACGGCGAGATCAGTCTTGGATATTTATTTCTCTTTTTTTCCGAGATTAATCACATTGATCTTATATCGGGGCACAGATAATGGACCCGGATCTGGCTGAGTCGGCAAATTGCCGGTCTGGCCTGTGACCAAAGCCGTATCAAGAGTTCAACGCCTCTTTAGTAGCCTACAGAAATTCGATGCAGACGGCACAGCAACATGTCGATTTGGAGATAAGCGTGCCATGTTTACCTGGATGACCCAACATGACAGAAATGTTCCCCAATCTATTAGTCTGTCTGGGATCAGGTCCCATGTGTACATTTCTTCATAATTTTGTGTTTGTGTGTGTGTGTGTGTGTGTGTGTGTGTTACAGTGAGATGGCACATACAGTGCTAAAATAAACTGAGAGTGTTTGCATTAGCTTTGCATTTGTTTGATTGGCAATACCCTGGTTTCACAGATAAGACTTAAAGAAGGCTAGTCTTAGATTAAAACACATATTTGAGCTGTCTCAACTGAAAATGACTTGCACTGACAGATCTTAACATATGCCAGTGCTTAAACACACCTGTAACCTCTTTTCTGTGGCATGTTTAGAAAAGACGCCTTAACATCTTAATTTAACTATAGGCCTAGTCCTGGCTTAGCTAAGTCTTGTCTGTGAAACCGTGCCAATGTCTCTTATTTTATCCTAACCTAGCTGTTACTAGCAGAGTTACTACTAGAGATGATGGGTTATCACTGTATGGTATGTTCAGTGCTATGTTTAGCTCAAACATTTGCCAACGATGTAATAAAATTATGTTTTTTAATGAAGTAATGGAGGAAATATGAATTGCAGGTCCAATATTTTTTTGCTTATAAATGAATGTGTTTATTTTTATCCAGGGCTCCACCATGTGATCATGACGTCATGCCAAATTGAAGTTTGCAAATTCAAATGAAATGTTGTAAACCTGCCTTTAAATAATTTAATTAATTTAACTTAAAGCAAATACGTTTCTATTGTTGGTATTATTTCGCTATACTTTGTCTTTATATTCTCAGTATAAATCGATTTGACAAGCAATACCATGGATCATAGCATATGCGCATGCGCACCAGCAAAATAGCGCGCTTTGACGCGTGGATGCAACTGAATCATATGGCAGATTTTTCAAAAGAACTGAGTAAGTTTTTAAGAGACTTATTGTTTGGTTATTGAATTTCATTGTAATGTACAAAGTAAAGGTTGTTATTTATTATGTTTTTGTAATTAAAAAACACGGTTAAGCGGACATTTTATTTTTTTATTGATATACTTCTTTCACTGAAATTGTAACTCAATGTATAAACAAAACATAGCATAAGCTAACAATTAACAAATAAGTTTATTTTTTCTTTATGTAGTACGTCTAGAATTTTTATACGATACATTACCAGACAAAAATACACAGAATTAACACAGAATAATTTCCCTCAATCAACATTTGTGTGCATTACTAATAAAACCTTTTTGTGCTTGTAAACAAAAGAAACAGAAATATAAAGATAATTTTTTTTCTATTATTAATGTTTTAAAAGCAGCAAACAGTGAAATCTTCTGCACAGTTTTTGAACAAACGCTTTGTGATTTTTGCCTTTTTAGATAACAATTTTTCGCATTCATCTTAATATTTTTTAAAACAGAGAATGAAAGTAAACCATCACAGATATAAAAGCAGAGAGATGTTGGTCAGTCTTCTATGATTATGACTGACTTGAACTTCTCTCGTGGTTTATCTGCAGATGTAATCCATGTAACTGGATGCGCGTGAGAGTGAATGAAATGTAAAAGCAGAGCTAATCTGAGCGGATCTGATCTCTGGTCAGTTTTCTTCAGTAGCTCAGTGGATTTGTCAGCTTGATTAATCAGACAAACAGGAGTTTTACCACAAAATCCTGATGCTTTAGTGATGGATGTGTGAATAGATCTTGAACAAAACACAGATTACACCTGCAGGTGTTTGCCTTGTGAACTCAATTCACTTCAACAGCAGAGAGGTTTTCATTTATTTCTATGAGAGACACTTAACTTCATTTCCTGTTGTGATTTTATTGTGTGGGAGGATTTTGTAAGAAGAAGATTTTAAATTCCTACACTGTAAAATATATGCAGCATTTTTGCTAAATCAATAAATATTTGTATGTTACTTTAATTAAAAAAAATTAAGTTAAACTATTTCAACTTGATTTTATAAGTTATGTCAACTTTTCAGAAGTCAAAACTTAAAATAGTAAATTAAACTGACTTGCAACACTAATTGCTGCATTTGTACAGCGTATAAATGCTTAAGATCGGCATTGCAGAGCATCTCATTAAGTCCTATTAAAGGGGTATTTCTTATTAAAAAGAAGTTACGGTTAAGCAAGACGTATACAGTATCTGAGTCAGTTTAATATTGGATTTACGGGTTTTGTGTCAATAAAGACACATTTAAGTCTTAATATTTTTATAGCACATGAGACAGATACAGGTTTAAATATTGTTATCTAAAGCATTAACATGAGAAACAAAAAATGACTGCAGTTTTCTTCTTATGTTGATGTATTTATTATTGAAACATGATGATTGACTGAAACTGTTGATGAAGGGCTCATGTCCTCTGTTTTTAATAGCCAAAAGACTTCAGTTAGTTAATATTTTATTCTTTCATTTAATGGGAAAAAAATGCTCAATTTGAGTCCTTACTATTTGCTTTATTCTCCTAAATGCCAAAAACTATTAAAGGATTACCCCACTTTCATAAAAAATCCTGATAATTTACTTACCATCATGTTATCCAAGATGTTTATGTCTTTCTTTGTTCAGTTGAGAAAAAAATTAAGTTTTTTGAGGAAAACATTCCAGGATTTAGTGCACAATGAGAAATTGTGGTTTAAAATTACTTTTTATTTTTATTGTTTAAATGATGATGGTTGGCTAGACAGAACCCGTTATGTCTCGGTTGGGATCGTTTAGAGCCCTTTGAAGCTGCATTGAAACTGTAAATTGTTGAGGTCCACTAAAGGCCACTGTATGGAGAAAAATCCTGAAATGTTTTCCTCAAAAAAAAAAAAATTCTTCTTAACTGAACAAAGAAAAACATAAACAACGTCTTGGATAACATGGGGATGAGTAAATTATCTGGATTTTTTTCTGAAAGTGGAGTTTAGTGTAAATCTCTGCTAAAAGTGCTAAATTTGGGCAATGTTCTGCATGAGCTTCTTTAATACAAACGTCCTTGAATAATGTGTAAACATACGGTGTTATACATATAGCATCATCTGTTGATAAGATTCTGATATGACCAAAGGTTTACTGCATATCAAGTCAAGCGGTGTTACGAGTCTGAAAGAGTCCAGTCAGCTGAGGAAAGCTGTATATGTGGTTGGTTTTGGCGTCAGATGGTTGGAGTAAATCAGCGGTGTCAGTAACACTTCCCCGGGGTACAACACGTCACCCGCTGCATTCAGGCCTAAGTGAGTAAGCAGCGGACGGGCCGATGTCTGCCGGACCCCGGGGACGCACCAGATTACTCAACAGCTTTCATGGGTAAACAATCAATTAACTGTGTTAATGAGTAATATCCTCTCTGTTGAGTCCTGCAGCAGAAGATCATGACTACACGTGCTTCTGCTGACATCTCTCTATATGAGTCAGGTGTTCATCTGGACAAACAGATATTAGGAAGTTCAGAGAGTTTTAAAGAGATTGGGATCTACTACTGTACTGCACCGCTGTTTCTCTCTCTCTGAACCCATCTGAAGCATGCAGTATACAAAAAACACCTTCATGAACACTGATAATGGTGCTCATTTATTTTCCAGAGGTGTAATAATCACCAGCTATCTCATTAGACTCTTCTGTGGTTCCCCGGGGTCCCTTTAGGTCTATGAGGTGTTAAAAGCTCCCAGGGGCCGCCGTCTGCCCGCCACAGACCCTCACAGTACACAGATGGTCCTCACAGACGGCACACTTTTCAATTACTGCATGTCGTGAAGAACCCATTGCTCAACAGTGCCAAATGACTCAGTGTGTGTGTGTCTGTGTGAAATACCCACATTGTCACAGCCCACACACAAACACACACATGCCATTAGAATATCAATCTTTAGTTGCGCGTCTGTATGTGGAGGGGTCATTTTTTAGCACAACACAGCTGTAGTGTTTTGAAGTGTACGTGTGCGGCTGGTGCTGATTGATTTTGCTGTTTTGATGTGATGATAAATCACAGTGTGTGTTATGAGGCGGCGGTCCGATCGCTTCCACCCACGTGCGTCTCTCGTGAGCTGGACTCCAAGGTGCCGAGAGTTCACGGAGCGCTGTCAGGACTGGCACGCTCTGGTTAAATGCATCTGTTCAATATGAACAATGTGATAAAGGCGATAAATAAAATACTTGAAGAGATTTAGACGTTGTAATTCTAGAAGATGAAGTATTTGTGAAGTATCAAGAGGAGAATGTGCAATAATGGCTTGCTACCGTATGTCAAACATCAGTGTTACTACTACTTCTGCTGCTGTTTATAGTGACGTCATTTAGACATTTTTAATAATCAAGAATACTGTACAAGCGATGCATACAAGAATACAAGCAGCTTTAATGTTTTATATGCAGGCGTGGACTTAAAACAAGCAAACGTTCATTTGCTTAGATGACTTTGTGCTGTTGTTGTGTGCTTTGTTTTAATATTCGGCTGGTGTCAGTTTAATTCCTGCTTGTGTTGTGCTGGAGTTGACAAGAAATCAATCAGATGCTGGTTGAGAGTTTTCATTACACACTAACAGACAGCAGGTCATCATTATCATGCTAGATGAGAAGAGTGATAATAACACCAGAACACCTCCAGATACCTTTAGCTTTCTGGTGATTCAGATAAATAACAACTCTTCTCATCTTCCAGTTTTTGTTTTTGTACATATGAAGTTTAATACTGTATAGATACTACATTTATGATACCATGATGTTGTCAGCACCTAAAAAGTACAGCTAATGCAAATGTTAATGTTTTTGTAATACATAAGAATTAATGATGTATCCATTAATGCTTGTCCTGTGATCTGATTGGACGAGAAGATGTGTCCCAAGAGTTTAGTCTAATAATTATTCATTTATTATTGATCAATTATTGATGATAAATCTCAACTCATAGAGCTTCTATTAGTTTATACTGCACAGCCGCTGTCACATAGGCCTATAACACTCTTCAAGGATTAAAGTTAAACAGTATACAAAGCATGATTACTGCCTCTAATATGTGTGTTTATAATGTTAAATATATATATATATAAAGCAAGACATTTATTTATTTATTTATGCGGGTCTGTTGAATGCTTTATTCTGATTGATTGAGACATGTATGAATTTAATGTCTATGAATGTTTTTTGGCTTAAATCTGGCCCTTGAGTTGTAGTAAGATACAAAACATTTAATAAACTTGAGTTTTATTTTTGCATGTTTACTTGTTTAATACTGTAGTCATTTATCTCAAACTCTCGCTGTGGTTTAAATCCTCTCCAGTGCAGGACACAGATTCTGAATCAATCTAGGTCAGAATATTTGTTTATAATATCATTGTTTTTTCATAATTCATGTCAGTAAGATGGTCTTATCTAGGAAATCATGGGGGGCACACACTAATCCTCAGGTCAAGATGTATTTATTAAAGATTAATAATAGAACAGCAATCTCATCACACTCTCTATGATTTTATCATTTTTTTTCTGGACAGACGGCTACAGACAGAGACGACATTGTGTTTTTTTTATCCTGCTACTACTATTATGCAGATTCATCATTGGTTTTCTTTCTGTGCTCTGTGTTTTTCTCTCATCTGTCTCTTGAACCAAAGGCCATAAAATGTTCAAGAGAGAGAGAGAGAGAGAGAGAGAGAGAGAGAGAGAGAGAGAGAGAGGTTGTCTCACTGTACTGTATGGACTAAGATGCATATGCAGAGTGGTTGAATCCATCTCATTGTCCTAATGGAAGTATGAAACGCACGGACAGAAGACTGAGGCCGTGACAGATAGAGATAAATTTCTCAAGGGTAACAGTTCAGGGTTCAGAGTTCAGTTCTGATCCAAATTATTCATATCCCTAATAAGTGAGTGGATGGAATAGATTGCTCGTCTCTGACCTCGCTGTTCATTGAAACCTCATCCCGTTGTGTTCCACTCAGCAGGCGGGAAAATCTTCTCCTCTATCTTACAGGAAGAGAAGAACGAGTGTTGATGATCCATAGAAGTGTGTGCGGAGCGAGCGAGTGAGTGAGTGAGGGAGAGAGAGAGAAAGAGAGGGGGCGGGGCTACAGAGGAGAATTTGTTTGCATTCCATATGGAAATGAGCAGGAACACAAGGGTACATGAAGGACGACCAGAAGAACAGCACAAAACTCACCCTGAGTGAGAAATGCTTTCACAGAGAATATAACTGCATTAAAATAAAACAAGTAAAAAATAATACAAGTGGAATTCTTATTCTGTAAGAGTTTGTCATGGCTTAGATTAAAACTTCTTGATGTTTGTAGATGATAGCAAACATGTCATTCACATCATAACTGTAGATTAATTAGATCTGTTGACCAATCACCATCCAGAGAGTTCATCTAATCTGTGCCAAAGAAGAGCTTAAATGTTTTCTGTCAGATATTATATGCATTTAAATCTTGTTGAGTGTTTGATATCATCAGTGTATGTGTGTGTGTTTGTGCGTTTATGGTGGATGAACACATACAGGTTGGTTGTGAGCTGTGATATTGATCAAACAGACACCAGCCGATCTTTGACCTTTAGATGGCAATACAATCTCAATTCAATAGACTGAAGTGGCTTACACACACACACACACACACACACACACACATAAACATCCAAACACACTGAACACACACACACACACTCCACAGCTCTTGACCGATCGATAACACGCAACATGATTTCCACATTACGGATTGGGAGTCTCCACGTTAATAGAATTGTGTCTAACTGTATGCGTGTGTGATAAGAAAAAACAACTGCAGTAGTGTAAATAAAGACAAAAAACATTAAAAAAACACTCGTAGCAGTTAATTTATACATGGTGCAATGCATGATGGGTAAATCTTCAAATCCAGATATATACTTAAATAAGCTAAAATAAATTGATTCAACTCAAAATGTCTTGTTGAATGAGAGAAATCATGCATTAAACTAAACACTTGAGTAATGGAGAAATGTTTCAGCTGTATATGAACAATTGTGTATTTGTATAAATGATATAAAGTGAGAATATGTTAAATAATTAAGTGTAGATTAGAGTTATTAAAACATTTTTATTTAAAATAAATGTAAGAATTGACCTTAAAATATAAACAGTTCATGATATGATTTAACTTTACACAGAAATATTATTTAAAGATATATGATTATATCACTTTTTTATTATTTTAACCATGATGACAATGAACCAATAAGAGGATGAAAGAAGAGAAATAAATGTGCTGATTGATGTGTGCAGTTAAACGTCTTTTACTCTTGAAGACACAAACAGCTCAACGTTCAAATTCAACGAAATGAATGAATCAATGAATGTGTCTTTGTAATTCAGGACAGCTTTAGGGAAGCAGATGATATTGAATCTCTGTGTGTTTTGATGTGTCAGTTCAAAGGTTCAGACACTTGAGTCTCATGTTCACTGAATCACATCAAACAACACAACCACACAACCACGCAATTCAAATCTCATTTACTAATAGAGTAAAAACTGATCCCAGCACTGCACACAACATTCAGATAGAAACAACAGTGTCTGAAACACAATATAGTGCACTAGATAGGGAGCGGTTTCAGACACTGTATGTGTGGCGTTATTAAGGCTGATTGGAGATCAGATGAAAAGTTAACATTAACCTCTGTGGATTGGTAGGCTAAGTTATTATAATTTTGTAGATGGTTCAATCTCATAAGCAGTGCATGTTAATCTGGATTATTCTAATGTTTGTAAGAGCCATTTTGTTTATTTAATGTCCCGTGTGCGCTCATCTAGACGTCTCCTTCAAAGACACAGAGCTAATAAGACGCCTCCTCCCCTTTCTTTCACAACACATACACAACCTCTTTATGTAATGAAATCAGCAGGACTCGTATGTCCTTTATAGAGTTATGGGAACGTTTTACATAAAATTCATATTGGACCATGTGTGCATATGCATTTACATGTAGTGCTGTATTAAAGAAATGAGCTGTGAAACCATAGAAATAAAGCTGTATATTAAAATGAGACACATAAATGTTTGGTTTAATGGGCAGATGCTCGCAGAACCATAAAACATTGAAGAAACTCTCAGACTGTCTGAAAAATATATATATATCATATGACAAAACCACAAACACACAGAAGATAGTTGACCTGCTGACTGTAATTCAATCACATTATTCAACTAAAACACATTCTTTCATTGACAATATCAGAATCTACTGTATACAAGTCTGCTTTATCAAATAATAATGTATCTGAATGTAAACCTATACAATATATAGATGTAGAATGGCATACTGTTTTAAAAATCACGCTTAATGAATTAATTTAATACTTTACGCACCATACACCTGCTGTACCAAACAAAAACAAAAATATTTTGGCTGATAGAAACATACTCTATAATTATAAAATAAACATTCAGAAACTATTTAAAAATTGTGTCCATCAAATTAATCTGACACAGAACAACTTTTATTATAGCATTTAATATAAAAACGCCAAAATCTGGAACCTTTGAATTCTATATATGACAAAAAAAATCATTGATGGTATCAGTAAAACACTATAGTAGAATATTTTAAATTAAAAACACATTTATTTATATAATTTATATAAATTATTTATTTATTCATTAATTCATGTTTTTATTTATCTATTTATTTATCTATTTGAGATTTTGATCATGTTGCAGTTTTTCTGAAATGCCAAGACACATTTTCTCAAAACCTTAAACAGAAATCCAAATTATCAAACTAAATTCACAGAACTCTTCCAGCAAAATTGAACAATTCTTTCAAAACTATTTCAGTTGTACTCAAAATCAAACTAATCTTTTAAATCATACACACATAAGTCTATAATATAAACACTACAGAACATCCTTTAGACACTATCTTCAAAAATTTAACGCAACATCCACGACATCTGTTTACAGAAAAATACAGGTTTATTGTATATAACAACACATTTGCCAAATACTGTTAAAAATCTATATTACTGTAATCACAAGTTTAGTTTAGTAAATACTTTACTGTAAGTACTGCAAGTAATAGTAAGTGTTCAATATAACTGTAAGCAACACTTATATTGTTTTATAAAGTAAGCAATCCAACCACAAATTTTGTCAATTGTATCGTCTCTGGTGTCCTGTTCTTCCTCATACTCTTCATCTGCCTCTCTGACTGTTTACAATCCACACAATTGGTAAAAAGTACCATTGGAAAAAAGTGTGTAAAATTTTGAGTAGTTGTGTTTGCTTGAAGATAACTGTTTTGTATTTGTGCTCATCTTTTGCCTGCCTGTGTTAAGCATTTATAAAACAAATGCATTGCCATGTAAAATGTGTGTTTTAGTGAGAAATGTGTGTTTAGAGTTGAGTGCATGATTTGACAAAAGGGTTTAGTCCACTTTAAATTTGGTTCAGAGATGGAGATTTAGTGCTTTAGCAATTCAGAAAAACTGTAATTCATTATATAAAAAATTAGAGAAATAAATAAAACTGTATTACATAAATTCTGATGGAAGCGTCTCATTGGCTAATGTTCATTGTCAGATTCTCTCAGATTGTGAACTCAGCAGATCAGAGGGGTCAAAGGTCAGTGTTATGCTGTTGGTCTTTGACCTCTTCTTACAGTCACACAACAAGTTCCTGTTGGATTTCAGTGCTTTATAACGCTGGATTATTCATTTCTTTTATTAAAGCGGAGCCGGATTATGAGGAAGCTTAAGGACTTCGGGAGTTATAATAAAATATCAAGATGAGTTAGAATTATAAAGCTAAAAATAATCAAATGTTGTTGAAGAAGGTGATCTGTTAGAGAGCAATAATCCTGCTGAGATTCAGGCACTTTGTTTCATGTAGTCATAGATCAGTCTTTATACAGTACAGACAGCATGTGTTTGTGTGCAGAAGACAAGTTTATAATGTGAATATGATGTAAGGTGTTATGAGTCTCTCTTATATTCTGCTCTCTAGTTCTGGTTCATCTGTGAAATTATTTCACCAGTTTTTATCATCTGCAATGAGACTTTAAAAATGGACAGCACATCTCTCCTCAACCTGCCACATGATTCAGGTGTTATTCATGCAAACCTCTCAGACTATTTGTGTTATAATAACTCAGTCATTACTGCAGTATTACGAATGAATAAAACTTTATTGTCCCTCTGATTCAAACAGACTCTTCATCTAATCTTTAAGTAGACTGATTAAAGGCAAAAATACCTCAGTACGAATCTGCAGGGCTAAAATGACCTTGCATTGAAACAACAAGAGTCGCCTTAATGTGGCGCATTACACACGTCGTGTTATAAAACATTTTTATGATCCGGCAGTAAAGGCAGAGCTGAAGAAGCACACATCTGAATCTGTAAAGAGGTCAAGAAGCGCTGATATAAAGGTCACTCAATCTGATCTCATAGTTTGGCTTCACCTTGGGCTCTTAAAGCAATGTTAAACATCAGATCACAACAACAACAACTCTCTAGCTGTATGTAAAAATGTGTGTGTGGTTGCTATGATGTTATTGGTGGTTGCTAGGGTCATAAAAAGTGATTGCTATGGTGTTGTAAGTGATGGTTCCTGTTGTTAATGTATTTAAAGGTCCAGTTTTTAGCCATTAAATGGTGTTTAATAAAACAGTGATGTGTTATTAGTTTAGTAAGATTGTGTTTGTGCAAACACTGTATGGCTTCAGTCTCTCTTTTTTTCTTATAAAAATCATCAGCCATGATGTCAGTCAAGATAGTTTTGCAATTATTACAATGTCTTGTTCATTTCTCGTCTGTTGTGTCTTTTACATCCGCTCTTCATTCATCTTGGTTTTCTACTTCATCTTTCTCTCTTCATGTCTGGACTGTTCTCACACATAAACTGTTCTCCTCGTGGACTCTGACAGCGCTCCAGCCTCCTTATTTCACACTATGGATGTTAGGCCGGGACTTATTGATCACATCATAAATTACCCATGAGTCAGTGCGCTTGTGCAGGAGTCTGGAGAAGCAGAAAAATAAGAGACTTTCTATAGGGCTCCTTCAAATTGTTAATTAAATTCAAATCAATCGGCCACCATCTATCAGCTCCACCGGAGCCGCACACCAAAACAAAAATCAATGTGATGGAGTTTAGGACCTAAGTTATACTCCTGTTAAAGAACATAAGTCTTTCATTATATTATATTACATTATTTATGAATGAATGATGGGTTTTAATGTAGTTTGAGTGAATCTGATAGTCAAGAGAGCTTTAAAAACAGTGATTTTGCAGAAAGTGATTTTGTCTTTACTGTATGTGTGATTTATGAATCTAATCGGCCCCAGCGGGCCGGCACAGCAAATCAACACAATAATTATAAGAGTCATTGCCCTTCCAAACACACTGACCAAACTCCATAAATCCTCGCGGATTGAATCTAACACTGAATCTGCACTTGAAGTGTAAATTAAAAGCAGAGGATAAAAGTCCTGGATGGCATCATTCGGTTCATGTTACTTATATAATTTCATTAAGTTTATATTTGAAGCAGTGCCAGGGACTGTATATTGGGCTCTTCACATTAACACTGCATGAATGCTTGTTTCTTTCAAATCATTCACAACTTTCACTTACAGTAAACTGAACTACAGCTCTCATGCACTGACAGATGATACAGATCTGAAACTGTGTCAGAGAATCACTTCATTCCTTTGTGGTAAAACTAAATAAACATAAAGCTTCTGTGAGTCGCTTCTTTACTTAATCCAAACTCAGAGGTACAGAATAAGTTTTAAATTGACAAAACCTGACAAATCTAACTCGGATTAGTTTGGGTTAATCTGTTTTATGCTGGTTCTCTCACAGATTAATGATTTGCATGCATATTAACTGCAGACCTAAACAGCCAATAGCCTTCAACATGATAATTAAGCATATTTCTCTTATAAAGAAAGTATATAGGAAATATGAGACATTAAAAATTTGATTAACAGCAAAAAGCATTTTGTTTGCTTTTGATTAAAGCTTTATTAAACATTTTTATATTCTCAAAATGAAAATGCAAATTAAACTCCAACATATTACATTTAAAAATAATACTAATTTATATTAACAAAATATTGATTTGTGAAATGAATACAGTAATATTGACACTTTTACAACATCACTGTCATGTAAATAATAATATTAATAATAATAATAATAATATTTCACATTACAGTTTTTTTTCTTACTTGTTACACAATATCTGAAACCTGACATTCAGACACCAGAAATCAAATAGTTATTTTTTGAACAATGGAACAATGAAATGTCTGCTGGTTTATCATACTGTACAACACTACAGCTGACTGTACTAAAGAAGACATTCTGACTGTATTGTATGTAAGGAGTAATTGACGACGGGCCATTGAATTATTTGAAAATAATGCACACCCAAGATGCAATGCAGCACGACGCGAAGCGGAGTTACACCGCCGGTGTGCATTATTTTCAAATAATTCAAAGGACCGAGTCAATTATTTCTCTAATACCACGGTTACCACAAACATTGCTCTGGTGCTTAAGACATTTGACAAGTTAGGTGTGCGGTTATCAGAAATTAATGCATACCCACAGAACATTTCTCAGCCAATCAGAATACAGCATTCAACAGACCCGTGGTATAAAAAATATTATCTTACAGTTTATCTTACACTAATCTTCAACAGAGTGGAAAAGCGATGGTTTCGTGGTGGGAAAGGTCACATCTTCACTGAAGAACAAGAGACAGCTATTGTGAATTTGGTCTTGGCCAATAATGCAATAATAATTTGTGAAAAACACAATCATATCATTACTGTAATGATGCCACAAATACATTCTGTCCTCCAGAAAAATCATCTGAGAATGAAAGAGCTGTGTACAGAGTCTCATTTGAAAGAAACGGTGATTAACAGAGTTAAGAACCTTCAACATACATTTGTACTAGTATATCAGACTTGCACTACTGTACCAAGTCAGGTTATTATACGTTTATTTACTGATCTACATCTACATATTCATTCTTGCTTTCATGTTTAATTTGCATTTTCTCAACATCTCTCTTGCCAGTTACTTTCAGTCTCATAAAAAGGGCTTTAGGTTTTTTTTGTATATGACACATCCAAAAATATCATATTATGGCGAAGGTGCAACATAAGAAAATGTTTTTGAGATGTGTGCAGTGCTTCATTTTTCAAGAGATGTGAGGCATGGTTTTTGTGTGTGTGCAATTCTTGAAAAAAAGGGAAAGTTTTCAAAATGTGTGCAAAGAGTGTAAAAACTATTACTCAAACCTGTTGAAATAATCAAATTAAAATTAACAAGATATTACAGAAATATGAATTTTCTTATAAATAAATGAATAATATTGTATATTATCATGAGAATAAGGAGGTGTGGGATATGCAACTCATTGTATTTTGTTCTAGATGAAATGGGTTTTAGCAAAAGACGGCAAACTCAGTTCCTCTACTTAGTTTTGCTTACAATTACAAATCGAATGTTGCAGGTCTCTGCTCACGATTGGTGTCACGTTCTGGCCAATGTTTCTCTCTGAACGCACACATTTGACACGGGATGGAGAAGGCCACCGCCGTAACTTGTTGCCATGGATACGGGGAAATTTATCAGGTGAGAAATGGTTTTGAGGAAAGTGTTGGGATCTCTCATACGGCTGGAGCATTAGAGGGTGGATGAGATTGCAGAAGGGAATTGCTTTCCTTTGATTCGGTGCATTGGGTGTTGTGGGGGCTAAAAGAAGATGAGAGACAGAAGAAGAAGAAGAGGGGGGGGCGTCCGTGAGCCGCTGTAGTGATGAGAGTCTCTGCTGCACCATTTTTCACAGCAGACAAAAACATTTGCCTGGATATCAATTTGGAGGCACACTCGGCGTTCCCCTCCTGCCCTGTCATCCATCATCTTTACCTTCCTCCCCCTCGCACCACCTACACCTCCTCACCTACGGCCTGTCGCTGCACCGGAGGTTGAGGCGGGGCGAGCTCTTCTGAGGGCCGGTCTTCTCGCATTATGCTGTCGTCCGAGACCCCGCCCTTCACCAAGCCCTTATTGGCAGCTTCGCCAACAGCCCATCAGTCATTGCAGGAGCGTCATCCATCAAACATGGCGATCAATAGCTGGCCATGCATTCATCACACTGAGGTGCTTATGGTCACGCGGTGTGTATCTATGTATGTGCGCGCGTGTGTGTATTTCATGTGAATGTTAAACCTGCTAGTTTTCAGGTTTTGTGTTCTCCTCTAGATGAATAACATGAGTGAGATCTGAGCTTCACAGCGGTTTACAGCTCAAGTCTTCTCATTCACACTTCAGTCTGATTCGAGCAGCAGCTATAACTCACATTCTGTGTTTTCATGCTGTTAATATGCAGGGTTTAGTTAGAAATAAATATAAATGTTGTGTTGTGTTGTGTTGTAATACTCACATGAACAGAAGCAGCTACTCCACCAGAAAAATATCTATCCAGCAGAAATACATGTGCTAAAACTGAATATAATATCAATATCAACACAACAGCTAGTTCAGTATGGCCACTATAGTAAAAGAAGCCCCGCCCTTCAGTAAAAAGAGCCAATCACTGATGATTGTCAGGGGGAGGAGCTCTGTGCTGAGTTTTGTGTATTTGCTAACCTGTGTGTTTTTTAATGCAATTTTATTTTTTAAAACATGTCATGATGTTAGGTATAATAACGTATTGAAACGTGAAACACTATTGGCTCTCGACCGACTGCTTCATTAGAAGTGTTTTAGAGTAGCGGTGGGGTTAGATGCTTTAAAACATCTTTAAAACCATTAATGTTTATGGAACTATTACTAATTAAAAAATGCTAAAATGAAATGCTTCTAATCTGACAATTAATGAAAATTACCGTGATACATAAAGACAGGTTGTTGCTGACCAGTAGGGGGCGCTTGTCCCTAAAACGTAACTGTACGTCTGTGTTGTAATAGAGGGCTGCAGGCTGATTTATATTTGTAGGCCAACCCTGTAAGTTAACGGGATGAACACAACTTTTAGAATTTTTAGAAAGTCTAAATTTGTTTACTAGAATAAAAAATCTTAAACGTTGTGTGAAGATTATCTTAATGGACATAAACCTTTATTAAACACAGAGCTTATTTTTTGCTATAATCCAAAAGTCTATGGTGAAAATGAACCAGCGTTGGCATACAAATATACGTCATCCCTGCGGCTCTCTATAAGCTGCTTGCACAAACCCAAACCTATTGGGTCGATATTTTTGGAGGACAAGCGGTCACTTTGTGTGTTGTTACAGTAATGTACTGTAAAGGTAACACAACAGCATCTGTAAAGGCAGAAACAGAAGACAGCAGGTGGAAGAGCGTGTTTAACCTCGGCTCCGTTCACAGATGGAGACGGTGGGGTTAAAGGTCGAGCGAGGAGCTCCACGACCACACCTGGGTCAGCTGATCTACAGGTCAATGTTGGGTCAGGTGTCACTCTCTCATTTCACCAGAGTCCCATCTGCCTGTGGCCTGGATAATTCACGAGCAGCAAACTCACACTTTGTCATTACCTGACTAGAACAAAACTACCTGCTAGTTAACCAACACTAAGATAACAGAAGACAACACATCTCACACTCTTATGCTAAACAACGCATTTCTTAAAGAGAAACACAAAGATGAAGTGAATGCATATTTATGGTTTTACTTAATAACCTACTAATGCTGTTTTGTTAAATATAGACCATTGACAATAAGAAAACAGAGTAGATGTAGATTTAATCGAACATTAAATGACTATTGTGTCAGCTTCAATGTGGTGTATTTATTTGATATGAAACAGATGTGGATCTATTTGTGCTCTTTGACCTTTAACACCTCACAACCTGCTTCTATACAACACTAAATATTTCATAGCACACCTGTCCGTTCTCCAGGACTCCAACACAAACGTTCAGGCTTCATGGGATGGATGGACTGAATGTAAGAGGAGCTCATAGGAGATAATGGTGCGACACTATTAATAATAGACACATCAATGTAATTTCAAACCAGAGACGCTCAGCCTGACACACGAGAACATGCATTGACAGATGAACAGAAACGCTGTGTGTGTTTGTGTGTTTGTGTTTGTGTTTGTGTGTGTGCACGCGTGTGAATTTACTTTAGATCTTCTGTAAATCTAATGAAGAACTGCTTGATTAAAGACTTTAGATCACTTATGAAGGTGTTTCCTTGCTGATGGGCTTTCAATTACTGATACCCAGCATGCATTGCAGCATGAAACTTTTTATTTGTTTGTCATCATTGTTAAGTTTTTTAAGGTGATTATCCCAATTTATACCACAGGTCTGTTGAAAGCTTTATTCTGATTGGTTGAGAAATCTTCCATGGGTGTTGATTATTTTTCTGTAAACCGCACACCCCTAACCAGTCAAATATCTTAAAATAACCACCATAGTAAAGTCTGTGGTATAAGAGGAATAATTGACTCTGGTCCTTTGAATTATTTGAAAATACTGCAGACCTGCCGTGCCCCATTACCACCTTGTATTATTTTCTTATAAATCAATGGCCCGTTGTCAATTATTCCTTACATATACCACGGGTCTGTTGAATGCTGTATTCTGATTGGTCGAGAAATGTTCCATGGGTATGCATTAATTTCTGATAACCACACACCTAACTTGTCAAATGTCTTAAAAATAGGCACCAGAGCAATGTTTGTGGTAACCGTGGTATAAGAGGAATAATTGACTAGTAACATGTCTAATGTGGACTAGACCTGTTCGAGTCGCGACTCACTCGGATCTTTAACCCGGATCTTTAAATTAACTCATGAGTCGCGAGTCTCTAGTGTCATTAACCCGGATCAGTTGAGTCCTACTACAATTCAATGTAAAACCATAAACAGCGCCACCACACACACAAACCTCTTTCAACATTATTGATGAGACTTCGCTCGCACTACAGATCCACTCGTAACCGGCTGATCTGCGCGAGAACTGACCCGAGATTCTCACTCAGAGCCGGAAACATTGCAAACTCAAGAGACCTGCGGATCCATGCGAGCCGCGAATTGACCCGAGATTCTCACTCAGAGCCGGAAACATTGCAAACTCGAGAGACCTGTGGATCCGCGCGAGCCGCGAACTGACCCGAGATTCTCACTCAGAGCCGGAAACAATGCGGACTCGAGAGACATGCGAATCTGCTCTGACTCGAGAGTCTCTCAACTCGTAACCGGCTGATCCGTAACCGACTGATCCGTAACCGGCTGATCTGCGCGAACTCCTCTCCGACTCTGGGGGCTACATAAGCAGGACAGTTCTTTTTTTATATTTTCTCTATATTATTATGCTATTGTTATTAGGCTTCTTTTTTAAATGGTCGACCATACACACCAAACCTAAAACCTATAAGCATGTTATTTCAGAAGTGAAAGGCTTTTGTTATGGATTTGCTTTTGAGGAGACTTCAGTCGCTCTATAGATCCACTAACCGGCTCCGGCTGATCCACGCGAATCAGCCGGTTAGTGGGATCTGTAGAGCGAGTCTTATGTCCATGGTCTGCGAGTCTGCAATGTTTCCGTCTCTGAGAATCTCGAGTCGCGTGGATCAGCCGGTTACAAGTGGGTCTATACTGAGTTTCCTTGGCAATTTAGCAATACTGACTCAAATGACTCAAGTGAATCACACAACCCGGATCACTTTAGTGAGTGACTCACAATAACCCGGATCCTTAAAAGGAATCGAGTTTGCCAGGCCTAATGTGGACTATCGAAATAAAGTGTTACCTCAAGAAGACAAGTTAAAAACAGTAATTGTGATCTCTGCACAAAATGACTTATTATTAATATCAGTCATTTTTCATGAATTAAGTGTTTAAGGAAAAAAAAACATATTTCAAGATTTTTTCCTTACCCCATTGGCAGACATTTTTGCTTGTTTTCAGCACAAATTCACTTAGGTAATTTTGCTCATGAAGAGTCATATATCTTGATTTAAGAATTTTAAGATATTTGTACTGACAACAAGACAAAAATACTAAGTAAGAAAGTCATTTTTTGCAGTGATTGTGGCAATGAACAGAAAACAGAAGGGTTAACCATCTTACGTTAAACTAAGCGGTTTTAACAGAGACACAGTGAGTCTTTAAACATCAGTGCTATATAACTAAAGACTCTTACACTGATTCTGAATCAGTATTGATTCACGCTCGCTTTCTTGTTTGAATTAGGAACAGAAAGAAGAAGTGACGTCACGATCTCTCTCCTCCCGCTTGACCCTTTAATAGGAGGCCAGGTATTAAGTGAATTTCGGGAATCCCATAAACACAAATTGCCGTCTGTAATCTGCTGCCAGGAGCGGTGAAATATTTCAGTAGAAGACCATCAATCAAACGCTTAAAGCCCTTCACCGCCTCAGAGAGGAATCTGACATAATGCACCACAGCCATAAAACTACACAACATACACACTTTACCGTAAATGAAACGCTAGTTTACCGTTGACAGAAAATACTTCTTTAGTTAAAAAGTTTCATGTGTGAGAGGTTTAATCCCATTTTAATGCTATAATAAAGCTCCTGCTCTTGTTTAAGGAGCTGTGGATTAAATCTCTGAAATGAAATCATTTAATGTGGGTTACATGTCTGAAGTTTATTTGTTATTCCTGCAGGTGTAAGTTAATGTAACCAGCATCATCTTAACCAATGACCGGCGGTGAGTGCTGTTGATGTAATAGGTGAGGTCACAGGCTTGCACTCCTTAACCCCTGACCCTTGAGTTCAGGAATCACACAGGTATTTCTTTCACGGTGACATCGGAGATGTGTTTTGGACAGGTTAAAGGAAGAGTGGTAAGCAAGCTGGGATCCGTTTGTACCCGCTGTAACTTTAATGGGTCCTGATAAAGATGGATCCCGTGGCTTTGTGATGGATTAAGTCACCGAGAACCAGCTCGGAGGAAACTGATGCTTTTATCTCAGTTTATTTAGGCCAAGTTGTGGTTCACCACACATTTAGGTTCTTGACATTAACATTAATGAATGACTACTACAGCACTTTCTATCAGCTGACCAACTCTCATTATTATTTTCTCTCATATATATAGCACACATTTTCATCTCATATCACCTGAAATCGACTCGTGCTACTCGTCCATAATTATTGAGCGCAATATACAAATCAATTGCTGGTAATACTTTTACACAGAAACAAAATATTTTTATGTGTACTACTGCATTAAAAACTGGACTTGTAAAATGTTTTTATAGACTCCCGAGGCTTTCAGAATAAAATCTATTCATTGTTCCCGTAAAGGTATTGATATTCTTCATATCCAAATACTGTGAATGAATACTCACATAAATCTGCATGTGTTTCAGACTCGCATGGTGTTTATGTAAAAGTCCCACAGGCTCAGCGTCTGTAAATCAACAGAAGTGAAATGATAGATTTTCCAGTAGGAATGCAGTCGAAGGCACATAACTCAGTAGAAACGCTCCAGCTCGACCCCTGTCTCATGCCGATAGGGTGGGTCGGAGAATCGACACGCCAATTGACCCCCGTTGACCCCTGCGGCCAATAAGGCTAATGGTGACACGGGGGCGAAGCCACTGCGGTGAGGTTCTAACCCGGCTCCCAGCGCTCATTAGATCTGACCTGTGTATCTGTTAAACTTAACTAAACCCTGCAGAATCAAACAGTGCAC
This sequence comes from Paramisgurnus dabryanus, assembly GCF_030506205.2. NCBI lineage: Eukaryota > Metazoa > Chordata > Actinopteri > Cypriniformes > Cobitidae > Paramisgurnus > Paramisgurnus dabryanus. Next base: position 37,804,112 of record NC_133341.1, on the reverse strand, counting down.
ACTTCATTACTAAATTAATCAGCACCACTCCACAAAACAGCTCAGGAATTTGGTGTTTTCACAGTAAAAAAAATCCTATTCACTTACAGTACATTGATGGAGGGATGCAGAACATCATTGATCTTAGGGGTTGACTGGTACCAACACCCCAAAAAATACACCCAACAACCACTTACTGTAGGTTACTGTAAAGTTACTGTACTTCCCATGAGAAAAACATCCAAACAATCTTACTGTGTGGCTCGTCATGTCAAAATACTGTATGAGTTCAGTGCATCATGGGAACCTTGTGTGTTAAAATACGTGCCTTTTGCATATGCGTCAAAAGGGTTCATGATGAAAGAGACGCTCATGTCTCACAAGACAAACACTAAACTCAAAGATAATTCCATGAGATTAAGTGAGTATCTGTCAAACACGAGCGTCTCTTTTCTCATAAACCCTTTCGAAGTGTCTGTAGCAGGCACATGACGCACAATGCACATATTTTGACATGAAGATCCACACACATGATGATGTTTTGACAATTTTCACATTTGTGCCTCCTCGGAAAAGAAGTCATGAGCGACCACTGGATTAATACAGACAGATCATATGACAAATGAAACATTAGTTGTTAATGTCCTGGTTTCACAGACAAGGCTTAGCTAAAGTCTGATGTTTATCTTGAGACAAATATTTTCAGATCTGTCAGTGCTTAAGATATTTTCAGTTGAGACAGCTCAAACATGTGTTTAAGTAGAACTAGCCTTAAGCCTTGTCTGTGAAACCAGAGGTATCTTTAAATTACAATTGTATTTTTTCATAGATTGTTTTATCGGCACAATTTATAATACATCAACATTTTATTTCAGGCATTAAAGCAGAAGTCTTTTAAAATCATGATAAACAAAAATTCGGTCAAGTGTATCTAGCAGTAAATATGATCACAAAGGGGCGGTGGATTAGACTAATCCTAAATGTAAGAGCTGTCCAAACTGATAACATCTTGCACTGACATATCTTAAAATACATCAGTGCCCTTTGTTTTCCTTTAAAATGCACAAAAGTTATGTTTTTAGTAAAGCATGTTTGTTAAATCTAGTTATAAAGCCTAGTCCTGTTTTAAGCTAATCCCTATCCAGAAAACCACCCCAAAGTGTATTACTATGTGTTTTATATGTTCTGCATTATGTGCTTGTTCGTGCATGTAAAGATGAAATAAATCTTCCTGGTTTTGTTTATTTCTGTAATGTTTTCAGATTATTAGCGGTTCAGAAACGGTGAAGTTCTTTAATTAAACTTTTTTTTAATTAAAGTTCTTCTCTTGTTCTCTGGTAATTGATTTCATTCATCTCTCCTCATCTGTTGCTCCTGACCTCTACTTACTTAATGAATTAATTGATCAAGCTTCAGTGTATTTGGGGCTGGTAAGAGGATTTTGACATTTAACTGCTTTAATCTTGGATGTTGGGTGGAAATGTAAGGATTTTACACCACAGTACATGTGAACGTGAATCGTGATGTAGCAAGTTTCCAGAACCTTCAGTATAGCTCTGTGATCTGCTTGTGCTTTATTAAAGCAATAAACCCCGAGAAGCAGTGGGTTACCAGTGCATTTTATAACAGCTAAGGGGCGTTGTTAGGCACGACGCGAAGCAGAGTGCCTAAAACCCCCTTAGCTGTTATAAAATGCACTGTAACCCCACTGCTTCGAGGGCGTTTATTGCGTTTATAAAACGGTTACTTCATATGCATAACGTTAGAGGGATTTTATAAAATAAAATACAAATAAGTTGTAATTATATTAGTACAAATATTACTCTTCCGCCAAACAAAGTAGTTCCTCAGAATCAAGTGTGACTGAAACAGAGCGCAGTTCCCAACCAACACAGATGCAGCAGAGACACAATGAAAATATGATTTAAGACTGTGGTGTTTATTTTATAAATCAACATTCATCTAATTTAATTTATACATTAACATTTATATTGTGCTGTTTAAGTGATGATCAAATATGTTTGGAAGCATGCTGAACTCTTTCCCCATCAGCGTTTGTTTTTTTTAAGTTGCCACCCAGTTTTAGTTTAATGCCTTGCAGAAAAATTATCTTCTTAAATAAACACAAAATATCGGATATACGGAGATAATTCCATATTTGTGAAGAACTTTAGTAAGAGATCAGAATCAGAGCCATCAAAACTTACACGCTGTGTTTTCAGTGTTGAGTGAATGATCAGTGTTTAAGATGTTTAGCGGATGTATGAACTTGACTTATAAACTCCTCAGACAACGTTTTCTCTTTATCGACGAGATGACTCAACAATATTTATTGACATTTATCTGGATATCGCCATTAATTGTGCAATTGTAGACAAATTAAAAATATGATTAAAGACTGTGGTGTTTATTTTCATAAATAAGAACGCAGCAACAGTGGCGCAGTGATACTTATGTAATGTGGTCTGAACCGTGAGGTTACCAGTGTATTTTATCACAGCTTAGAACGCGTTTCACCAATCAGAATGAAGAACCAGAACTGCCTGTTTTATAATCAGAAATAAATTCTTTATTATTAATGTTTGGTGTATTTGTATTGTTTACATTAAATGTAACTCAGAAAAAACTCACTGTGCCTTTATTAGGTTAAAATATCTCAGTGCAAGTGAAAGTGGATGAGGAGGAAGACTACGAGGAAGAGGCGGCGGATGAGGAAGAGGCGGCGGATGAAGAGGAAGACTACGAGGAAGAGGTGACGGCTGAGGTGGAAGACTACGAGGAAGAGGCAGCGGATGAGGAGGAGGACTACAAGGAAGAGGCGAAGGATGAGGAGGAAGCCTATGAGGAAGAGGTGACGGATGAGGAGGGAGACTACGAGGAAGAGGCGGCGGATGAGGAAGAGGCGGCGGATGATGAAGAGCAGGACCAGAGGAAGAGCAGTTGTCCTGATGTCAAGAGGTTTATTCTCTGTTTGTCTGTGATGTGGATGTGGTGCTCAGAGCATCATGAAGACTCTTGAGACGCTGAGACAGAATGAATTTTTCATTGATTTGGTTGTGAGTACTGCCACTTATGAAAATGAATCATGGGTTTATTGTGGTAAAAGTGTAGTAAGTAACCAAGGTGATTTTGGGGTTACCATGGTTTTACTACAGTAACCATGTTTTTTTTAACTATAGTAAAACCATGGTTAATTTTTACATGGGGTAATATGATTTTCTTGTAGAGTTTTCTTTGATTTTGTAGCTGGACTGTGGTTGTGCCAGAGATTCTGTGAATCTAGTTTGAAGATTTGGTTTAGTGTTTAAGGTTTTGAGAAAATTGTAGTGTGTAGTGTAAGAGCAGATTGTAGTATGAAGATACCTCCCTCTAGTGGAAACAACCAGAACAATCCTCCTGCTGAAACCCAATGTGACATTATATAATATTTTTATATAAGTATTAAAGCCAGATCATTATGTTCTCATTTATTCTGACATCACTTCTGATATATTCATTTTTAACACATCATCCTTCACATGAAAAACTACAAAGAAAATCACACTGAAAAAAACACACAATGTGTGTGTGTGTGTGTGTGTGTGTGTGTGTGTGTGTGTGTGTGTGTGTGTGTGTGTGTGTGTGTGTGTGTGTGTGTGTGTGCGTGTGCGTGTGCGTGTGCGTGTGCGTGTGCGTGTGCGTGTGCGTGTGCGTGCGCGTGCGCGTGCGCGTGTGTGTGTGTGTGGTAAACCAGTGGTTCTCAAACTTTTTAGGTTCCCCTTGTGTACGGTGCATCTCTTTGTGTGGCCCCCCAAAATGTTTTGACATAAAACATTCTAAAACTTAAACTTTGATTTAAAGAGCACCTGTTACGTTCCCTTCCTGAAACGCGTTGATTTTGTACAAAGCTCATCATTCTGAAAAGCGCTGTCTCATCTGATTGCCTCCAGGTAATCTGTACATTGTGATTGGCCTGAATACCTCTGACGTCAGCTGGAAATGTGACGCTCTTTACCATGTTTAAAAGATTTGGTCGCACTATAAGCAATACTTAATATCATCTTTACTACCTTATCACATGAGGTGAATCTGATCCAGATGACCAAACTGATCGATCAGCGCGGCTTGAGCAGAACGTAACAGATTGAGGGTCAGTTTCCCAGACAGGGTTTAGATTAATGCACTAGGCCTTATTTATTTTAGGACATTTAAGAAGTTACATAAAACAATACTGGTGTGCATCTTAAGACAAAACAATGCCACTGATATATGTTTCGATATGTCAGTGCAAGGTTTTTTTAGATTAAGGCAGATCAAACATGTATTTAGCCTGGGACTAGGATAAGCCATGTCTGGGAAACCTCCCATTCAACCATGTCTGCATTTGTGATCGTAGAAACGACAAACAACAAGCGCTACTCTACACTGCACAAAACCTGTGTTTGAATCATGGTTCAGTAAATAGTTAACCCTTTAAATATGAACACAATCACTACTTACAGGCTGTGAGTCAGAGGTGGGCGGAGTTATGATAATGACCACCGTGTCGTCAACAAGCCGAGGAAGTAAATGTTGCCTACAATCCGTGTGTTTGTTTGTTGTAGTTTAAGAAAAGAGATTTAGTTTGGAGACGATAACTCGCATCATCGTTTACTTTGGTGTTTGTACCTTTTGCATATCATTAACATGAACTAATACACACTTAAACACCAAAGGAAATGTAAAATCATGAATTGATTAATAGGTGCTCTTTAACCAAAACATACTAAATGGTACAATTTAGTGCTGTTGGTTAGTAGCCTTATTACTTCCGGTTTAATTACACAGAATTTGTGATAAATGATTGTATTTTATTAAACGTCACAAGGTTGAGAAGCACAGTGAGACTTTTATTTGTTTATCATTGAATCCTCTTTGTATAGACCCTACAATAAAGAGCAAACTGCTGGAAACTGAAGTTTTATATGACGGCCTTTAGACCTCTGAGTTAAAAAATCTGCAGTCTGAAAAGAGAGAGAGAGAGAGAGAGGTACTGTACTCACCTAAATCATCCCCAAATCTCCTCTATATCCACCATCAAATCTGACTGCTGCTGAAATTATTACACTGTTGATTAAATTAGTAAAAGCAATCACAATCTTAAAGCAAGCTAAATGGGAGAATTTATTTAGCCCCGCTGACGGCTTTATGCATGTTTGATTAAGTATTATAAGGTTTGTTTTTCAGATTTTGCATAATATGTCTTTAAATCTTGCAGAAAGTGATCGTGCGCCCCATTAACGATCATAATAAACTCTTTTTAAAGCAGCATGTTTTATGATTTATCTCCAGTGAGCTCTGATGCTCTTTTACACATCTGGCTGCTTGACAAATAAGCAGCATGCAGTCTTACAGCCGACTCATAAATCTGTGTGATGATCATCACAGCTATGAAAATATAACTCAGCAGCACACACTAAAGACTAAAGTACAACAGGAAATCTCTCAGGCTGATCTCAGTTCAGTAGAGTATAGATCCACTGCTGAGGGAAGTAACTTTTACTTTTACTCAAGAATATACTAGTAATCAAAGGTTTTAACAGATGCAACGCTATCATCGAGCTCTGACGTCAGAGAGGCGTAAAGCGAGCTGCCTGTAGGCATAGATATGTATAAAGGCTAGATGGCTTACCGCTGAGTCCCTAATGGCATCACCTGGCGGCCATCTTAGGACAGGACGCTCGCTCACTCGTAGCATTGAGTTTAATGGTGAAGGTACTTTTAAATGACCATAACTTGCTCAATTTTCTACCGATTTTCAAACGGTTTGGTTTTTTACAAACGTTATTAACGTGGCTATAATACTGGATGCTTTGACATGTTTCATGATTTTTTTATATATTTTTAGTATAGGTATGCAGTGTCATAGTTACATCTTTGACGTTTATAATAAACCAAACCGTTTGAAAATCGGTAAAAAATTAAGCAAGTTATGGTCATTTAAAAGTACCTGCATCATTAAAACTCAATGCTAGGAGTGAGCGAGCGCCCTGTCCTAAGATGGCCGCCAAAATGCAGACGTTCCACTCAATTGGCCAGCAGGGCGGGCGAGCCATCTAGCCTTTATACATATCTATGCCTGTAGGTGGCTCGGCTGGTGTTGTCATGGTAACCAGCAGGCCTTGTGTTTTACGACAGGTCGTGTTCCGCGCTGGACGCAGCAGAAGAAGCGGTGCTCGACAGATGGATACGCTGTTAAAACATGTGAGTTTAACATATTCAATCATAAATAATGTTTATATCATGTGTGATATTTAGGTTCGCGATGAGAGGTGAGTGATTTTGTGCTTCGTGTTTTTTTTGGTAGTTTTTTACACGAGGCCTCATATATAACACAAAGATTTCTGCATATTTGAGGTTAAAATATCATTTATTTACGATTAAACTCTAAACATACAGTGCTACTAACATATTTTTGGGGATCTGTTATGATAATAATACTGTGTTTGTTATTTCTTAGGGAATTTTGGTGTACCTGTATAAATAGGGTCGTTTATGAATATAGCAATATGGTATATAGTATGCATTCTTATTGTTATTATAAAATAATTATTTATTGTATTTTTATTTAAATTTGTTAAAATAGTCAGTAACAAAGTTATTTGCATTTTACATGTATGTATTTAAAGTGTAAATGACAAAAGAATGTGTGTGATTTATTAATCCGCTGTCTGAAATGTGATTTGTTTCTTAATATTATTAAATTATAGTCATATTTAATATATGGGTATGAGACTTCTACACCTGTAGCTGTTCTCTTCAAATGCATTGCAGCTCAGTGTTTATTGTTATCATAATAACTTCCGTCTGTTGTCCTCCCCTACTGAAAAATCCAGCATAAACTGGTTTAAGGTGCCAGTACCTGGTTTAAGCTGGTCTTCCCAGCCTGGCAAAGCTGGTCAAGCTAGTGGGTCAGCTGGTCTTTCAGCCTGACCAGCTAAGTCCAGGTAAACCAGCTTAAAAAGTGACCAAAACACAGCTAGACCAGTTTGCTACATCAACAAAAACCAAGTTGTGAGACCAGCAAAAACCTGCTCACCAGCTGGATTTTTTAGTAGGGCATGAGCTGAAATTAAAAGCAAACATATGCTGTTTACCCGTGCAGTCTGATCCACGATTTTCATAAAAATTATATTAACTATGCTAGGTTTTTTGTATCACTTTTCAATCAAATTTTAGTAAAAGTATTAAGCAGAATTTGAAATGCTTGTGTATTCCACCCCAACATTGATTATTCTTTATTCTTGATGTTGTTTTTCTCAGAGCTTCACCGTCGAGGAGGTTGATCATTCACCGGTCATGGGAACATCACAATTACATCTGCCTGCTTGTTAGTTAACAGCACACGCCTGTGTAATGCAACATGCAGTTCTGCAGTTACCGGAAGAGTCCTGCCACCGGACCTTCCTGAATCCGGCGGTCCGTCAAACCCACCGATGCCCGTCATCCCCATTCCACGGAGGGTTCGTTCCTTCCATGGCCCTCACACCACCTGCATGCACTCGGCCTGCGGGCCGGCTCGCACCGCCCAGCTCGTACGCACCAAGTACAACAACTTCGACCTCTACCTGAAGTCCCGATGGATGTATAGTTTCGTCAGATTTCTTCTTTATTTCAGCTGCAGCCTCTTCACCTCCCTCCTGTGGGTGGCGCTGTCCGCCCTCTTCTGTCTGCAGTACGTCAGCGTACGAGTTTTCCTCCGATTGCAGTACAAACTGTCTGTTATTCTCCTGTTGTTGGGTCACCGTCGGCTTGACTTCGGCATCCTCAATGATCTCTTCATCTACAGCATGCACATCACCATGTTTCTGATCGGAGGGCTGGGATGGTGTTTCATGGTGTTTGTAGATATGTAAAGTTCAGAATGAATGACAATACTTCATAACTTTACTTCAGTGTTAATATTAAACCGTCCTTAATCTGCTGTTTGACCATGAAACCAGATCGTGACACATAAAGCGTGTGTGTGTGATGTGACACTCAACATGTCCGTGGTTTCACCCCTTTGTATGCATGCATGTGATATGTTTTAAGAATTATATTTGTTGTATTAATGCGGCTCATAAGAAATATAATTAACCTTTTATTGTCAAAAAAAACACATCTTATTGTACGTTTTTGCATGTGATAAAAGAAAAAACTCATTCATACGTTTTGGTTGAATTAACCCTTTCTTGTGCTTGGATTTGAGATTACAGAAATCCTTGACTAATGGTCTGTTTCGGCTTACTCGTGGCTATCGGACCAGATTATTTGGTGCCAACCACAGTCTGATGGTCCTGTGTTGTATTGGTGTGGTGTTAGTGGCTCAAGCCTGGCATGAAACTGGAGTGAGTTAGTACAATCTGCTATTGTTTGAGGATCAAGACATCATACGCCTCACACTTGGCCAAGCATGGCCTTTTGTTCTGAAACTAAACGGACACCACACAGACGTCATTGTAAAAGTCCACCCGCTGTAGACATTGACCTGATAAACTGATTCATCATGATTGGACCGTCCCGTGTGTCTAATGTGCCGTCTCTTAGAGAGCTGTGTAGATGTATTTCTGCTGGTGTGTGTGTTTGTTTAGATGGTTGTGTGTGTGACATAGCTCTGATCAATAGTCTCTCAGGAACAGCATCATAACACTATGAATAAAAATACTGTAAATATTCCATGTCTGTGATTTTATTAGGATTCTTTTATTTTCACATGTGTGGTACAGAATGGTGTCAGTATTTTTTAGAAATATTGCATTGTTTAGTAATGCATGTAGTAATGTCTTTATATCAGCAGTTATTTTTAATAGTTTAATCGTATCAAATTTTCTTTTTCTACAGATTGTAATTGGCTGACTCGCCTGTCAATGCAATACACCCACCTATCACATCTGCAAATAAAGGCTAAATATAAAAGACCTTGTTAATATAAACATACTAAATGGGGGATTAAGTCATGGTGTTAAAACAATGTCCCCTGATTCACTACGTATATAATAGGATGTAGAAGAAACAATATTCATTAAATAGTGGTTACTTATGCTGTATTTGTAAATATGCAAGACTTTAAATCGGTCATATTATGAGACTTTTAAGATGTAAAATATGTCTTTGGTGTCCCCAGAGTACATATGTGAAGTTTTAGATCAAAGTACACCACAGATTATTAATTGACACTTTGTAGGTGCTGGGGTTTTTTTGTGTGTGTCTTTTAAAATGCAAATAAGTGGATGAAATGCAAATATTGATCATTATAATGGTGTTGAAAACTCAATTGATACTGTCAATTATTTTCTCTCTCTCTGCACTAAATGGCAGTGCAGTGGTTGGATAGTGCAGATTAAAGGGCGGTATTATTAAAATGAGACTTGCTACCTACATAACAAAACAGGCTAAATCTGAATAAGCTATTTTTTCACATGCTTGCAAAGAATGGTTTACCAAAACTAAGTTACTGGGTTGATCTTTTTCACATTTTCTAGGTTGATAGAAGCACTGGGGACCCAATTATAGCACTTAAACATGAAAAAAGTCTGATTTTCACAGTATGACCCCTTTAATAACAAGACAAGGAGGCACGCAGCTGCAAAATTCAGTCTCCTCTCCACCCTGTTTAAAATTTATGGCTGCATATCTTGGATACTTGTATCAAACTTGTAAACCAATAAATTGTAAAATTTTCCAATTTAGGACTAGAAAACCTGTATTTACAATTAATCATACAGTACATGAGGGCAGCATTAAATCATTTTGGTTCTGGTGTCAGTTTTGCTAAATAAATGGAAAATATTCTTGTTTTTTTTTCTTACACACACTTTATTTTCCCTTAGTAAACATTTATGATGGCTTTTACTAAAAAGCCCAGCCTGGTTTTATCTGGTGTAACAGGCTGGTTTTAGAGAGCTTTTGACCACTTTATTAGCTGGTCAGGCTGTGAGACCACCTAAAACCAGCTGACCCACCATTACCACACTGGAAGACCAGCCTAAACCAGCTGCTTGCATCTTAAACCAGCTAAACGTGTCCTCATTAAAACCCTCTTCTATACCATGTACCCAGCCAACTGGTTTTGTTTTAGCTGTTCTTTTCATTAGGCTGTATGTGCTTTTTGTAGATGCAACACTTTTAAACCCATACCATACAAACTGACTAACATTTTTTTATTTACAAAATAGTTTTGTTTAGCTGAAGAAAGCCACATAGATTAGGGATATTTATATTTTAAATAATATTTATATATTAAATAATACTTTAAATATATTTCAAAATATACAAAAATGGCCAAAAAATATATGTACTGAAGTAATATTTTGAAAAATGTTTATGGGGCGGCACAGTGGGTACCACTATTGTCTCATAGCAAGAAGGTCGCCAGATTGAGCCCCGGCAAGGTCAGGTGGCCTTTCTGTGTGGAGTTTGCATGTTCTCCATGTGTCAGTGTGGGTTTACAGCGGATACTTTGGTTTCCTCCCACAGGCCAAAAACATGCAAGTTAGCCAAATTGTCCCTCCCCCAACCTGTGTATGGATCAAAAATAAAAAAAACTCTCACCATAAATATAATAATAATTCTATATAATAATAGTCTCAATTGCAATATTTATTTATTACATTTTTTTTTTAATTAACAGTGCTTGGTTTACATATGTTAACATTTTAAACAATACTAAAACATATCAACAAGTAAAACAAAAAAAGTTTTGAGTAGACTATATCAAAAAGTAGCCCTCCAGATTGTTTAATCCATTGTGGTAGCCCTTGCTCACAAAAGGTTGGAGACCCCTGGTGTAAAGAATAAATAAATAAATAAGAAAGAAGAAATATGTTTACAAAAATGTTTTTGGCCATTTATTATATATTTTAAATGTATTTTAAAAGTAAATATATTTTAAAGCATTTATATTCATGTCACATTGGAAGAAAAACTTTGTATGTTAAAAACCTGTAAACAAAAGGTTTAAAAAGATTCAAATAAAAATATATTTTCAAATGCTAACATATACCTTTTATAATTTTATATTTTATACATACTTATAGGCTACATTTTATGTACAAATATGTATTAATGTTATTAATGTTAATATATGAAGGTTAAAACTAAATATATTTTCAAATTCAAAAATAATTTAATTAAGCTTTACGTTCTTCAAATGTATTTAGCATTATATTTCAAACAGATAATGGGCCAGATCATTTTTTTTAGCGTAATAGTGTGTAATTTATATTGCGGTGAACTTTTTCTTTTTTGTTGAAAATTCGGTACCATCTTCCATGTTTATTTTTAAAGTTGCAATTTTATTATCAAAGTCAATAGAAGCTACTAGTAATGATGCTAATGAATGTTAAAGCAGCTCGTTATGATGTATAATAAAGTTAGATGAGTACGGGACGGCCTGACTGTGTCTTTAAAAACTCATGAGAGCGTTTGAGAATGATGTCACACTGAAGGCGAAATCACTTCCTGAACTGAGAGAGAGAGAGAGAGAGAGAGAGAGAGAGAGAGAGAGAGAGAGTCGATGTGAGGAGGGTTTGGTGGTGGAAACTTTACAGTATCTACAGTAGAGATCAACTGTAAGCGCTTCATCTCGCGGTCGGGCTGTATATGGAGGAGACAGACAGCGGGTAAATATCCACATTAAACCCTTTATAGTTCAGTCTTTATGGCGGGACTGTGTGACGCATATGGGCCATACTTGATTTCCTACTAAACAATATTTACATTAGTAAAAGTCCTGCGCGTTCGCACTGATGCAGGTGAAACTCGTGGTTTAATTGTTTATATATGTTATAATGATACGTAACTTATTCCCGATAATACCGTTGTGCTGGACAGTGAAGGAATGTCAGTTTATTCTGCGCGTGCACGTGTGCTTGTCTGTAACATATATATTGTATAATGATCATGAATACGATATGAGATTTATTAGTAAGATTAGAAAAGTATAAGAAACAACCTGCACTGGTTTTACTATATTAATACTATGGTATTCTTTGAAGTACTTTGGGTGTACAGTAAGATAATGCTAAATGATTCATTTATTTACTTATTTGGTTTGATTGGTTCATTAAAATATTGTCAAGTGTCAAAATTACAGATTTGCTTGTTCAACTACTTAATGTACTATTATACTGTAACAGCAACTATGTTTATTGTCATTTTTTTTATATATATAAATCGAGATGAATTTTAAGCAGTTTGATTTGTTTAGTGACACTGGATGTTATTTTTACTCCTAATAGCAGATAATGATGAGTCTGTCAGTCATCATTGAATAGTTTGATCTGTTGGGTTTGCTACTTTAAGATTATTCATGTGATGGCTGAAGTAGAGAAAGGAAGTTTGGTCAGAGGAGAGAGAGAGAGAGAGAGTTTATTTATTTGCCACATTGGCTGTTTCTCAATACACAGACTGAAGCCTGTAAAAGTCGCATACATTTATATGATCGCCTGATTTATTTAAAGGTGCCATAGAATGTAAAACTGTATTTATGTAGGGATAGATGAATAATAAGAGTTGTGTAGATGGTAATAACATATCATGAGCCTCAAACATGATGTTTTTTCCTTCTCATGTAAACCTCATGCATACAAAAGACCGCTAGAAAACAGACCAATCACAACATAACACCAACTGTGACGTTACAGTCATGACCCTAACATTAAATTACACATTCAATTTATTACAATGTTATTACAATGCTACAAACAAAGTTGTGACTGCTGAGTTAGCGTTATATGCTAGTTAATGCTATATGCTAGTTAATGCTATATGCTAGTTATTGCTATATGCTAGTTATCGCTATATGCTAGTTATTGCTATATGCTAGTTAATGCTATATGCTAGTTAATGCTATATGCTAGTTAATGCTATATGCTAGCGTTTAGGCTGTAGTTCTACTATTGACATTACAGTTATGTTTTGCAGGTCCATACTGAAAAAAAAACACAAACTTACCACTCAGAAATGTCCATTAACAATCTCCAAACAATTGATTATTCCTCAAAATCTGATACAGACTCAAACATAAGATCTGTTTACACACACACAGAGCTACTGAAGGAGAAACAGCCAATCAGAGCAGAGCTCAACATTATTATTCATGACCCTTTCAAATAAGGTAATAATCAACACATCCTCACCCCATTTCGTCAATATTTGACGACACTTGACCATTCGTCATATGTTGACGTGAAGGGTATACCTTTCGCGTCATTTTTTGACGAACTGGGGACTTCAATACTATTACGTCCGTTGCATTCTCTTTCCTATTTTATTACCATTTGCGCGTCGGTTTAGGGTTAGATTACGCAAAATTAAACAGTGTACGCGAAATTAAACAGTGTACGCGAAAATAAACAGTTGTCACCTGGCGTTGGGGTTAGAAACAGTTGTCACCTGGCGTTGGGGTTAGAGTTAGGTTTGGGTAGGGATGTCATTATGTAAATCTAACCCTAAACCGACGCGCAAATGGTAATAAAATAGGAAAGAGAATGCAACGGACGTAATAGTATTGAAGTCCCCAGTTCGTCAAAAAATGACGCGAAAGGTATACCCTCCGCGTCAACATATGACGAATGGTCAAGTGTCGTCAAATATTGACGAAATGGGGTGAGGATGGGTTGTAATAATAGACCATTTCATTATAAAGACAAATCCTAGGGTTGTAAATGGACATGTAAAACTGACTCTGGATCATTTTATGTAGATATCAGTGAACAAATGTAACATATTGTATCATTGCATTCTTTGGTGTGTGTGTGCGTTGACTTTTGTGTCCTGCTGTTTGGTTTCCAAGACATGTGACTGTGCATCTTTTCCTATGAAGCTAACATGTGCAGATTTAATTCAGATGTCTGCTGCGTGTTTCTTCAGTATTTGGTGATGATGAGAGATTGAAACAAACCCTTTACTCTCCTATGCATTTGTTTATAGCACTGCAGCTATGCCACATGTGCCTGCTTCATTTTCAAGTTTTTTGTTCGGTGTGCCTGAAGGTTTGAGGTTTGTTTCTTCACTACTGTTGTTTATATATGGAGTTGTGCAGAAACACACAGGCCGTCTTCGGACTGTCAAATCTACACCAGCTGTTACTGCACACATCTACACAAATATGAAGTCAGCAAACTGATAGTTTCTCAAAGAACGATTCTTCTCCCAGTCTAAATGTTATGCAGAAGATTAACAGTTATTTATCATTACTAACACTTAGATGAACTAGAAAGCAGTTTATTCTTTCCCAGTATGTTTGGAATTTGTCTGGTTTAGTTTTTAGTGTCCCTTTCCATGTAAAAGTGATGTCTATTTTTACCACCCTGATCTCTAGTGAGAGTGTGTGTTACAGCTGTGCCTTACAGAAAACTTACTTGAATTACACATGTGATAAAACACACGTGGTCACATGTCAGACCTGCCTTTAAAACATTTTCATGTGAAATTCATTTGGTTGAAGCGATCATGTGATCATCTGTACATTAATTCAGAAGTCAATGCTTGTGGTTACTTTGTAGTACCACTTTTTTAGCTTGTTAGGCAGTTGACCCACCAGCTAAAACCAGCTGACCCACCAGTTTAACCAGCTTTGCCAGGCTGAGAGAAGCAGCTTAAACCAGCCAACCAGCTTAGCCAAACTTTCAGCCTCACCAGCTAAGACTAGCTAAAAAGATCCAAACCCCTCCGAATCCAGCCTGCTACACCAGCTTACCCAATTAAAACCAGGCTGGGAGACCAGCTAAAACCAACCAACCAGCATTTCAGTAGGGTTAAGAATACTACCGCAGTGGATATTTACAGCGTTTGCTTCAGGGTTGGTTTCTCCGTTCTGCAGCTGATCTTAAATGTCTTTTGTTTATTGTATTTTTGAGCGTGTGGACATCATGACGTCTGTGTTGGCATAATATACTGGCTGGTAACTAACAGGTGAATTTATGGTAAAATACACTTCCTTTGATTGTTGAAAGTTGACAGATGTTTTATTTGACTATCCTATAGTCTGTGCACTGTTATATGAGCTATGAGTGGTTTGTTGGGGCAGTAGTGTTTAGTACTTCATACATGTAGCTGTATTAAAAGGGTTAATTTAATGCGTGCATTCTCTCACACAGTTCATATACAGCTCATGTCTGTGATACATGTCTTTGCTTTGGCTCGCTGCCGTGTCTCTGATGACGCTGAACAGCTGTATTTTTGCACCGTGTCCTGATTTGCCTTCCTGAGGCCTTCGCTCTATCAAACATTCCACATGAGACTGAAGAGAGAGGAGGTTTATGTGATGACTGAACCCTGACTCGGGCCTCACTCCTTTCATCTGACTGAGATCAATCTTTACTATACAGTATCAGTGTGTGATATAATAGATATATCTATCTAATAGATATTATCAGCTGATGTGATGGATTGGATGATATATAGCAGTTGTATGCTTTCCTGCATTGGTTGTTTGGTCTGATCAAACAGCTGTGTAGTTATAGCCCTTTTCACACAGACATTACAGAAAATGCATACAGGGATTTGTCCGGGATGGTTTGATTTTTGGTTCATTCAATGATTTTCCGGAATCTGTGCATGCATTCACACACAAACCGTAAAGGTCCCATAAAGACACGTGATGTAAAGTCTTGAATGTGGCGGATATGGCATATGTAAAGGGTCACTCTTCATGATATTATGTTCATTATGGAGAGTTAATATGACAGATAATAAATAAAAATATAGAGAAATTTGAATGGATGTTGAATGCAGTCAACAGCATCTTTACTTAAGTTTACTGAAAACAGCAGACATATCTGAGATTGTTAATGAGATCAAATGTTTTCAGTTTTGTTTGAATTGGTTTATATCACATCTGTGTAGATTGGGATGACGGTTCTGTCTGTATAAAACTGTGCTGCATACCATTGTGTTGTTGTTGTAAGTAACACAATGTGACATCATATTAAAAACAAATGATTATTTGGTCCTTTTATTTTCTGTCAGATGATTATTTTACATCCAAGTAGATTTTCTTAACTAACAAAGGGTTAATGCACTGTACGGCAGCCAGTTGTCCAATGATAATAATAAAATATCTCAAATATTGTCTAATATATTGTCCATTGCCAGTAACCAATCACAGCTGTGTCTGTTAAACATGTGACTGCAGTGCTGTTAAAATATTGAGTGAAATTCCTGAATTTAATTTCATCTGAAAGCTTCAAAAAGTTTTAAAAGTTTATATAGGCTAAAGGTTAAAGGGAAATTCCACCTTTTTTGAAAATATGCTTATTTCTAGCTCCCCTACAGTTAAACATTTGAATCTTACTGTTTTGGAATCCATTCAGCTGATCTCCGGGTTTGGCGCTAGCACTTTTAGCATAGCTTAGCACAATCCATTGAATCTGATTAGACCATTAGCATCATGCTAAATAATAACCAAAGAGTTTGGATATTTTTCCTAATTAAAACTTGTCTCTTCTGTAGTTACATTGTGTACTAAGACCGAAAGAAAAATGAAAGTTGTATTTTCTAGGCAGATATGACAATGAACTGTATTCTCATTCTGGCGTAATAATCAAGGACTTTGCTGATGTAAAATGGCTTCAGCAGGCGTAGTGATATTACGCACTGTCTGAAAATAGTCCCCTTGGTTACTTCCAATAGCAGGGGACTATTTTCAGGCAGTGCGTAATATCACTACGCCTGCTGCAGCCATGTTACAGCAGCAAAGTCCTTGATTATTACAAAACTCTTTGGATATTTTTAGCGCGATGCTAATGGTCTAATTAGACTCAATGGATTGTGCTAAACTAAGCTAAAAGTGCTAGCGCCAAACCCAGAGATCAGCTGAATGGATTCCAAAACGAATCAAATGTTTAACTCTAGGGGAGCTGAAAAATTAGCATATTTGAAAAAAATAACCCTTTAAGTTTGGAGTTGATTAACTTCTCATTTAAATTGATGACTGAATGAAGCTTCGTCATGATAAACCACAGATTATAATCCCAGAAATAATCCATGGTTGTAGCAAACCCGTTATATTCAAAATGTTTCTTGAACATTATAGGGTTAAATATCACAGCTGAAACAAAGAAAGAAACAATGAACAAAAGAAACAAAGAATGAACGAAAGAAAGAAAAAATAATGAATGAATGAAAGAAAGAATAAAAGAATGAATTAATGAAACAATTAAAGAAAGAAAGAAAAACAATGAAAGAATAAAAGAAAGATTGAATGAAAGAAAGGATGGAAAGTTTATGGTATTTATGTTTAGCACATGTTGTTTACTGTGATTTGGCTTGTAACTTTATGCACCTGTCAGTGTTGCTCCTGTGAAATTAAATATCAGATCAAACTCTGTTGAGTCAGATTTAAAGGGGAACATATTGTGCCCATTTTTACGAGATGTAGAGTCTCAGGTGTCTGTGAAGTTTCAGCTCAAAATACCCCACAGATTATTTATTATAGCGTGACCAAAATGACCCTATTTGAGCCTGAACGTGTCTGTACCTTTAAATGCAAATGAGCTATTGGTCGCTTCCATTAACCGATAATATACGACTAAAACATTGTTTTCCTCTCACAATAATCCCAAATTCAGACTGCACTGGGGATGCTCCGATCAGGATTTTTTCAGCCAGTACCGATTACCGATCTATTATCTTCGTGATCGTCCGATACGGATTCCGATACCGATTCTTTTAAAGCAGATATGCAAGCTCTTTGATGACTGTAACTGTAACATGTTTTCTAGATAAGGTAATAACACAGATGTTGCATTTGTTATATTACTTGCAGTAATTAGCTATTATTGTTTTAATAGAGACTCAAATATATAAGTACAACAAATATTTCTTCTGCAAAGAGAAATTTAATATCTCTTTAAAAGGGTTTGTCTCCTAAAAGTAATGAAAATAAAACACTTCACAGTCTTTACTGTATGAATTAAATATACACGCATTCATATGAAGTATAACAGTTATTTAGTCAAGAGCAGAGAGTGATTTTATTGAGAGATGAATTAGGTTACTGCAGCTTTAAGACGTGAGAGAGAGAGATCGCTCAGTTCACGTGCACTGATGACAGGCAGCTGTGTGTGCACGGCGGCTGAACGCAGACAAGAGCAGCTGTGAGGAAAATGAAAGTTTAAACGCTCAAAACTTAAAATAATAAACTTTTGGCATGAGGATGCAATTGTCCGCGATAGATATGTGTTGTATACGCTGTTTGATGGGAATGTGAAGATGCATCACGCTGTTGACGGAAGTGCGTCCTCATAGAAAATATGCATACCTCTGTAAAGGCAGAGAGAGAAATACAAATCGTGCACATCGCACATAAGCAACGGGTTGTAAAAATGCTCGCGCTACGTAAAAATGTATCTAATTGCAGCTGCATTCAGGATCCTTTTGATGACAAAAGTAAACAGAAAGATCGGGTTATGAGATCGGCAGATTTAGCAAGCACCGATCGAGTCATTTAATGCCATTATCGGCCGATACCGAGTGGCAACCGATCGATCGGAGCATCCCTAGACTGCATGATTTCTAAAGTAGTCGGGTCACAGATGTTTTTACACTGCATGACTATCTGAGGTAGCGTTCAGTTGACACTGCACGATGGATCGGCGGCAGGGGTTTCACACGGTATGACTTTCCCTTAGGAAGATCAGAGTTTTCACGTGAGATATATAGACATTTTTGTGAAATTCACGTGTTCCCATTGGTCAATTTTTGTAATTCCCAATGTCAATTTGCGCAATTTGAAGGGTAATGGAAATGCAGCAAGTAAACGCTTTAGTTTAAATCTGATTCCTGTGAAAACAGTCTGAGACAATAGCATCTAACTATTGAGATTGTCATATGGCTTACAACTCACTGAGAAACTATGGTAATGCAGGACTGTCAGTCAGACTGTGGGCGGGGCCTTTATCAGCGTGACATCACATTAACAAGAAAATCAAAAGGGCATGTCTAATGGTTTAATGGGGATTAAAAATGAAGTATTTTATCATTGTTGGGTTTTGTGTTCACACACTGCCAACACACATTTATATCCAAACACCTGTAAAAGTGGATTTTTCATAATATGGGCCCTTTAAATATGCTTTATATTTATTTTTAGCTTGTTTTAGTGCTGTTGTGTAAACGTCATCTTATCTCTTCACGTAGTGTTCACAGAAAACAGTTGACATGTGATTGTGTTTGAGAGGGTGTGCTGCTGATATAAGGTGAACATTAAACACACCGTTATAAAACTGTGAATGTATTAAAGGATCAGCCTGACAGTAAGACAATGAATGTGTGTCATTTAATGCAGAACTTTGGATTTGTTAAGGGTTTCTCTCATCTTCCCCTCCCCCTGTTTCTCTTTGTGAGATTTCTGGTAAGTGACATGGCCGGCCTTTGGCATCACGCCTGGCATGATCACATGGTATGGATGTCACGCCAGTTTGTGTGTGTGTGTGTTTAATGTACAGGGACTGTAAACACTTCAGAGCTGGGATGATTTTCCTCTTCATGGGCCGTGTCTTCAGAAAGATTGGAGTGTTTTTTCTGCAGCTGTACACATTCATGTTAAAACACGCATACGCTGTGCGAGTAAAGTCGTCTCAACATGCACAACTAACAATGGTTTTATTATCTTGGTCAATTGTTTATTTCATTCACTCGTCACTGTTGATATGTTAACATTTCAAACAATCTAAACAGTGAAGAGACCTTTTAGTGCTGTTTACTGAAGTCAACGTCAGTGGATTTCTAGCGAATAAACTTTGGTGTGTATCTCATGTTGTGCCAGATCAGATTATTATCCAGTCCTCTTGGTTGTGGGCTCTGTTTTGACTTATATTTGTTTTTATACCCCAGAGCAGTAAAAGTCCAACATAACAGCAAAAGAATCCTAAATTGTTATGCTTGTCTTTGTATAGAGACTCTATAAACAAGAAGTTCTGGTGCTTGATGCTGATTGGTCAGTTTGTGTGGTTTATTCGTGATTAATCACAGCTGTGAGCTCTTCTTCTTATATTATCATTACTATTAAACGTCAGTATGTCTTCTAATGGCAATGTTTTTTCTTTCATTAAGCATGTAAATGAACACATGATATATTGTATTTATTATCTGCTATTCCTACAGAACAAATATGGTACTTCAGGCTGTGCTGTATTGTGAATAAGACACGGATAAAGGGCGTTGTCAGAAGTCAAGGAAACCCATTTATACCCATATATGAGTTTCATGTTACAGCACAGCCTCGAGTACTTTATTGCGTTCATAAAATGTTTAAATGATATGATTATTAAAGTAAAATACGTACAGCCCCGCGGTTACTGTGCCGACATATAGGACCAGTGTGCTCACGGCAACTCGAGATTGATTCCCTTCTCTGAGGTCCTTTGCCGATCCCACTATACTGTCTAAATAAAGGCACAAAAGCCCCAAAAACATAACTTTCAGGGTTTCCCGCAGCACTTTTCAGTTCAGGCGGCCCACCTAAGCTGGGATACCCTACCACCTTAACAAGGTCGTCCCAAAAAAAAAATTTGCTGCACAGAAGGCCGTCAAGTGCATCTCGGAGAATAGCGTGGACGCGCTTCACACTGAGAGCGGGCACGCGCCACTTGGCCGAAATGAGAGAAAGACATGGTCCATCAATGTCTGTAGGATAACTAGCCTGTTGATAAAACATTTAATTCATTAATAATCTAGTATGTGTTAATTATCTGTCATAGTTTCTTCAAAATTGAGTTTTATTTGAGTGTTTTAAAGAAAAATATTTCCATCATGACGCGTACGCCCCGCCCCTTTGATTGCCACGCCCCCGGCCCGCCCACCTGCACAACCCTACCACCTTAACTAACACATTTTCTGCGGGAAACCCTGACTTTAATGAAGAAACGGTTCGATGAAATAAATAATCCTTGACTGTGAGCAGTACCAGAATGTTTCACAAATGTTTACATTGTTAAGAGTGCTGTGCAGTCTTTAAATACAGCGCTCATAAATGTGATCATTCATTTATCTTTAATAAACCACAGCTATTGACCAATCAGAATCAAGGACTGGAACAAACTGTTTTATAATGGTGAAATATTCTCTGATGTGATTGAATGTTTTTTTGTATTTATATGATGAATGAATGTGTAGCAGTTCTCTCTGTATGATGAACCCACTTCAGGTTAATGACTAAAGAAACGACCTCACGTCAACTCCAATGATGCATTGCAAACCAGTGTTGGGGTAATGCATTACAAGTAGCGTGCATTGCGTAATAATATAACTTTTCTGAAGTAACGAGTAATGCATTACTTTATAAATGTATACATTCATATTTTAGTTACTTTTTTAAAAAAGTAATGCAAGTTACTTTTCACTTTTCAGTTAATTTATTTGATGTAAAAAAAAACAATATGCATTACACTGAATGTATTAACATAGATTTACGCAATGCGTGTCCGCCTGAGCGGGAACAGTTTAAGTCAGAAAGTAAGATGGCAGGCCAGAGCTTGATATTTTTGCGATGGAGATATGTAATTTCTAAATGCAGAACTTCTCAGTCGTAAAAAAACACCTGCAAAGCCTGAAGAGATCAAGCCTCAGCCAAGTAAGAAAAAGTAACGCAAAAGTAAAGTTGCATTACTTCTCATGAAAGTAACTAAGTAACGCAATTAGTTACTTTTTTGGAAAGTAACTTAATATTGTAATGCATTACAAGTAATTTTGCACAACATTGGTGCAAACCAAAAGCTTAGTGAGTGTGTTTACATGCACAGAATAAGTGGATAACTATCAAAAATCAGCTTATTAGAAAATCTGCTTAAAGAGAAAACTGTTTTCATGAGAATACTGTATATGCAAATCAGTAAACTGGCTATGCAGTAAACTGCGTTTGGGATTTGTCAAGTTTTTCACAGGCAGTGACGTCACCGTTAATAGTACATATAGGGCCCTATTTTAACGATCTGAAACGCAAGTGCGAAGCGCAACGCGCAAGTGAGTTTGTGGGCGGATCTTGGGCGCTGTTGCTATTTTCCCGGCGTGAGAAATAACTCTTGCGCCGGGCGCAAATCAATAAGGGGTTGGTCTGAAGTAGGTTCATTATTCATAGGTGTGGTTTGGGCGTAACGTCAAATAAACCAATCAGAACGCTATCCAACATTCCCTTTAAACGCAAGGGCGCAAGTTCCATGGCGGGTTGCTATTATTATGACGGATTTACCAGGCGCACGCCAGGAGCGGTTCACAGCCGAGGAGACCGACGTCCTTGTATGGGGGAATCCCAAGCTTGCCAGCATAAATCGGGCACGCCGTGTAACGGGAGGTGGATCTGCCTCAGGACCTGACGCCAGCAGAGGACATCGCTGCGTCCACCCTCACCGCTGAAAGGGTTTGGGGGCTTTGAAATCAGACCCAAGAAACGCAAGCAAGGTCCAACCCCAAAGTAGACTAACAAATCAAGTTCATATACATTAAGGTTTCTTATGAAAACATTTAAATTATTATTTACATAAAATAAACGTAATACAGCCACACAACAAACTTATGAAAATATTTTAATCGTTATTTGCATGAGAATTTTTTAACGCAGCCACACAATGAATAAAAACTATCACCACAATGCCACTATGATTCCCCTTATCTCGTGTATTAATATTTTTTAGTGTAACAATTTATGATTTGCAAAAATAACTTGCATCTGTGTAGATTAGATGCAAAGTGTATGCGCGTTGTGCACGCTATACATTATGGTCAAGCATGCGCCCTTAAAATAGCATAATGAACAACGCGCAACGCGCCACTGACTTTAAACTTTTTTTTTCTGGTCAGTGGCGCAATTGTTTTTTGAAACTGCAAAATAGCATCAGGGATGGTTTGCGCCGGAACACGCCTCTTTTTTTGCGCTGAAACGCCCAGGGAGCGCAAGTTCATTCCCTAGTTTGTCGACGTGCGTCTGTGGAGGGAAAAACCCGCTGTGCGCCGTTGCAAAATATGAATGATCACTGACAAAGTCAATTGCGCTGGGTGCAAGATAGGGCCCATAGTCTTAAGCTGTCTGTATCTCTTCTTGTGTCTGCAGAACCTGTAAATGTAACATGAGCTTTTATTTCCTCAGTTTCTCTGCCCACTTCTTGAGTCGAGCGCAGATGTTTATGCCTTACTTTGTGCTTACTTGTGCGTGCGACATTTATCTTTTTACATGCTTTAAACACATGCGCACATAAACAAGCAACGACAAATCGGGGTAATGAGCAAAAAACTACCTGTGCCGATCAGTTTTTGCTTTCCCTGATAAAAGAAAAGTGTTTTATGACCCCACACATTTTCATGACCCCACACAATATCAGTTTATTAAGCAGAATCGGCTAAAGACACACGCATGTAAACACACCTAATAACCTGATAATAATCACCAATAATAATATGTTTGTAATCAGAGAAGAGTTTGATGATAAATCTTAAAAACGATCACGTTATAGTGTAGATGTGTGTGACACCAGGATTTGTGTCATTCTTAATCGATTTATTTATGTTTTTATATTTATTGCGTGATTTTAGTTGCATTTATATTTTTTTCTTGACTGTGCAGATCTTGTGTTTATTTCAGTGAATCACACGCATTAAACCAAACGGACACATCTGAGTTTATGTTCTTGAGTAAAGTACATTTGTGACATTAAGCTTTAAGTTGATTTATTATAATGCAGCTGATGTCTTTTGTGGTTGAGTTGTGTTATTATGTCGGTCAGATAGTTTTAGTTTAAATGGACCTGCTGCTGTTGTTCAGGCCCAGTACAGATCAGACTTCATACTGGTGAAATATCTCCTGCTGTTTAAAGTGTATCACAGATCAGTCAGTATAATGGTGTTTTTATCCAGTACTGACTCACGCTTTACTCAACAGTTTAACTTTAGTCTTTTACCAAACATTCTTCATCATTGACTCATTGTAGTTAAACATCATCACTGCTTCATCTTTACATTCAGTGCTTCAAATGATTTTATTAATTTGCCTGCCAAGTGGCCAAACCCTTGTTGATGCACTGCTAACGCATAGGTCAACTTCAACAATCTCGCCAGTTACAGCAGCACGCAAAACATAGATAGGCTAATTAAGTCAAGTAAAGACATGTTTTAATCTTTATCCTGTCAAATTAACACAATATAGAAACCTTTCTTTTATAGTAGATTTTGATAAGAAAGAGATTTAGTATTAATATAAACTCAGGTTTGTCTTATACTTGCATGTTGGAAAGAGTATTGCTGATTATTTCATTGAATCATTTAACAGGAGCAACGGTAGCAATCAAATCAACAAAAGAACAAACGTTATGGAAATC
Organism: Paramisgurnus dabryanus; assembly: GCF_030506205.2. Taxonomy (NCBI): domain Eukaryota; kingdom Metazoa; phylum Chordata; class Actinopteri; order Cypriniformes; family Cobitidae; genus Paramisgurnus; species Paramisgurnus dabryanus. The sequence continues at coordinate 37,779,822 of NC_133341.1, read as the reverse complement.
AGCTGTTGTGTCTGTGTTATTTCATTTGTACTTTTTTAGTAAATAACCTACAGATATTATCACTCCCATCTGTGTTTTTTTGGGATTGTGCTCTCACGCTAATTGACCCTGTTTAGTAAATCTGGCCCCTAATATGTTTTTATGTTTTTGTTTAAAATCATGCCGAATAAATCAGGGGGTTGCCACGTTCCTCTCCAGTCATGTGAACTGACTGCTGCTTGGGAGAGTTTTTAGAGAAGAAATTAACTTTATCTTCTCCATTGAATTCTTGTGAAAACTAATCTCACACACACACACACACATGCGCGCGCACATACACACACATGCACACAGATGTGACTTTGGTGTTTAGTGTTGTACAGATGTTGTTGTTTTTTTTGTTACTCTTGTGTGTTGTTTATATCAAACATGTCTTCTGTCCTCTCTAGACCATCAGATTGAATCTTTCTTTAAAGGATTTTATCATCATGTCGTTTCAGACCCATATAAGTGATGAGAAACTGATGGGACTTCAATGCTAATATATTTTAACCCTTTAAAGTTCCAGTGTACACTGCATTATTTGACAGAAAACTTCTTTAAATACAACAACTCAAAAACAAAAAGCTAAACCTGTAACATATCTTTGAAAAGCTAAAAATCGAAACCGTTTTAAGATACAATCAACACAGCGGGTACAATTTCTGTCAGTTTTAGGCGTTTTTTTTTCCTTTTCAGGAATGCTAAGGGGTTTAAACCAGAAACTAATTTTAATTTAATTTGTCAGCTTAGTACAAGTTTTACAGACTACTGTAGTTATTTATTATTTGACTCACTCTGTGAACTGCTATTGAGAAATGATGAATTGAGAAATCTTTCATCTTTTGACATATAAGACGTCACTGTATTATAAAAACATCCTGTCAGTTTCACAACTGAAATCTTATTAGTCCAAAAACAGCTTTTAATAAAAACAAACTTCCAAAAACCTTCATGTCATGTAGTGTTGAGTAGTTAATTTTTTTAACCAATTTGACACGGTTGTTTTCAAAGGGGGTTTTTGGAAAAGTTTTGATGTGTTTTGGTTAAGATATTGAACAAAGAGTGTTTTTGAGGTAAAGTTTTTTTTATTTCTGAGTTGGGTGTGTATAAGTCACCAAATCCAACCTTATATTATTTTAATCACTGTCTTGTTACCTAAAACATAACATCATTTTGAAACATGTCAGCAACTCCTAGTAACTGATAGCTGCGATTGAAAACATTTTTACACAGCAGGGTTAGTTGTCACACAGTCTTAGGTATACAATGATAATGAAATGAAAACAATGAAAATACTATTCATCAAAATGATAACTGTTAATACAATATCAGGAGAAATAACTCACTATTAGGATTTTTTGTCTTCCCTTTTTTTTTTAAAGAGGGAGTCCCTTTTTTCTGTGCATTGCTGCATAATAGACGAATGTTTAGATGAAGGATGATGGATGGATGAATGAATGTGTGGATATCTCTCTATTATATGCAGATATATAAACAATATCCACATTTAGTATATAGACAGAATTTGATTGAATTATTTGTGTTTAAACTTAATTTTCCCTTTCACTTATTAACCCTCTGTTTGTTACAATGAACCCAACCAATGGGGTAACGTTTGCACTCCTGTCACTTTCAGTGTAATTGTATGATAACCGTAGATCACACAAACAAACTTTAAATGTTCATTTGTAGCAGATATAGATGTGTGTGTGTGTTGATTGTGTAACAAAAATGATTTATCTTACATATTTTTTGAATTATGGAGCCAAAGCCTGAAAAGCATTACTTTGTGCCCCGTGTTTTAATATGAACAACTATTATGATCAAGTCTTATCAAATCACAAAAGTGTCTTTCAAAGATGGAGTTCAAAACCAGCATTGTTACATCTAAATGATAAAGGAGTTTGATGTAATAATCTCACTATACTTTAACTTCAGAGAGCATTATATGACATTAAATAAGATTCACTCCTTTAATTTGATCTCTAAGTGTGATAGCTGTATGTTAACAATAGAAAGATGTGAGACGATACCTTGACTAAATATAACAGATCTCTAGAGCAAACCTCTGAAACTCAATCCATTATTTAAAGACTTCATGTTGAAAGCGAAAGCAGTATTCCAGATTAAATTCAAGTCTGTTTAACAAAAGCATATCTTCATTCATTCATTCATGATGCAGGGATCATACGTGACGAGTGAGTGTTATAATAAATCTGAGGTCATACGAGGACATCATGATATATTTCTGTGTTCACAACCCCAGCAGCTCTTCATCTATATTAAGAAACACAGTGACCATCAGTAAGACGACAGATCTTTAGTGCTTACAGCCGGCGTTCAGACAGCTGGGAATCATTTGACTGAGATAAATGTGCAGGCAAATTCACTGCGTTTGCATACGATACATTTCTACTGTTGTGTGCTGTGGGAGAAAACTAGGACAGGCAGTTATTAAAGACAAATGACAATTACACAGGGACAATAATATACGTGACAAAATACTGATGATCAGCTCAGTAGAAACACCAGACAAGGGAATAAGATGACAGAAGACGCGTGAAAGTGTATAAAACTCTCTCTCTCACACACACATCTGTTTATTAAAGTGCAGCATCAGTTCAATCTCTGATTCAGGTTTACTGAAGCTCTCATCTTATATTTTTATTATTCTGTACATCCCAGAATGCTCTTCAGACTGAGGATCTGATTGGCAGATCTGTTGCCAGGGAGTGAAGTGAATGTGTGTGTCTGCATTTACACATGAGACCAACTGCAGAGCTTGAATATTTATGATGCAGATATATAGCATCAGCGAGGACACACACACACATATATGTATATATATATACTCTACTGTATGGATTCATATTATTCTTGATGAGGATTAAACATCACAGACTTTTAGAGTTTCTGTGTGCTGCTGTGCATCATGTTTACAGAGAGATGTTGTTCATGTTTATCACAAAAGACTTTATTAAGCATGCACCTGTCTCTGCATTATTATTGCAGTACGTGTGTGTGTGTGTGTGTGTGTGTGTGTGTGTGTGTGTGTGTGTGTGTGTGTGTGCGTGTGTGCGTGTGTGCGTGTGTGCGTGTGAGCGGGCACTGCATTGCAGCTCTGTGCATTAACTGGCAGAAGGAGCGTGCACGTGTTCGGCTGGCACCGATCTGCGCTAATGCTGCAGCGGTTCGTGGCTGACGTGCATGTGATCGGATCTGTGATATCACATTCCCAAAACTCAAGGGTGTTCATGAGCACTTCATGGAATTGATAAAACAGTGAAGTGATTTAGTGTTGCTTCATTCATCTTTATGTGTGCATTCTGTATTGATATAAACATAACTTACATGAATGCATTTATTGAGCATTAGTCAGTGTGTTGGGATTTCTGAAGCATCTTTTGATTGACATTATAGTAAAGTGTTCTCAGTGTCACTCACATCTGTGTAAATAAATGCAAATGTTTAATGGCAGACTGATTTTTGTTTTTACTCTTTACTATGGTAAAGACTACTGTAGCTTCTGTGTGCTTTGATTTGCATTCACTGAACACACAAAACCTGTCCTTAAATCACCCCAGAATAAATGAAATATATAGTCATCATAGGATATTACATTTTAAATAAAGAAAACGAGGCCTGTTTTAGTTTGTGACATTATTTTCCTGTGAATGAAGCACATTAACCCATAAAGTCTCATTAATCTTAAAGTAATGAGATCGTGGGGGTTAAATGAGGTTAATTGTCATGAAAATGTTGCAATGCAAAACCTATTAAAATAAGCTCGGTATCCTTTAAGCAAATGCATGTTTGAGATTTGTGTGTTTGGTTCTCTGAGCTGATCTCTGACCGTCTGTCTGTTCATTTATCTTATAGCAGACGAATTCAAAAGCTTTTGTGTATGAAGCCTTCAGTCTCTGTGTCGTAGATTTTCATGCACATTTAATATTTTCATGCTTTTCATCATGCCAGTAAAACTATTTTGAATCTCTGGCTGTGTACTCAAGTGAACCTCAGAGTCAGCTCAACATCTCTGCATTACAGTGACGTGACAGACAGCATTTACACTCAATCTTATTTATAAATGGAAATAAAATATACGGAGAGAAAGAGGGTCAGGTTCAGTTTCTGCTGTATTCCTGTAAATGTGTTGCCGTATTTCACAAGAGTGAAAGAAACGTGTGTGTGTTAGGGTTTGTGTATTTCTCATCCGCTCAAGTGAATGTGTGATGTTGTTGTGTATTATGAAGAAGATGAACATGTTGTGTTCAGATGTGTCGATCAGTTTCTCGTCTGTTGTTTAGCTGATAAGAGTTTGTCAACGGCTGCTCTCCAGAACTCAATATACCGTTGATCACCGGCTGGTCAATGTTATCTGATGCAAGCTAATACTTTACACTTAAATTAGAAGCATAAAAGAGAAACGGATATGTCAGGTCAGATCTGTGACTATTCAGTGATGATATTCTTCAGTATTATATTAGAAACAGTTGATGTGAATCTGTGCTGAGGATCTTAAGGGTTAATTGATTCATTCTGCATGATTCATTTGTAATGATGTGTTTCTCTTAAAGAGGACCTATCATGAAAATCTATAATTGGGTCCCCAGTGCTTCGAGAGAGAGAGAAAATAAATGACAATTTAGTTTTAATTTCAACAAACCACCATTATGGTGATCAGTGTTTGCATTATCAGCTCATTTGCATTTTAAAGGACACACCCACAAATGGCAAATTTTTGCTCACATTTACACTTTGGCAATTTTAAGATGTTATAATAAATGATCTGTGAGATATTTTGAGCTTAAACTTCACATACGTACTTTGGTGACACAGTGATCTTAAAACGTTCTCTTTGTTTCTCTCTGTCTCTTTCTGTGCAGATGATCCAGCGTGTGTCTCTGAAAGTGGGTCGTCATGTCCCAGATGCTACACATGGAGATCCCAAACTTTGGCAGTACGGTGTTGGGCTCGCTGAACGAGCAGCGTTTGAACGGGCAGTACTGCGACGTCTCCATCCTGGTGAAGGGTCAGACCTTCAAAGCCCATCGGGCAGTGCTGGCGGCCAGCAGTCTGTATTTCCGTGACCTGTTCAACGGCAGCACCAAAGTCCAGTTCGAGTTGCCCTCGTCCGTCACGCCCGCCTGTTTCCAGCAGATTCTCTCTTTCTGCTACACGGGCAAACTCACCATGGCGGCCAGCGAGCAGCTGGTGATCATGTACACCGCCGGTTATCTTCAGATTCAGCACATTGTAGAGCGGGGCATGGACCTCATGTTTAAAGCCAACTCGCCCCACTGCGACTCGGCCACGGCTGCCATGGACGACCCGGGCTCGGAACCTCAGAGTCCCGGGAACAACCCCGCGTCCGTGCTGGGACCGTTGGGCTGGTCCCCCGCGCTGTCTCGCAGAATCAAGCTGGAGGGTTCGGAGCCGCCGGCGAACCTCGTCGGGTCTAAAAGATCCATTAACGGCGACGGTGGCCGTTCGGCAAGGGGCGGTCCGGTGTTCTACTCTGGAGCGACGGGCTTATTTACACCTGCGTATCCCGGAGAGCGTTCCAGTCCGGGAGCGTCCAGCCTTCCGACCACTGACAGTCCGACATCGTATCAGAATGAAGATGATGACTTTGAGGAAGAGTCGTTTGATACAGAGGAGACCTACAGTCAGCTGTGTGCCCGCTCCAATAACTCTTACAGCGGTAAATACATTTGTGTCTAATGAGATGGCTTTGGTTTAATTGGGATTAAAAAAGAGAGGGTGGATTGTTTTCATTGTGGTTGTGCTCTCATCCTTTTTTATGATCTGATTTCTGCTGAGGTTCTGATGGATCTTTTTGTCTGCAGGTACAGAGAAATCCGACATGGGTATGATGCCGCTACAGCTGGAGAACCGTTCCTGTGTTCTGATTCGTCGGGATCTGGTGGCTCTTCCCGCCAGTCTCATCAGTCAGATCGGCTACAGATGTCATCCTAAACTCTACACAGAAGGCGACCCCGGAGAGAAACTAGAACTGGTGGGAGGTTAGTGAAGTTAACTGAAGTTAAATGCTATACGTACACATCAAACACGAGAGCATCGTTTTCCTCGCTCTAGATTACTCGCAGGATTTTGTGTCATGCTAATTTTTTGCTTTGAGTTTTATATTTTCAGCTTGCGTGAAGATGCGTTTGAGGTGAATAGTGCATGTTTTTCGCTGTAATCAAGCCGCCTCATTCGTGCGAGTTTGCATTTATTCATGTTTTTACATTGAATTTGTATGAAATCTACTCACAAACATTGTTGAATTTGCGTTTGGTGTGTACTCCACCATATGATTTATGTATAAGTATTGAAGTCTGTGGCATGTTTTGTGTGTGTTAGGTACTGGTGTGCTCATGACAAGAGGACAGTTGATGAATTGTCATCTATGTGCTGGAATCAAACACAAGGTTCTCCTCAGGCGACTCCTCGCAACATTTTTCGACAGGTTTGTGTCATCAGGTGAAACACACACCAAACAATCTTTAGATTTATTCTGCTATATTTTTATCTTGTTTGGTATTGCCTGTAATTCCTCGTGTAAGTCAGATTATTCCTGTGTGTTTTTTCTCATGGTTTCTCTTTAATCTACAGAAACACATTAGCAAACAGTTGTGGGACGGGGATTCGATCTTCAACCAGTGACCCCAGCAGAAAACCTCTGGACAGTCGAGTCCTCAATGCTGTCAAACGTATGTTATTATTCATATGATCATATTTAATATGTAAGTGATTTTCATGCAAAAAGATAACAGGCTTGAACGTGTTCGTTTTATAATTTTACTTCTATTATTTGAGCAATAGTGTATCTGTCATTAGTGCACATATGCAGATATTTTTAAATACAGTTTTGATAAATATTGTGTAAAATAATAGTTTTGATTTGTTAAACATTTTTGATCACTAAATTATTTTCATAATACATAATTTCAGTCATTTCTTCTTGTTATTTCATTAAATATCAGCTACGCTGCTCTTGTTATCAGTGATTTGGGTGTATTGACTATTAAAGGTGGCATTGAATGTAAAACTATATTTATGTTGGCATAGATATCATGAGCTCGATTGTTTTCTGCTTTTTATGTAAACCTCATGCATGCAAAAGACCGCTGGAAAACAGACCAATCTCAACATAACACCAACTGTGACACTGGACGAGAAGCGCCACACCGCGAAGCATCGTGTCTAGGACAACTCTGATGTATCGTACACCAACGTGCACATTAAATAGTGCGAGATTAGTCAGATAACATCTACTTCAAAATGCTAAATATATGTTAGCACCCAATATTAATCACTAACAATTTGGGACAAATATGATGTTATTTAATGTTAAACTATGTGTGTGGCACGCCGGTGTGTGTACTTTCATAGAAAATAATGTGTTCTGTTTTTAGATGCATGGCGCTACACGGTGTGCGCTTCTCGGCCGGTGTGCGACCCCCTTTACAGTCGAGATGTACAACGCAACAATAAATTACACATTCAATTAAATACAGTGTTGTTACAATGCTAAAAACAAAGCTGTGACTGCTGAGTTAGCGCATATGCTAGTTAATGCTACATGCTAGCGTTTGATTATTAAATTGATTATTCCTCAAAATCTGATACAGACTCAAACATAAGATCTGTTTACACACACACAGAGCTACTGAAGGAGAAACAGCCAATCAGAGCAGAGCTCAACATTATTATTCATGATCCTTTAAATAAGATAATAATAGACCATAGGCAAATCCTATGGTTGTAAATGGACATGAAAAACTGACTCTGGATCATTTTTGCACTTAATAAAGCCACAGACCTTTATGCATTCTTTGGCACCTTTAAAACTGCACATCAGGGTGATGACATTGTCTCTTCTCAAGCCTTCTGTTTAGAATAAATGTTGGTTTTATTTTTGTTTTCAGTTTACTGTCAGAACTTTGCACCCAACTTTAAGGAGAGCGAGATGAACGTCATCGCAGCCGACATGTGTACGAACGCTCGGCGTGTACGGAAACGCTGGCTTCCCAAGATCAAGTCCATGCTGCCTGATGGGATGGAAGTGTATCAGGGCTCATCTGTGCCGGCGGGTGTGGCTTTGCCCATCGGCATTCAGATGCCCTATGAGTCTGACTTTAAGAACCTGCTGCCGTCAGCACTGACTCTGGAGCAGCGGATCTACGCCGAACGCAAAGATCAAATGAGAACTCACTCGCTGCTGGACGCCGACGCCGCTGAGGAGACCCTGATGAGTCCTCAGACCAAGGATGAGCCGGAGGAGGACGAGGAGGAGAGCAACGGCACAGAGGGGACTTTAGGAGCGCCTCTTGACCTGCCCAGAGTCGAGGGCGGAGTCTGTGTGACCACACCCCCTGTGGGGCAGCAGCAGGAGGAGGAGTTTGTGGAGGGTTTGAGAATAAACGGGCAGTAAGTGGCCGGTTTCTCTCGGTACATATCTGCCATGTGAATACTTACTGAAGGGAATTCTGGGAAATGTTCAGTGTATTTGGAAAGGCAAACAAACATCGCTTAAGAGAATACTGCACTAATGCATGTGCTATGACCTGTTAAACTAATGTTTCAACTAAACACCCTCGGTGAAAAACAACAGAAATGATCTGAAGAACAGAAGTCTTGTGATGACCTTCATTATGAAACTCTTCATGTTTCTGTTCTGTTCTCGATATCACTTTGGCACAAATATAGCACCAGAATGAATCTGATGATAACAGGTCCAGGTGACATGTCAATTGTGATTTTCATCGTACGGACAAATGTATGACATCAGACTGTGTGATATTTCACCAATCCCTCTCATGCTGACGCTGTAACTGCTGGACTGAGCGAGCGCTCACTTTAACCGCCTGCAGGTAAAAATACACAAACATATAGCTGTAATAAAATCCACATCCTTCCTCTGCCAAATAAAATGCAAACCTTCTACTGTTCATGATATAAATAACTGTGATTGGCTGTGGTGAGACAGTTGCTCGTTGTGATGCTTTTAGTCTGTAATGTAGCATCTGAGGCGTTTCCTCTTTCTGATTGGTTGATTCTGATGACAAACAGCATCACTGAGTAATGTTGATCCTTTTGGAGGGAACTCGCGCTGCGTCGCCGTAGTGATGCTTTGGGAACGGCGGGGTGGCGTGGGAGCCAGGAAATATAAAAGGTGACCTGAAAAATGCCCTCTCTATCTGAAATATTGCCAAAGACGGCTTAACAGGGATGCAGGAAGTATGGCAAGGGAGACGCAGCGCCTCGTTCTCTTCTCAGGGAACAAGCGTTACATACCTAATCCGAGATGTTTTTATCAAATACTTTACTCTGTGATTTCTGTTTCTTTACTTACACAAATGTTTATTTGCCCATTGTTATATTGATCTGCTCTCTGAAAGTTTTAAACAGGATAATATCAGTTTAAGTGTCTAACCATAGCATTAAAGGTGCAGTGTGTAACTTTTAAAAGGATCTTTTGACAGAAATGCAATATAATCTTAATAACTATTTTATCAGTGGTGTATAAAGACCGTACATAATGAACTCTATTGTTTTTATTACCTTACAATGAGACGTTTTTATCTCCATACACCGCACGTCCCCTTACATGGAAGTCACCGTCATGTTTCTACAGTAGCCCTAAACGGACAAACTGCTCTACAGAGAGTGTTTAGTCCCTATGTTGTCTCAGACGATGATGTGTTTGTCCTGTGGCGGCTACCGTATGTCTTTTGAAATTGAGGGGTGAGCTGTTGGTTGCAATTTACAATCTCACCACTAGATGCCGCTAAAATTTACACACAGCACCTTTAAACTACAGGGTAACTGCACATGAATCTCACAAAAACATGTTTCAAGAGTTTTTACAGTGACTTTGAGTTTCTTATGTACTAAAAGAGAAAACATCAATGATAATCATCAATACAAGAAACACTATGACTTATATTTCACAGTGATGTGGTGAAATATGACTTTAACCATCATTTTTAATGACAAAAATAATATTTGAGAATGAATTTGTTGATATTAAATGAGTAAATGCCAGGTGTACTGTAGAAATAAAAGAGTCTGAATCTTCAGATAGATTGAGTCTAACAGTGTTTTACAGAAGTTACATTTCATTGATGAGATGATATGAATGATATTTATTTGCACTATTGTTCCCTTTATGTCATGTTTATGTGATTTTATTATTTGAATTGGATTGGATCAAATGGATGTTATTGTGTTGCACTAGGACATGTTTGTCAGTGTTGTGTATATTTACTTCTTCAATTTTTGACAAAACTAAACATGATAAAACAACTACAAAACAACACTAGACGACACAGAAATGAATGTTTTTGGCCTCTAAAAGAATCTTTAAGGTCGTCTTATGCCCACTTCAGAAATCCCCAGCGATATACACGACTGTCTGTTTTTATATTAAACCCTAAAACCCAATCAGAAGTTCATCTCAAATGTGTTTTCAGACAAATACAGTGATGGGAAATATTACAGAGGAGAATGGATTCATGGTGAATCTCAGTAATATTTGATGATTTTTATTCGATTTTGAGGTTGAAAATGTATTGTGCCTTATTGTGAAGAGTGGATTACTGTAATCACTACAGATTGTGAGAAAAACTTCATTATGGATCATTTGTGCAGACAGTGTAAGAAATTATGCAAAATGTTTTATGCAGTTTGCTTTCTGTTTTAGTTCAACTGTTTGTTTTTTGTAAACATCACGATGAGAACAGAAACTTTAAAGGGGACATATCATGAAAATCTGACTTTTACCATGTTTAAGTGCTATTATTGGGTCAACCCAGTAACTTAGTTTTGGTAAACCATTCTCTGCAAGCATGTGAAAAAATAGATCATTGAAATTTGGCTCCCCTTGTGATGTCAGAAGGGGATCTTATCATAATAATACCGCCCCTTAATCTGCACTATCCAATCACGGCTCTGCCATTTAGTGCAGAAAGAAAATAATTGACAGGACAATTGAGTTTCAATTTCAACAAATTGTGTTTTCATTATCAGCTCATTTGCATTTTAAAGGACACACACAAAAACAGCACATTTTTGGTCACACCTACAAAGTGTCAATTTTAACATCTTATAAGAAATAATCTGTGGGGTATTTTGAGCTAAAACTTCACATATGTACTCTGGAGACACCAAAGATTTATTTGACATCTTAAAAGTCTTGTAAAATGTCCCATTTAAAGAAGTCTTTTGTGATTTAAGTTGTTATATTTAACATTTATTTAGAGCATTAGTAATAAAGTAGACTGTTAGAAATAATCATTCACTAACACCCAGATCAGTTTTAACTGGCATGATTACCCAGAATCCTCTGTTTTCTTTTAAAACTGAATTCTTACTGAATGTTGCACTATACTGTAGATATACTGAGGATCTCAGAGACCTGTCGAGTCCAAAGCTGTTTTTTACAGCTGAAATCTCTAAATGTACGTAACCTGTTAACTTATACAGTAGATCGATGTGTTTATTATAGATGTTACTCCTTCAATAAGGCCTTGTGTTATTCAAATAACAGAACATTGCTTTTGCACAATTGTGAAATATTGATGTCTGTAAAGGAGAGAGAGAGAGACGAGTATGTTTTTTTTTTCAGGCCCTGACTGATCTGGGGTCTGTTTATGTATCTTTAAGAAAACCAAATTCTTTATCTAAATATCAAATGCAAACTTCTGTCAACCTGACGTATTATTAACTCTTCATTTCCATTACTGATCACACTAATGACCATTGAGTGTCAAGATATCACAACAATTACATGTTCATATGCTGAACCTCATTAAGAAGGTCAAAGGTCATATTTTACTGCAAAATTATCATTTAAGCCTATTTGCTCCGTTAAAATAATTAAAATTACAGTATTAGAATTGACAATGCAAGAAAAAATTGTATTGGTCTTCTTAATTGATTTATTTTTTGCAGTAAAATGTGATCTGTGTGAGGTTTATGAGACATCCAGCAGATTATCTATTAAATCTTGAGATTGTAGTGTAATTTGATTTTCTTCAGATGCTGTGCAACCAAACCATGATTGAGATTCTTCTGCACACGCCTGTAACTGCATGCTGACTTCTCTATAACACGTGCGATTCAATGAACAACTCCTGCAGGAGGGAAGATGAACTTGTGTGCACTACGTTCATGTGATTTATTCTGTGTATATAATAGCAGCACTTTAAACGCCTCACAGTTTGTGTGCAGGTTGCTTTATTACGCTCAGCACAGACAATCAGAAGTAAGGCATGTTTTCAAACGCTCGCCGTATTTCAGCTTGGCTTTCTCTCTGTCGCCTGAGCTATTTAGTGTTTTATTGTTTTATCATTAATATCTGACTGAATTCATGTGGAGGCCACGACTCTAACATGTGATTGATATTTTATTCAAGCTTTGGCCTGCGTTTTTTTATAACACAAACACATAACTGAACTCTTTATATGCTTCTCTGTTATTGAAATCAAATCTCCTACAAGATCTCAATGTCATTGTTAGAAATCAATTTTTTCTCATTCTGGGTTTATTTCAGTTTTTGGACTGACATTGTGTTTGTGTGTAAAGCTGATTTCTTTTGAAATGTCTGCTTTTTAATAAAATTCAATATTTCACACGAGCAGTTCTTCTGGTGTTTTATTATAAACAGTAACAGGATAACATATCTCAGATCATATGATGTTTCAAGGTTCTTTATTAATTTCTCACAAACATGTGATGTATTAATGTAATGAAATGCTTTTTCTTTGTGTTTCGTTCCACACAAACAGAATATAATAGAGAAATATAAGAGGTTAAAGAATATGTGATTAAATAATAAACATTATAGGGCAGGAACAGAGTTATATGTATGAATTGGAGAGGAATTTTTAGGAGCATTGAGGATGTATTGTGGAAAGATGCCAGTTTGTTTTATTATTTTTTAAACACACAGTTGTTGGTACCCATTAACTTCCATAGTAAGATAAACAAATAATATGTAAGTTAATGGGTAACAACAACCGGGTGCTTACCATCATTTATCAGAATATCTTCTTTTGTGTTCAACAGAGTAAAGAAACTCATACAGGTTTAAAACAACATGAGGGAGAGTAAATGAAGACTTGTGTACATGTTAACAATTTCCAAACAATTGATTATTCCTGAAAATCTGTATCTTCATCTGATACAGACTCAAACCTGTTTACACACACACAGAGCTACTGAAGGAGCTGCTCTGAAAAAACAGCCAATCAGAGCGGAGCTCAACATTATTATTCATGACCCTTTCAAATAAGGTAATAATAGACCATTTCATTATAAAGCCAAATCCTAGGGTTATAAATGGACATAAAAATCTGACTCTGGATCATTTTTGCACTTAATAAAGTCACAAACCTTCTGTGTAGATATCAGAGAATAATTTAACAGATTATTAACATGCATCTTTTGGCAATGTGATTTTTGTGATTAAATGTGATTTTTTTCCATTGGTCTGTTTTAGAGGATCTGTAACATTCACTTATATATTCACATTTACTTTAATTAGAACAATACAGAATAGACTGTTCCTTTTTTAAAAAGTATATAATGCAGTTTAATAGTAAACAAAAATGCTATTTTACATATAACTTTAATACATTTACATTAATGCTTTTTTTAATACAAACATTATTAGGACTACTGATCTCAAATATTATGTTTACATTTATTATCAATAGTATAAGTGTATTGTATTCATATTTAACTCTTTAGGTGAACCCTGTCACTGTAAAAGAAAACCTCATACATATAAGACATTTACATGACGTCACACAGATGTCACGAGACAACATGAAACCGGTTTACAGAATAAACATGAAACATGATACTGTACCGAATAAAAACATGCATTTCACATGTAATCACGTGGGACTTTACATGAAGATTTCACATATCATACGTGTTTCAGCACATGTGAAATTCATGTGGTTTTACTTAAGGGTGTAAACTTTCATAAATGCTGCAGATCTGTGTGTTTTATGATGAGGACAACATGTAGACTATATAAACATTTGTCAAGTCAGTGTCATTTACTTTCTTTTATACTGTGTACAAACAGAATAGCACAAAATATACGGATGTGCAAAAATATAAATTACAAACAATTTATAATTAGTAATAACTAGATATTAGTTTAACTGTATAAATATCACTTACAGTGTTTGTGCATTAAACATTTCATCTGTCAGTTATACACGCGGATGTTTTAATACTTTTATATCAACATTTAAAGCCGTGCTTTTGTCCTGTAGAGGGCGCTGTCTTAAACGATGATGACGTGTTTCCGCTGCGACACATGCGTCATTTACCGCAGAAGTTCAGCGCGGGTTCTTGCTAACATGAAGCCAGTTTGATATTAAGCAAATAAACTCTGTAAATCGTGATTATTCTGTGTTTTGAGTTGATATTGTGTCAGTAGTGTTGTGTGAAAATGGCGGACGATCAGGATTCCGTTCCTGAGAGAGAAATGAAGGTAAGTCAACATCAAACTAATGTCAACATCAACTGTATTATTAACATTATTATTGTTATTATTTAATTTACACTGCGGAGGATTACATTGTTTGTTTATTCATGTGTGTGTGCGCGCGTTACATTTAAATTGTGTTATTATTGAATTACGTAACATCGTCACGCGACAGCTTTAGAAATATCACTGCATTTAAAGTCTTTTTTATTCTTATTTTACTTTCAATATCATTATAATGTATTTATATATTTGTTTTTTGTTTGTATTTATGATTTGTTAGATCTATCTTGTATAGTTCTATGTGTAATCTTTGTTTAGTTTTTTGTATACACCCCTGGCACTTTTCTAACATTATCTTTTATAAATCTCATGAAGAATTGTATGTATTTGATATATGGGGTATAAAACATGGTTAAATGAAGTGAATTATCATTCTCAAGTATTGTCTACTTGTTATGATTTATTCATTTATTTGATCTCAGACAGAAACAACATTATCCTTATTTCATGAACACAATGAGTTTTCTGTGAGATAATGTTGTAGATTGTATAACTGTGTGAAATATAGAGACAGTAAAGTGTGACTTTATCATCATGAATGTTTTGATCATTACAGAATGTGTTTGATTAGAAATGAAAGTGAAAGTAATCTGTCAGATTTCATTCAAGTCTGAGGTGTCTTCATCATCTGATGTTCTTTGCTCTTCAGGATTTTCAGTTTCGTCATCTGAAGAAGATTCGTGTGTTTGATTCACCTGATGATTTACCTAAAGAACGCTCCAATCTTCTCACTGTCTCTAATAAATACGGCCTGACGTTTGCCGGCCAAGACCGAACGCTCAAAGTCTACCGGACCAGAGACATCCTAGCGGTTGGGCACGTGGAGGGAAACCCTAATGAGATAGGTGAGAGAAGATGAAGAATAGACCGTTGAGATGATGATGATGATGTAATGATGATGTAATGATGTTGTGTCTCATCAGTGGAGGATGTAAACGCTGTCACGGTGTCTCTACATGTGTCCGTGCATCATTTGGCTTTGAGTAGCGATGAGCTCACGCTGTCTGTGTGCGGCACACAAGACTCCGCCAAACTCACGCTAGATTTCTACGACGTCCGCACCTTCTTCAACGTGGTAATTGACTTTATCACATTACGACTTGTTTCAGTTTTATATGAAACCTTTATGAATGTTGACGTGTGAATCATGAATGCTGTGGTTTGTGTTCCTCCACAGTCCCGACAGGAGAAACATCCCTTCACCTCCTTCAGTCCGTCAGTCGTGTCAAATGTGGTGCTTCAGGATCTGAAGTGGAGTCCGGTGGATGCGAGCTGTCTGGCTCTGTGTCTGTCTGATGGCTGTATGATGGTGTTAGATGTTCAGGACTCTGTGAATGTGACCGCTCAGCTGTCTGCGTCTGAGGGCGTCACCTGCGGTCAGTCACCTGCTGGACTTCTGATTCACCATCACCACAATCACATTTAATGACGTTTGAAAGTTTAATTTGATATTTAAGAGCCCCTTTAGTGTTTATGTTCTTTATTAGACTGAAAAGTTTTAATTGTGAGCCCTCTTCTTTTCTCATTGTGCAGTTTGCTGGAGTCCTAAAGGAAAGCAGGTGTCTGCTGGGAAACAAAACGCTACAGTAGTTCAGTTCACACCTGTGAGTCTGCAGATGATTGTTGTTACATGCAACCAAATAATCCGTTTGTAATCATATTGATGGCTCAATCTGATTGAAAAGCGTTCATTTAAACACATTAATCAATACGGTTGAGGTCGATCGGATGCAAATTTCAATCGTATTGAAAGGGTTGGTGTAGTCTGATCTGTGATCCGATCATTAGGAAAAAGTATGCATGTAAACGTGTGAATCATATGCAAAAATATTTTGTGCACATGTGCAGAAGATTTGTGCTTAAGTTCACATCTTATATTTACCTTTTATTAACGTATTACTTGATTCACATCACAGTAACATGCAATAGTAAGGCAATGGCAACACGCATTATAAAGGTAATGGGGTCACGCCCTGTATTCTGCAGTGTTCATGTCTTTCATAACATTACATAAATAAATAAAATGGCGCCGAAAAGTGTGTTTTCATAGCCTATATCTGAAAACTTTCCCCAAATCCACTTAGACATTTATTCAGGGATAAAGCGTCTACTAAGAGAGATGCTGTGTTGCCAAGTCCTCTGCTTTTTTTCGAGTTAAAATTTGGGCCACTTTTACAGTTCATTCACACAGGGCGAAAGTGTTAACACTTCCCATTCACTTTTAATGGATGACGTCATGCATTGCCGAACTGAATTGTGGATCCATCGGCCCGCGTCAGTGTTGTTGCTTGGGCAGAAGTTGAACATTTCTCAACTTTTCAAGCAGCAACACATAATCAGATCGCCTTTTGCAAATAACCTAGGCAGACCCAGCCAATTAAGTTTATGGAAGACCGGAGCATGTGTTGCGGCCACTGTGATTGGCTGTTGGCCACGCTTCAGGCAAGCCTTCCGTCAAGCATTAATGCTTTCGCCCCGTGTGAATGTACCAAGTTTTTTTTCTGTGGATTAAAGAAAGGATATCGTTTATTAGTAGGGATGCACCGATACTGGTATCGGGTATCGGCCTCGATACCACATTTTCTAAAGTACTCGTTAAAAGTCCCCCGATACCTGGAATCGATACCACGGTCTGAGAAATGTCTATGTTTGAGCGGTGTGTAAGGGGTTAATGCCTCTTGTGTTGACCAAATAGGCAGAGTTTACAACAAACTGGAAAAGTTTTGTTTTTTTGTTAAATTGTATGACTAAAGCTGTTACCTGTAAATTTAAATAATGTTTTTTATTAAGTACTCCGTATCTGTATCGGCAAGTACTGAAATGCAAGTACTCGTACTCGTACTCGGATTCCAAAAAAGTGGTATCGGTGCATCCCTATTTATTAGTTAGTGATATTTGGGCTGTAAATAGTCTTTGGGATGCTTTTGAGCTAGTCTTGGTTGTCCATTGGGACTGGTTTTGATACGCAAATCTGGCAACCCTGTTCTTTGCACTTGCGCTGACGTTTGGATTGGATTATATAATGCACATGTAAACGTTGGGTTACTTAACGTAAGCCCCGGTTCTTTGATAACAGAGTGAGGTGTTTCACTATGGGAATCGCTTTGGGCGTGACCAACTGCGGAAGCTCTAATGACACCACGTCTGTCTTTGACAGACAGGTCGACCTGTGACCAGGCTCCGCCCTACCTATATCAGCCAGGTTGACTCCTGCCTACGTCATTAATAGAGATTTCTTCCCGTCCAAGTGCAAGGAGGGAAGTGCTGGTGAAACACCTCACTCTGTTATCAAAGAACCGGGGCTTACGTTAAGTAACCCAACGTTCTTTTTCTAACTTCGCTCGGTGTTTCACTATGGGAGATATAGACCACTCCCGGATTGCACCCATATTATCTTAAAATGGGTATAGAATTGCCAGCTCCCAGCACAGCATGTGCTAAAGACGGCTCTGAAACGTCCAGCCTATAGAATCGCACAAACGTATGCGGTGTTGCCCAACTCGCCGCCGAGCAAATGTCCTGAACAGAAACCCCTCTGAATAAAGCCCATGATGTGGCCATACCTCTTGTGGAATGAGCTCTCAAGCCCCTAGGGGGCTGAAGCCCCCTGCTACTATAAGCGACAGATATAGCCTCCACAATCCAATGAGATAACCGCTGTCGAGATAACGGCTTCCCTATGTGAGGAGTAGCCCAAGACACAAACAGCTGGTCGCAAGTTCTGAAACCCGCTGTCCTCTCCACATACACCTGAAGAGCGCGCACCGGGCATAACGCATTAAGCTTTTGATCCTCCGGAGAAGAAAACGGGGGAGGATGAAAAGCTGCCAATTCCGTAGCCGGGCATCTATATGCCGATTCCATAACCTTAGGCACGAAAGCAGGGTTAGGACGAAAAGAAACTTTAGTAAGCCCCGGAGCAAATTGCAAACAAGACGGGCTAACGGACAAAGCATGTAAATCACTTACACGCTTAGCTGTCACTAGAGCCAGAAGCAGTGCTGTTTTAAGAGAAAGATACTTAAGACTCACCGCTTCTATCGGCTCAAACGGATGCTGAGATAATGCTTCTAAGACGATAGGTAGATCCCACAATGGTACCATCTGCTTAGATACTGGCCGTATGCGGCGCGCCCCCTTCATAAAACGACTTATTAAAGGGTGCTGACCTGCCGATTTTTCACCAAAACCTATATGGCAGGCTGAAATAGCAGCCAGGTACACTTTAATTGTGGAGAAAGCCTTCCCTTTATCCAACAGGTCCTGGAGAAAGCATAAAATATCCTTAACAGAGCACTGAAAAGGAATAACCACTCTCCGCTCACACCATCCTTCAAAAACACGCCACTTATTACCATAAAGTGTGCGGGTAGATGAAGCTCTTGCACTTTGAATAGTGTCTATGACTGACGAGGGCAGACCAGCCGCATTCAGATTCCACCTCTCACGGGCCAAGCCCAGAGGGCTAACATGTCTGGACGAGGATGGTAAATTTCCCCCTCCGCCTGAGACAGGAGGTCCCTCCGTGGGGGGAGGGGCCACGGCTGACCTGACAAGAGTTGAACTATCTCGGCCACCCAATGTCGAGATGGCCAGCGCGGGGCTATCAGAATTAGTGACAGACATTGTTCCCTCACTCTGGCTAGAGTGGGGGAGATTAAGCTCAGAGGGGGAAACGCATACAGAAGCACATTTGGCCATCGGTGGGCTAGAGCATCCACACCCAGCAGTGCATTTGCGTCCGCCAGAGAGAAGTACAGAGGGCATTGAGCGTTTTCTTGCGAGGCGAAGAGATCTACGGCAGCCTGACCGTACCTCTGCCATAACTGGCTCACCACCTGAGGATGGAGTTTCCACTCCCCGTAGAGAGGGTTTCCCCTGGACAGTAAATCTGCCCCCCTGTTTAAAACCCCCGGAACGTGGGTTGCTCTGAGAGATAGAAGTCGTGTGTCGCTCCACACGATCAGTTTCTCTGCCAACCGATGCAGTTGAAGAGAGCGTGTGCCCCCCTGTCGGTTGATGTAAGCAACCACTGTGGAGTTGTCTGTTTTCACTAAAACATGCTGACCGTTGAGGAAACTCAGAAAGTGTTTCAGTGCTAACCACACTGCTAATAGCTCCAAATAATTTATGTGTTTGTGCATCAGCTGTGGCGGCCACACGCCGTTCACCGCTCTGCCCATTAAGGTTGCTCCCCAGCCCTTTAACGATGCGTCTGTCGTCATGGTTACCCTGGACGACACCGCCCCTAGGGGAATCCCCGTCCTGAGCGTCATAGGGTTCACCCAGTGTCTGAGCGCTACGGCGCACATATGATCGATTCTCACTGGTCGGCTGAGATGCCGGCGAGAGCACAGATGTAAACGCGCGATCCAGCGCTGGAAATCCCTCATTTTGAGAAGCCCCAAATGTACCACGGCGATCACTGAAGCCATAAGCCCCAACATTCGCAAGCACAGCCTGTACGGAACCACTTTTCCCTTCTGAAAACGGGCGAGACATTGTGTGAAAGACGCTATTCTCTCTTCCGTCAATGTGACTCGATACGATAGGGAGTTTAAATTGAGCCCCAGATATGCCGTTTGCTGAGAGGGCACTAACCGGCTCTTTATCATGTTTATTCTGAAACCCAAATCGCTGAGGTGATTCAGGACCGTCTCTGCGTCCTTTATGGCTTGCTCCCTTGATGACGAGCATATCAGATAATCGTCTATGTAAGACAATATTTTTATTCCCCTGTCCCTCAGCGGGAACAGAGCTGCCTCCACACATTTGGTAAAAACCCTCGGAGCTAAAGATAGCCCGAACGGTATAGTTTGAAATTCGTATGCTGTGCCCCGGTATGCAAACCTGAGGAATTTCCTGTGAGAGGGGTAAATGTCTATGTGAAAGTATGCGTCTGACAGGTCTATTGTCACAAACCAATCGTTTGGGCGAATCGATTGACAAAGTACCTTGTGTGTCAACATTTTGAATGAGTACTTTCTTAGGTGCATGTTTAATATGCGTAGATCCAAAATAGGGCGGAGGGCTGAGCCGCCTTTCTTTGGAACTACGAAATAACGGGAGTAAAAACCCTGACGGCTCTCCTCCTCGTGCACCACTCTGATTGCCTGTTTGCTCAGAAGGGTTTCGATTTCGGCCGTCAAAACCCGGGCCGATTCTCCCTCGGCCACAGACATAATTACCCCGTTGAAACGAGGCGGTTTTATGGCAAATTGTAGTCTGTATCCCCGTGAAACTGTTGCTAAAACCCACGGATGAACCGCGCATGCGCGCCAGCTGGCTATGCGGGCAGAGAGAAGGCCCCCATACACTTCCGCCCCGCTGTTGACGCACATTGATGACGTCATCACGTGCACCGTGCGGTCTCCCGCTGAAGGGGCGAGCGCTCCCCCCAGCGGTGGAACTGGGAAAGTGCGATTCGTGTGTTGGCATTTTATGGGATTTTTTAAACATATCGCCCTCGGCTGTTTGCCTGGCTGCGATAGTGCAACATTTATTTTTATTTTCATACTTTTTGAACTCGGGGAGCATATCGCCCTCAGCCCGTGGCTTGGCTGCGAAAATGCATGTTTTATTTTCAATTCCCCTGTGTGTGTGTGAGTGCTTGGTGACACTGGCTCAAACCTCTTTGTTTTGTCTGAACGAGAGGAGAGCGAACATAATGAGCCCTTACTGAACTCAGAACCGAAGGGCTGTATTCCCACCTTCTTCTTTTTGCAGGCGGAGAGAGAAAGGCAGGAGAATACCGGCGTGTTAGGTCGCACGCTTCTTCTTCCTGTCCTCGGGGTGGGGCGGGCGGTTCCTAGCCGCCGCGGCCGCAAATGAATGTTTTCCCCAAGGTCCGGAGCCATCCGGTCGTGAACGTTGGCCGGCCTGTTGTCCATTGTGAGCAGGTCTTACAGCTCTCACGTTCATCGGCCTCCCTCTCGCCGCCGCGGCTGCTGCGAAGCCCTGCCGCGTCGGTTGAGAAGGCGGTCGCGTCGCCTGTTTGCGTGGCAAGCAGAGGTTGAAAGCTTCATCCTCTTGTTTCCTGAGGGTGCTGGTTTCTCTCATCTTCTCGAGAGCGGGCCCGAATAAACCCTTAGTCGGGTCGTAAGGGGCATCCATCACCTCCGCTTTCTGAGCGTCGCCCAGGCCTGACAGGTTTAACCATAACGCTCTCTCACCTGATACGGCCAAACCCATCACACGACCGCAGCCCTGAACCGCGCCACGTGAGGAGCGTAGTATCAGATCGTTCACCACACAAATCTCGTCCCAGAGCACCGGGTTCGGTGCTCCTGAGTCCAACTGCCGCCTTCTCTTCCAAAATCTCCGCTAGGTATGCTGACAGTAAAGTAACAGCATTCAGCGAGCACACGGATTGACCCGCGTATTTGTACATCCTCTGAAAAGATGCGGCGGTCAGTCGTTCCATCTTACTCGGCAGTGAAATCTGCGATGAGGCAGAAATAGATCGACGATTCGGATGGAGGTGATAAGCCACTGAAGGCTCCACAGCTGGGGGTCCGGCCAACCCCAGCTCCTCCATTCCCTGAATCTCCAGCATCGAATGTCCCTTGGTGGGGAGCTTACTCTTAAAGGGGCTAGACCAATAGCGAGACATCTCCTTCATACACGCAGGCACGGCAGGCAGGAGCTGTCTCGCTGTCGAGTGGGCCGGCGGCAGCCTTTTCCCATCGTAAAGGTCTCTCACGGCTCCTTCGGTGTCTTTAGCGGCTGGCCAGGCTAGGCCCAACTTAGCCGCGGCTCGTTTGCACACCTCATGTAGATTGTTGTCAGCAGGAGGGGCCGAATCGTTTGCGCTAGGTGGTCTGGACTGCTGGGCCGGGAAGAGGGAATTGTCTTCCTCCTCTTCGTCGTCCATATCCAGATCGAGGAGGTCAGAATTTGCATCGCCATCTGCGTCCTCGTCCCCCAGTTCGCCATCCTCCGGCGTGAGCAGGCCCTCGAACAGCGGAGGCATGTCCGGGGATTCAGCTTCCATCATTTCCGCCCAGCTAGCACTCGCTCGCGGGAGATGATCGGTCGCTGTCGAGGCAGCTCCAGACAGGCAAGGGTCCTGCTTGTTAGCCACCGACACTTTCAGCCTCCGTTCCAAAATTTTCACCGGCATTGACGCACAGTGAGCGCATGTCTGCGGGTCCGCTAGCGACGTTTGAGCGTGTTTCGGGCCCATACACACGATGCACATAGGGTGAGGGTCCCTGCCCGAGATGGTAGCTCCACATGAGGATGGACAAGGGCGGGATGCAGCCTCCTTAGTCTTCGGTTCGTGCCCTTTGGCGGGGGTAGTCGCCGTCGACATAGCGCAATCACTAGACTCGTCACAACACGTTAGTCTGCTTAAAATAGGTAATTAAACCTTCGACAGGTCCGCCTTGACGCGTGAACCCAGAAAGTTAACTCTTTCACCGCCAGCGTTTTTAAAAAAAGTTGCCAGCCAGCGCCAGCGTTTTTCATGATTTTCACCAAAGTTTAATGCCTTCCAGAAAATGTTCTTCTTTAAATATATAAACATACAATATACCAAATGAAAGAACAGACCCTCTGCTTTCAAACAAAAAAAACCGTTTCATCCTACCTTTAGTGGTTCTTTTGCAATCAGCTTTTGAATATGGGTAGGTTTTTGCAAAAACAACATATTTTGAGCAAAAAGCAGAGATAATTCCATTTTTATGACGGACTTTTCATAGAGATCCGATTCAGAGCGATCTTTAAAACAGACACGGACATGCAGCAGCTTGGCATAGGGCAATACTTCCGGTTTTAAAAAGTTGCGGAAGGGCGCCACCTGGTGGATAATAGCGGTATTGCGGAAAGACGGAATATCTCGTCATTGGCGGGGAAGCGTTTTCTCTTAATTGACGAGAAATCTCGTCAATGGCGGGGAAAGAGTTAAAACCAGATGTGACCTACCGCTGTAACTGAATACGCAATAGGAAGATCAGAATAGCTCGCCACGACGCGGACGCTATTCCAATATTAAAAGTTGTCACTCAACACAATCCCTCCACTGATGTCGCGTTCGGTGCCGGAATCCAATGACGGTCCGCCTGTTGAACAGTTAAACGAAATCAGCAAGTCGGGATGTGCTGAGAGAGCTTGCTGCAGTCTCCCACGGGAAGAAAGCGCGAATGACGTAGGCAGGAGTCGACCTGGCTGATATAGGTAGGGCGGAGCCTGGTCACAGGTCGACCTGTCTGTCAAAGACAGACGTGGTGTCATTAGAGCTTCTGCAGTTGGTCACGCCCAAAGCGATTCCCATAGTGAAACACCGAGCGAAGTTAGAAAAAGAACCAACATTTTAATCAGATTGTAATTTTTAGGGTGTATTTAAACTGTACTGTCATAACCTGCAATCAGATTAAACTCATTCAGATTGACAAAAGTTTGTGCATGTAATCATATCCAGTGTGTGTCTGTGTGTTATCTCATGTTTAACACTGTGCTATTGTGTGACAGACCTTACAGTCCAAGAAAGTGATTCCCTGTCCCAACTTCTATAATCAGGAGAGTCCTGCCAAAGGTATCTGAGATCACATTCATTCCTGATGTACATCAGAGCGTTCTGTGTTAATTCACTCTTGTGTGTTTGTGCTCTTCAGTGTTGGACGTGTTGTGGTTGAGCACGTACACTTTTGCTGTGGTGTACGCTGCAGCTGACGGCTCTCTGGAGACTCCACCTGATCTGGTGATGGTGTCACTTCCTGTGAGTTCCTCATACACATCAAACACATTACTGAAGAGCTGTCATACACTGCAACACAACACTGACAGTCTAATGCTGTGTGTGTGTTTGTGTGTGTCAGAAAAAAGACGAGAGGAGAAAGGAGCTCTACATGAACTTTAATGACCTGGTGTATGGATCCTGTACTGAGAGACAACACCATTACTACCTGTGTCACATCGAGGACTGGTAACTCATCTACACTCACTGTGTGTGCCTGTGCGTGATGAACTGATGTGATTCTGGTTTCTCTCTGTTCAGGGATCTCGTGTTTGCTGCATCAGCGGCTTCTATTGAGGTCAGCATCATCGCCAAACAACAGGACAAGGTAACAACACGCAGACACACACGTTTGCACACATGGCGTGGTTGTTAAGATATGACATGATGTGTGTGTTTGTGTACAGGTGAACTGGGAACTGTGGTTACTGGAGGACGCCAGCAGAGCCGAGCTGCCGGTCACAGAAAACAGTGATGACACACTTCCTGTGGGTGTGGCCATAGATTACACCAGTCAGGAGGAGATACACCTGTGTAAGATTCACTGGAGAATTGTGATTGGATGTTTTTAAATTGTGATGTGTTATCACTACATGTGTTTGTTCTTGTCATATACAGTATGTTTACCTTGAAGAACAAGAAGCATGTGCAATTTTTATATTTATTCAGTCAGTGTGACAGTTTTAAAACTACACCAGGGCTCTCCAACCTTTTGTGAGAAAATCTTGACATAATAAACATAAAAAAACAAACCATTAGCAAACTTACAGGTGTTTTATTATAGTTTTTTCAATACTGGAAGATGAAGTCTCTGTGATGTAAACTATAACGCCAGAAGTGTCTGTGTTGTGTTAAATAATGTGTTTGTTATTTTCAGCTGATGAGAAGAAGATTCCTCCGGTCCCTACACTGATGTTACTGTCTACAGATGGAGTTTTGTGTCCTTTCTCTTTACTCAACCTGAACCCCGGTGTCAAACCTCTGACTGTGACAGCCAACCCGCTGCCTGTCGACGGAGAGAGAGCACCGTCCTCCAGTAAGACACCATTACAATCCTCTGTTTGTCTAACATATGCCACTTCTCTAAATTATTGTAAGCTACTTTTAAAAACTTTCACGATTTCAGTTCAAAATGTAGACTCATTGCTAGTTAGCTAGTCTTAACTTGCCAGCTATGTTTATTGATGTCGTTACAGAAAGTCATTCGCTCTATGTTTCCATTGTTTCAGAGTCTCTCTCCACTCCTGCTTTGTCTTCAGCCACCTCTGCCTTCCCATCCTTCCCAGTATCCTCCAGCACAAACCCGCCCTCTGCAACCTTACCCTTCTCAGCCCCGCCCCCAGCTTATCCCTCCTCCCTAGCTCCGCCTTCAGGCACCACAGCCCCACCTCTGTCTTTTAGCTCCTCTGCGGCCCCTCTCCCAGGAACCACTGTCCCGCCCCTGGCTTTTACCTCCACTGCAGCTCCGCCCTCAGGCACCACAGCTCCACCCCCCACAGGTTTTTCCTTCTCTCTTCCTGGTCTGGGCTCCGGCGCCCCCTCTGTCTTCTCCCCATCAAATTTCTCCTTCAGCGCTCCCAAGTCCTCCTCTGATGCTCCCGCAGCACCTGCCTTCTCTTTAAGCTCTCTGAAGGAGGTCGGCAGTGCTCAGACATCCACTCCACAGCGTATCCCCACAGCTTCTCCCATCATCAGTGCTTCCAAAACACCAGCTGAGCCCAGCACACCGGTGGTCAGAACGAACCTCACTGACAGGTAAGATCCATCACAAGTCATTCATGTGTCTGTAAGTCATTCTTCACTCCTGTGATGTTCTGAGGAACAAATGAAAACGCAGACCTTATACATACACTTAACTAAGACAAAGAGAGATAAAGACCTTCAGTTTGACTTCTACAGGAACTTATGACAATAAAACTTATTTACAGACTGACACGTGTGTGTTAGTGATATTAGCAGATCAAAAACAGGCGGTTTCTGTGTGAAGCTCAAGAAGAAACTAAATGATTCAGTATGAATGTGTCCCAGAGGGAGGAATACGCTAAGCTTAAAATAAGTGTATTGTTTAATAGTGTGTTTGTGTGTTGTGTACAGGTTTTTGGCAGTGGAGACTCCAGCATCGGCAGCGCAGCCGTTTTCTATGACCTCCACCCCAAAACCACCTGCATCAGATGCCAACATTCAGACAGCATCAGTGGGCAACATCAGCAGAGCTCCTGCAGGTCTTTACTCACATCCTTCTTCACTGCTCTACGTCCTCTCCTTTCTACCTCCTTCCTCACTCTACATCCCTCCTCACTTCTCTATCTCCTCCTCTCCTCTCTACCTTCTCTCTTCACCTCACTCCCCTACCTCCTCCCTCATCTCTTCACCTCCTCCCTTTCACCCCTTTACCTCCTTCCTCACCACTCAACCTTTTTCCTCTCCTCTTCACCTACCCCCTCACTCTTCTACCTCCTCCCTCACCACTCGACCTCCTCCCTTACCTCTTCACCTTCTCTCTTTCACATCTCTACCTCTTCCCTTACCTCTTTACCTCACCCCTCTACCTCCTCCCTCTTCACCTCCCTCCTCTACCTCCTCCCTCATCTCTTCACCTCCTCCCTTTCACCCCTCTACCTCCTCCCTCACCACTCGACCTCCTCCCTTACCTCTTCACCTTTTTTCTTTCACATTTCTACCTCCTCCCTCTTACCACTCGACATCACTCTTCTACCTCCTCCCTCACTACTCGAACTCCTCCCTCTCCTCTTCACTTCACTCCTCTACCCCTCCCTCACCACTCGACCTCACTCCTCTACCTCCTCCATCACTTCTCGATCTCCTCCCTCTCCTCTTCACCTCCTCCGTTTCCTCTTTACCTCCCCCCTCACTCCTCTACCTTCTCTCTTACCACTCGACCTCCTCCCTTTCTCTTCTACCTCCTCCCTCACCACTCGACCTCCTCCCTTACCTCTTCACCTTCTCCCTTTCACATCTCTACCTCTTCCCTTACCTCTTTACCTCACCCCTCTACCTCCTCCCTCTTCACCTCCCTCCTCTACCTCCTCCCTCATCTCTTCACCTCCTCCCTTTCACCCCTCTACCTCCTCCCTCACCACTCGACCTCCTCCCTTACCTCTTCACCTTTTCCCTTTCACATTTCTACCTCCTCCCTCTCACCACTCGACATCACTCTTCTACCTCCTCCCTCACTACTCGAACTCCTCCCTCTCCTCTTCACTTCACTCCTCTACCCCTCCCTCACCACTCGACCTCACTCCTCTACCTCCTCCATCACTTCTCGATCTCCTCCCTCTCCTCTTCACCTCCTCCGTTTCCTCTTTACCTCCCCCCTCACTCCTCTACCTTCTCTCTTACCACTCGACCTCCTCCCTTTCTCTTCACCTCCTCCCTCACCACTCGACCTCCTCCCTTTCTCTTCACCTCCTCCCTTTCACTTCTCTACCTCCTCCCTCTCTTCTTCACCCCCTCTTCACCTCACCCCTCGACCTCCTCCCTCACTACTGGATCTCTTCCCTCTCCTCTTCACCTCCCTCCTCACCTCTCTACCTTCTCTCTTACCACTTGACCTCCTCCCTCACCTTTGCTGCAACTTTTATTGACTTTAGTCAGAGACCGTATAAATAGTCATGTCTGTGTTCTTGTGTGTTTGTAGTTATGTCACAAGCCGCTCACAGCAGAGCACCTCCATCCACTGTGCAGAAAACCCCTGCGGCCGCCCCTCCTGCATACAGTGCTGCGTCTGCGCAGGTGTGTCACTTGTATACAGGCTGAAAGACACAGGGAGCACATGACTTGTGTAGTGCTGGGTTATGTGTAGTATTTACCTCACTGTAAACATGTTTCTGTTTATTCCACATTAAACTACAGCGTAGAAGACCATAGGTTACTCTACAGGTTTAATTTACTTAATATTACTGAATAATCTTTATTTTTGATTTGTGGCTGTTCAGTACCAAATGACAAAACCACACGGTTATTTAATGGATCTGTAATTTATGATTAAATGTCCAGTAGATTGTTATTATTGTGATCATAATTGTGATCATACTGCCCACTCTTATATACACATTTGTGTGTTTGCGTGCTTGTGTCTCACAGTCCGTATCTGTGAAAGCTCTGGAGAAACATCTACAGCAGAAGAAAGATTCAGATCCGGTCATGGCAGGAATCCTGGAGGAGGTACAGAGCGCTGACAGAAGTCTTTGTTTGTCAGAATGATGTTACGTGTGAAGTGTCTGACTCTTGTGTCGCCTGTGCAGATCGAACACTTTCAGAAAGAGTTGGATGAGCTGAAGACTCGCTCTAGAGGCTCAGACTTTAAAGTGGGCAGTACAGATGAGATGAAAGAGCTCAGGAGAGAATCTGAGAACTTAAACTCCTTCACACTGGAGATCAGAGACGCCACTGAGGTACACTTTACACACATTACCATAAACTACCATGATTTCTGAATGTACCGTGGTAATGCCTTTGGTCTTGGTACACTTCTGGTGTGCAATCCGGGTTGTCCTAGACGTGATGTGGCGCTTCTTGTCTGGTGTGCGACTCCCCTTAAAATTTGACTTTGTGAAACCTGCAGAAACTCTTTCTTTTCTAATCTCATTGGGCTATCGTATAAATACTGCAGCATATGAGTTTGAGTTTGGGTTGTAACACGTGTGTTCCTCAGTTCACAACCCCATCTCTATCATTACTGTAACTCATGATGATGTCATTGTAGTTGTGTAGTAATGAGTGTGTTAAACCTTCAGTCTGTACATGGAGACATTAGTCTGTTGAAGACCAGTCTGCTGGAGGGGTTTGCTGGAGCAGAAGAAGCCAAAGCTCAGAGTGAACTCAACAGAGATAAAGATTACCTCCATCTGCTTTATAAGAAACCACTGGACCCTCGACGAGAGGAACAGCTCAAGGTTTGATCTGTTTTTGATAAAGCTCACTGTGTGTTTAGTAAAGCGTTCTTCATATTAATGAGAGCTGAACGTCTGATGTGTTCACAGGAGATCCGTCGCTTGTATCAGTATGTGAAGTTTGCCATGGAGGACGTGAATGATGTTTTAGACCTGGAGTGGGAGAAACACTTGGAGAAGAGAAAGAAGCAGAGGTGACCGACCAGATCTTTCTCTCATATCTGTCTCCTTTCTGTCTGGTATTGATCATCACTGTGTGTTTGTCCTGCAGACATATGATCGTACCAGAGAGAGAAGCTTTGTTTACGGCTCTGGTGAATCATCTAGACATCATCAACCAACAGAAACATCGTCTGGATCAGCTGATCAATGATCTGCACAAACTGAGACTCTACAGACGGACATCGGTGTGGAGTTACCCCAGTCAGACCTCATCGACTCCTTCAGAAGAGAGGTGAGATCTTCAAAAACAATCATCGCTGGAAACTTTCTGATGATTTATAAACAGGGTTCCCACATGTTCTTGAAATCCTTGAAAGTTTGTGAATCAGTGGAGGGAAAATTCAAGGGCCTGGGAAGTTTTTGAAAATATACAAACATAGACACAGGAGATTAAAAGTGCTTGAATCTATTTTATGCATGAAGTTTTCTGAAAAAAAAATCCATATTATTCCCTGTGTAGTGTAGGATAATATCATAAAGTTCTAGACTTTTAAGCACACGTGCTAAACTGTTCACTTTAAATTCTTTTATCTTCTGTATGCAAATGTTGATTCATACCAAAATGCTTTTTTTGCATAGTTGTGTTTGACACATGAAAACGTCTCGGGTTACGTATGTAACTGTTGTTCCCTGAGAATGGAACGAGACGCTGCGTCTCCCTTGCCATACTTCCCGCGTCCCTGTAACACCGTCTTTGGCAATATTTCAGATAGAGATATTCTTCCTGGCTCCCACGTTACCCTGTCTTTGTCCTTAAAAATTTGATTAACACATTTAGACACACTTACCCCTGGAGGCGTCACCGCAGTGACAGCGTGAGTTTCCTCGAAAGGGAACTGTAACAATGTATCTTTAAAGATAACACGATGTAACCTTGCTCTCACTTGAAATGTGTCCCCACATTTAGTCCTTGAATTTGAGGGTATTGGACCTGGAAAGTCCGTGAAAGGTCCTTGATTTTGAAGTTAGGTTAAGGTGTGGGAACCCTGTATAAAGATGTCCATTCATTATATCCTAGTTCAGTGTTACCCAATCCTGGTCCTCGAATAGAATGTTTTAGATGTCTCCTTATTTAAAACACTTGATTTAGGGAGAGATTGTAATCATTTTGGAAGTAGGCTAATGACCTGAATCATGTGTTTCAAATAAGTAGACATCTAAAACGTTCTGGGAGGGGGTACTCGAGCACCAGGATTGGGAAGCACTGTCCTAGTTAAATTGTTTTGGTCTGTCTCATACATCTTTTAGAGAGACCTGCAGTAATCTCTTCTTGTAAATGGATCACCTGAAAAATCCGATGATGTTTTTGTGTTGTGTCAGAGATGTGTTTCTGTTTTATAGTTTGGACAGTGAGCTGGAGAGTTTGAAAGACGCTCTTCTGAAAGCCAGTCTGGATATGACACCCAATACCTCGGCTAAATCACCATGTAAGATCATTCAATAATCACAATCTGGTTTCTGTTAGTTTGTAACTTTGTGCGCTGGAATCTTTCCATGGGAATAAACTGGGAATTTGAAAAAAATGCAGAGTTGCCTATAACAGTGAAACTAAATGTTATTCTGCAGCATAATTTTGTTTAAAGCCCTGCACATTTTTCAGTCACATGCACACAACACACTGCATACTGAAGGGCCATTAAGGCCACACCCCCTCCATCTACTTGCATTCATCCTGAACATGCACAGATCTTTTGTTAAAGCCAGTAAATCAGATATCTAATTGTAAGCCAGCACTCTTTTATTGAACATTTATAAGGCTATCATGTAGCTCAAGCAATGATGCTCTTTTATCTACATTCTGCTAGACAGTTTTCGTTTTTCGTACAGAATTACCGTACCACCCAAAAAGTTTGGACACATTACTGTTTTAAATATTTAAAAAAAAAGTATCTTAGCCTGCATTTATTTGATCAATTAAATCCACGGCTTGATGAGTGTAAGTATCAAGATGTTTTCAAAATCAGTATTATCTTGCATGCATGTCTGCTTATGACCAAACAAAATGTTTATTTATGTCTGTATATGATATAGTTTATATACATTTCCAAATAATTCCCATTTTTTTCCTATTTGGAATATTTTCCCTGATTAACTCTTTCTTGTCAATTAAAAAAGAACATTTTCTGGTAGGCATTAAACTTTTTTGAAAATCATAAAAAATGCTTGTGCTGGCTATCCACATAAAAAAAAAACGCTGGCAGGGAAAGAGTTAAGTTCCCATGGAAGTTTCCTTAAATGTATCAGAAACTTTCCACCCCTTTGCAACCCTTGTTGTATTATCTATCTAGTAGCTGTGATGGTTAAGGTTATTAATAGAAGTTCTGTCTGATGTTTGTGCAGCTAAAATGACTCCAGCGAAGCAGACGCAGCTGAGGAACTTCCTGTCTAAGAGGCAGATGCCACCGGTGCGCTCCACAGCTCCTGGTACATCATCTCATCTATTCAATTTTTTCAATTTATTTAATTTTTTTATATAGCGCTTTTCACAAGTGTTAATTGTTGCAAAGCAGCTTTACATGAGAAGATGTAGCATCTGTGTGTTCCCTTCCCTCATCTGTGTGTTCCCTTAAGTCTTCATCTCTCTCATATGTGACGGTACATAAAGATCTCTCTTCCTCTTTGTGTCTCAGCGAATCTGTCTCGCTCGGCGTTCCTGTTCCCTCAGTATTTGGAGGAGTTGGATGAGGTGAGCTCCAGTTCTTCACTGTCTCAGCCCTTCGAGCCTGAGGAGTCGTTGGCTGTGGCTGAGGAAGAGGAGGAACCGGGGCCCGTCCCGATCATGGCTCCTTTAGTCGCGCGGCACCCCGCTGTGGTCCGAACTCCCTCCATACAGCCTGGCTTTGGTATGCAGTCTGCTGCGTTCAGCCGTCTCCAGACCGGTCCAGTGCCCATCATTAACCCTGGTGAGGCTCTCAAATACAGGATGAGTACTGAAGTCCACACAATTAAAATCTTTCATAATACACATTTAATATTGTAGACACACTTTCCAGTCAAATCCTTGTCAGGTGACTTTCATCTTTCAGCCAAACGCAGTCAGAGTTTGTAAAATATTATCCTGGCTCTTCAAATCATAGATGTTGAGAACTGATTGATTAATGTTTCATGGATGTGTTTTAGGTCCTAAAATAAATAAGGACAGTGCAGACAGCACAGCATTAGCCACAAAAACAGTCAAACACGGAGCTCCGCCCACAGAGAAGACCACACCCACTACTCTCCCCGCCCCTCTGGCTGCAGGAAAAGCTGCTCTCACCAGACACCTGATCAGTCAGAAAACAGGTACTAATACACACGCCTGTGTGCTTCATATGATGTTTGTCATGTCTGATCTCTGAAGTGTAGTGTATGATCTGAACTCAAGGTGGCGACAGAGTCTTCATCATGTCTCTTTACACAGAGATGTGTTGTGCTTTTATTTGGAGATTGAATGGCCTTTGGCTAGGAACATTTGTGTTGTGCATGTAAGCTTGATGCAACTGGAAACTTAAATGTAAGATCGGTAAAAGTAAAGTGAAACCTTTTATTAGTTAGTCTATTATTACTGATATATTAGAGATTTAATGATATTTGTGTCTTAATTTAAACCTATAAGAAACATGATTTCCCATGACCTAGTATTGATTGAAAATTGATTGTCCAATCATCATCATCCAGGATTGAAAGTGTTATGTGATGTGTAGTGTTGTTAGTAAGTGTTGTGTATTTTTGTTGTTGTGTATTAGGAGCTCCTCTGACCGAGTCTACTCTGAAGGTCGTTCCTCAGGTGGTGAACGTTCAGGAGCTGAGGGATGAAGGTCCATCTGTACCCGTCTCTACCGTCATCAGGTAAGACATGTTCACAGTCTGACTTATTAAAGATCCTCTATGTGTGAACTTTACTCACAAACTGTGACAGAGAAACATGATGCACAAAATCTGACCTGCGGGTGAGTTTATTACTCACACACATGAAGAATGACATCACACGTGTACAGTCTCGGTGGTGAACACCACAAACATGTGTACACGTGTCTCTGTAGATCAAATCAGGTCACCGCACACACACAAACACACACGGTTCATTGGCTTGATTTGTACCTAAAGTGACAATGATCACATGACCAACAACATCTGTCCATGACATCACACAGCACTAGTAATAATAAAGCAGAGCTTCACTTATAATCTAAATGCATTAAACCGCTACTTAATCTGTTTTAGTCAGCATTAGCTGTATTATGATATTTTTTGTTTAATAATTTAAATTGATGTTACACTAGGTAGATTTTTGTTGCACTGGTCAGATGAATATCATTCATTCAGTTTTTATGTCCATTAAATGTTTATTCAGTTATTTCATTCAGTTATGTTGAGTTGTAGTTAAGTGAGTATCTTCATAATTATTGTAATGTGTTGTCTCAGCCGTGAATGAGGTCATTTAAAAGCATTGCATCTCTCGTGATGCTCCAGCTGAATGTGTTCATGTATTTTAGAGGAGATGTGGCCTCAGAGAGAGAGAGCAAATGAGGGTGTGATGATCTTTCTTATAATTTCAAGGCTAGCTTGCTTTGGCTAACTGCTATGAAAGCGTCTATTAACCGGCAGTCATTTGTGTGTCTGTGTATTGACACGTGACAATATGTGTGCACTTCTTACATCATCAGTAGTGTTGTGTTACAGTGCGATGTCTATGAATGAATGAAGAGTGTTTCCCTGTAACTTTAACTCAGACTCATACATTATTAACAGTCACACATACACTTGTGTTATATTACTAGACTCGTTCTAATGTTGCTGCTGTTTTCTATGCATACTCGAATACCTGGATGCTTTATACTCTATCTCACAATGCAATGCGCTTTACTTAACTTTCCTTTATTCTCTTGTTTAACATCAGTGGTGTAGTGCAGGTATACGGATTATAGGTACGTCTTTATTAGATGGCGTGAGTTAAACTAAATGAGAAGTCAAGCAGTGGTTAAGTAACAATGCTGGGCTTTTGAAGGGAAATAAATATGCAAGATTAGACATGTCACTGTTTATAACACAGGCCATTCAACCTTAGTTAGGTCACTTAAAGGGGACAGAGAATGAAAAACCATTTTTACCTTGTCTTTGTTGAATAATGGTAGTCTACCCACATTCACAAACATACAAAAAGTGCTAAACATGCTAAACATCTCAGTCTCATAGAAATTCCTCTTTTAGAAATGTCAGCCAGAAAACGACCCAATCTGAAAAACTGATGCTTATGACATCACAGGCATCTCACTGCCCCTCCACTTTAAAATAATTGGCTACATTTTTTGAGTGGCAGCAAAGTCAGCCAAGTAGAGGGAGCCAAATAGGTGCAAAACCACTTGTTTAAAATCCCCCACCCTAATAGAGCTATCTGAGAGAGGTTTTTAGGAAGCTTCTAAGGCATTACAGATCCAAACAATTTTTTTTTGTCTACATGTCACATCACAGAACAAGGATAAATACTCTGTTCAATCATTCTATGTCACCTTTAAAAAAATCGTGGCATAAATTAAGAATATACCCCACCCACTTCTCCAGACATCACTGTGTAACATCAACCGTGATCTAATCATATAACACAAGTAATAATATTTGACACAAGAATGAAAATTCATCATTTTCTCCTCCTCATGTTGTTCTAGGCTTGTATGAATTTCTGATGAACACAAAAGAAGATATTTTGATAAATGTGATCTGTGCTGACAAAATGAGTTTGAATGAGCTCTGTATAATGTTGAGCTACAGGCGAGAAAAAGTATAAATGTTGATTTTGGTCTAAATTGAGGTTTTCATAAAAATAAGAACATTAAGACCTCATCTAGTGATCCCAGTGCTCTAAATGGTCATTGAACATCTAAAATGATCTTTATTTGTACGTTTTCTGAGAGGTGTAACGTCCTAAATGCTTAATCTAATATTAAGATAATTGTAACCATTGCCTTCCATAATAATTGACTTCCATTGAAGGAAAACAAATATTCTGTAAGTATTGTGATAAATGATGAAGAAGATATTTTAATAAATGATGGTAAGCACACAGTTGATGGTACACACTGAATTTTATCATATTTGTTTTTCCTTTTATGGAAGTCAATGGCTATCATCAGCTGTGTGCTTACTATCATTTATCAAAATATCTTCTTTTGTGTTCATCAGAAAAAAATGAATTAATTTTGGGTGAACTACCCCTGTAATGATATGTTGTAAGGAGGTATACTGAATGTAGACAGATAGATGCTTCTGTATGTTCCCGTTAACTCATGACACATACTTGACACGTCTGTCTCTCAGTCTTTATAATTGTGTGTGTGCGTGTGTGTCACAGCTCATCTGTTCCAGCACCAGCGGCTCAGGTGGTCCAGCAGGTTTTGGCTACAGTCGAGGCGAGTAAAGTAAGTTGAGCATCTCTCTTTGTCTGTATTGTTGAACATCAGGGTCTCATTGATCTCCTCTCATGAATCTGTTTGGTTTTCATTTGCAGAATTCATTTCAAGGAGCATTAAAGGTCCCATCAGCGGCTCTGTCAGGAGCTCCTCAGACCACATCAACAGGTTTTGTGTTTGGTGAGTGTTCAGTGAACTCTGATCCTTCACGTCAATCTCAGTTGTCTCTCTGAACTAAAGAGTACTGGTCGACCCGTATGTTTTTATTGCCTAGTACCAGTGCTTTAAGTAGGCCGGAACGCCCCGGTACTCAGTACCGCCACTTCCAAAAATAGCTCTTGAGCGTACCACCACCTCTCCATGCGCCCAGAATGTGCTTTTAGCGTACCGGAACACTCATTTGCGCATCTGTTTAAAAAAAAGAGGTTTAATTTAATCCTTTGGCTGCGCTGCCGCTTTTCAGAGCGCCCTTAATGTACATTTCCTAATTTGTCCCACCGAGAGCAGAGACTACATTACCCATACACCCTTGCGTTTACAAGTTAAAAGCGCATGCGTCCGTCAGTCAGTGTCAACGTGCTCTGGAGAGGTGTGTGTTTGTGTGTGAAACGCGCAACCATAGCTGCTCGGTTAAAATGAAAATACAATGAACACGTAATATGCCCTCCTTGTTTTAGACTCTGAGTAGTAAAAGAACACGGTCAGAATCAGAGGACTCGCTGACATCCCACCAAGCCAGAATGATAGCTGCAGGTCAGAAAGCCTAGAAAGCCTTGTAGGTACGTGATAATCTCAGCTGTCGCGGCTGTCAGTTTGGTTCCCCTCGACGCAACTTCGGATTTCCTCAGGCGATGTGCAGAAAACATTCTTGAAATTGTAATATACATTTAGTTTAATTGCTAAACTACAAGTAAACGAAATTTCAATGAATTTGAACGACGTGCACAGTAGTTTTACCACCCGCAAAATGGAAAACAATGGGACAAAATAAATGACTTTAGAGTTTCAAATGGCCAGTATTTTGTTATTTTTGAACCCATAGACATGGTCTTGGTGTCATTTTTTAAAGTTTTTTTTCAAGCTCTTTCTATCTGAACAACTAGTTTTAGCATTTAACCATGCTGAAAATTTTACTCACATATCTACCTTTTGCACATTTTATTTATGTTCAGTAGATATTTCTAGCTCAAGCAAATCCACAAACTTATAAAAGGATTTATTATTTTTTACAAGGTCGTCTGTTGACTGCTGAATATAAAACCCCTTCAATATAGGAGTCGAGTCAGCAAAAAAACCCCAAAAAAACATAAGAGTACCGGCACCTCTTTTGGGCCACTTAAAGCACTGCCTAGTACTGATATAGAGAAAGTAATGTGGCTGATATAACACAGAAGGAATAATAGAAAATTGGTTAAACTAAATTTGTTATTTTTATAAATATAAATTTTGAAGTACTTAAACGCTGTGTAAAGTCTGATATTAATTGTGTTCTCAGTTTGTGTCAGTATTAACCACCCAGACACATTTGAATGATTAAAAAACGCCCAATAAATAAAATAAGTTTTTAAACTCTTGTAAAAGCAGGCAGGATTCTCTGCTCTCAAACGCTGGGGGCGTCTCCACTAAAACCACTGTTGGGCATCATTTCAAATTTATCAGTTCCAAATTTGATTCAGATTCCTAACAATTCTTGGTTTTGATTTCAAATGGGTAAAAAGCAATAAGATTCAAGCCTTTATAGATCAAACATATGTATACTTACAGCTGTCACGACACGACACTAATAAAGAGCACTCGGTAGAGTCGACACTCAGGATGCGCAACACATCAAACGGGGTGCTTTCTTTAAATTCAATACAGTGAATCAACGCATGATGCTTTACCATATGGCTGGTGACATCTAGCAGCATAATAATTTGTCACAATAACAACACTGCACTTTGCCATATCAGAAAAGACAAAGCTAAGCCAGACTTTAGAGCCACGGTCCATCGTGCTAACTGAGCTGAAGGTCCTGTGCACAGATGATTAAATGAAGAAAACCCTCTCTGTTATTGATTTACAGTTGTTTTTAATAACAGGAGACTGCAGTCACCCGCTGTCTTCTGTGTATTTGTGCACCCCTCACCCTCCTTCACGGTCAGAGAAAGCGTCCTCTTTTGAAAGTTTCTGATCATTTTAACAGCAAAAGAGTGCTCATGCTTTAATATTTGATTGACAGGACTGCAGCCTCAGTGGTTGCTTAGCAACATAAAAAACTGCAGTGCAGTGCACTTTTCTGAAGTCAATGAAATAAAGGCAGTGCTGTCCGCCTCACGTTTAAAAACACGCTCTGTGTGATCGAACGCTTACTCATTTTAATTTTAAATATTATTTAGGATGAATAGTTGGTGAATTAGGATTTGTTTGTTTTTAAAATATTCAGCAGTTTGTTTGTTGTTGTTTTTCTTTGGCTGTTAAACCTCAGAAGTCTGATGTCTACAAATCATGATGATTAATTGTGTTAGAGATGTATAAAGTGATGTGTTATTAGACTTATGTAAGTTTAGATCATTGTCTGTATATACATGAATGAATGAATGAATGTTACAGATAAAGTAGTGTTTTACTACGGTAACTCTTATTAAGTGTTGTTGTTGTTGTTGTTACAGGTGGAGCAGCTAAACCTGACACAGTTGTGACTTCATTATCTGTCACTGAGAGAAACACAAAAACTCCTTCAAACTTCCCGTTCTCTGCAGCGTGAGTCTTATATCTGATCAATATAACATCAGTATTAATAATCATCATCATCTACACAAAAAACAACACTTTCTTGTGTTCATTTATCAGAAAAATGATTTAGATAATTATAATTGACTGCATTATAAAATTGATTTTTGTCCTAACTACAACTCATCTAATTCAAAGTTACATTTTCTAAAATCATTTTATACCAAATACAGGGTTCCCCACGGGTCCTTGAAATCCTTGAAAGTTTGTGAATCTGGGGGAAAAAATTCAAGGCTCTAGAAGTTTTCTGGAAAAAAATATAATTCTCTGTGTAGTGTAGGATAATATCATAAAAATTTGCACGTGCTAAACTGTTCTCTTTAAATGCTTATATCTTCTGTATTCAAATGTTGATTCATACCAAAATGCTTTTTTGCATAGTTGTGTTTGACACATGAAAACGTCTCAGGTTACGTATGTAACTGTTGTTCCCTGTAATGCCGTCTTTGGCAATATTTAACCTGCAAATACATTTTATTTATATGAATACATATATATTTATATACATGTGTGTTAGGGTTATGCTATGTTCACACCAAACGCAGGGCATCGTGTTCCTCGCGGGAATTTTACTTCGTGTCATACAAATTTTTCACTTGAATATTTTCAACTTGGGCGAAGACGCGTTTAAGGCAAATACTGCGTGTTTTTTCGCGGCAAACGGGCCGCCCATATCACGTCATCCTGCGTGAGGATTCGTCTGATCACGTCTTTGCATTGACTTTGTATGTAATCTACACAAATCGCTGAACTCGCATTTGGTGTGTATGCCCCATTAGGGTCATTATTTATTTATTTTTTCCTGTTTGTCACTCAGTTCCAATGTTAACAGCAGTAAAAGATAAAGACATTAAACTAAAGATCTTTCACAGGTCTGGGTTCAGTTTTACGAGTACCTCTCAATCACAGGACAACAACAACACTCAAGGTATGGTCTATATGTGTCTGATCTCATTAACAAGTAATGTAAAGTGTTTCAGGTATTGTGAAGATCTAACTGTGAGGAATTTTTTGTTTTTCTTCAAAGCTAAGAGTTCTGGTTCTCCAGCCAAGTTCTCCTTTACCAGCACTACTGGACCCAAGATGTCATTCGGCCCAGCCGGATCCGAGGACTCATTTTCCTTTGCTCCCAAACTGGCATCTCCTGCACAGAGTTTAAGTTCCTCTACGCCGCCTCCAGGTGCGTCTGAGCCAAATAAACTCTCACAGGTTCCCAAATCCCAGGGAGGTCCCGGAGAGACCCTCGGCTGTTTCTCTGGTTTACGAGTGGGTCACGGTGAAGAAGTAAAGGATGCCCCCAAAACAGCCTTGGGTTTTAGCTTTGGAACACCCGGTAACGGACCTACAGGAGGATTCACGTTCGGCTCTCCTCAGATTAAGCCAGCGGACGGTGGAGATTCACTTAATTCAGCAGGTGCTACAGCAGAAGTTCCTAAGACGACTACATCACAAGCACTCGGCTTACCTGCGTTCTCCTTCAAACCACAAGAGGGAACGACTCTCTTAACAAAACCAACTTTCACAACAGTTCCATCGACATCATCATCTCTTCCTCCAGCGCCCACCTCTTTCAGCAGTCTACTGCGAGCACCTCTGTCCGAGACCACCAATGTTTCAGCAAAATTACAACAGCCCGAGTCTTCTTCATCAACTGAGTTACCTCCCCCCGCTGTTGCTGAAGATAAAGAACCTCCAGCAGAACCCAGTCGTGATTCCCCAAACTTCAGTAGCCCATCAACCACATCTGCCAATGAAGGGGCTACTCCTTCCCAACCTACTAGTACCCATACCACTGTTACACCAACTGACAAGCCCCCGGTGTCTTCCACCCCTGCCCCTGAGGTCACGTCCACATCTACTCCTATTGTTACCCCACCAGTCGAGGTGACGCCTGTTGCCAAACCCCCTGCAGAACCCATCTCTACTCCTGCCCCTGAGGTCACCACCATTCCCACGACTACGACTACCCCTGCACCTCCAGAGCCCCCAGTGCCAGTCACATCTTCAGACAAACCAGGCTCTATTTTTGCCCCACCGTCAGGTGGCACAGATGGTCTAACATCATTAGGAGCCATCAGTCTCACCCCAGCCGTCAGTACGTCGGCTCCATCAGCTCCTCAGAATTCATCGGTGACCAGCACCTCGAGCGTAGCTCCTACCCCAGGGTTCGGTCAGCCTCCTTCCTCTGCTCCCACTTCGGCGTTTGGATCCTTTGGCAGTTCCAGCACCTCTGGCTTTGGCAAGCCTGCGTTCGGACAGAGTCCTGCTGCTGGTTTTGGCCAGCCCGCTACTTCTGGTTCTGCTAGCGGCTTCTCTTTTAACCAGTCGTCGTTCGGTGCCGGTTCTGGTTTTGGGCAGCCTGCTGCACCTGCGGCCGCTACGCCGGCGTCCAGCAGTGGGGGAGGA
Source organism: Paramisgurnus dabryanus (assembly GCF_030506205.2). Classification (NCBI taxonomy): domain Eukaryota; kingdom Metazoa; phylum Chordata; class Actinopteri; order Cypriniformes; family Cobitidae; genus Paramisgurnus; species Paramisgurnus dabryanus. The sequence goes on along the minus strand of NC_133341.1, from coordinate 37,738,788 downwards.
TTGTTTGGATCGTCTACTCCCAACAGTTCCTTCTCTTTTGGAGCTGCGGCCACCAATCCTGCCACCAGTACAGGCGCAGGGCTCTTCGGTCAGACCAGTACTCCCGCGTTCGGACAGCCCAGCGGAGGTTTCGGACAGGGCTCTATGTTCGGTAGTAACACGACTACAGCGTCCTCTACTGGATTCGGCTTCGGACAACCATCGGGTGAGTGCAGTCTTTATTATTTTCATAAGCGTTTACAGATTAGTTCATTTTGACAGGAATGAGCTGGATGTAAACAAAATAAAAAACACAAGACCTTTAAACCTGTTAAATATTCAGTAGATATGGGGTTAAGGTTTAGAGCTGATGTGTGAATTGGTTGCTGGTTTTCATTTTTGTACCTTTTAAGTTGTGTGAACAGATTTTAAAGGTAAATTTTATCTGCCGTCTTTCTGTAGCTCAACTAACTGTGTTAGCAACTCAAAGGTCATGGATTTGATCTGCAGGGATCACACATACTGATCAGATAAATAGATCGAATGCAGTTTAAAGGCCACCTATTATGCAAATATACTTTTTCTAAAAGGTGTGAGAAAGCAACAACACTACAATAAAAAAATCCACCCACTCCATGTTTTTTAATCCCTATTAAACCAAAGCAATGTCTGTTAGACATGCTGTTTTGATGCTCTTGTTAATGTGATGTCACACTGATAAAGCTCTGCCCAAAGCCACTGACTGACTGGTTCATTTTACCCAAAAGCTTTTCTTAATGTGTTTGTTAGCAGGTGGTTAATTGGCCCAGAAATAATAATGATGATTATTGGTTTTATTGACATTTAAAGACCATTTTAGGTCACTGATTATATAATGACAATAATAGCATAATAATGCTTGGTAGGGAAGGATGTGCATCGATGCATTTCGTTCCCATTAAAAAGACCTGTCTTAAATCGATTCTGAATCGTAAGGCTCCGATTCAGTGTTTCATGCACAGCTTGTGCGTGTACTACAGCTCCGAGATCAGTAGGAAGTCCTTATCAATGTAAAATCACTGCGAGTTTGACTCGTTTATAACGTGCATTTAAAAAGCAACACTCGTCAAACACAATCATTCAAAATATTCTTTATCATCATGAAAATACCTTAAACAATCTGAAGAACAGCGATATAAATATGCCTCTAGACATTTCCTGGAATAGCGTTTGTAATGCTACTTCTTCTGTGGCACAAATGGAGTTTCTGCACGAGAGCGCCCTCTGGCTTTTGGATGTGGCGGCATTTCATTCATTGAGAAAACGCGCATTTGCCCGATTAATTGTCACAACCCTAATGCTTGGACATCCTTTCTAAGAACACAACTTTTAATTTTAAGAATATTAGGATTGAAATGTAAGAAAAAAAATCTAAATAATTAAAACTTAAATAAATTTTATACAAGGTGTAGTACCAGTCAATGGTTGAGCTGCATTTAAATTTTTAAATCACAGCTTCACAGCGTTTATTGCTTGACTATAGATAGATTCATAATAACATCTGTGACTATCATGTTTATAATAACTAACCTACCTCAGATCTAAACACTAGATATTATAGTTATGTTTCAGATGACTTTATTTATTTATTATTAAAGTGTAGGAGGTTCTTCTAAAGAGTATAATAATTTTCTCAGAAGAGATTCCTAAATGTTTTTATTTGATTCTTTTTATTTGTAATGTATACGAGAGCAGTAATGTGTGTTATGATGAGAGTGATTGTGTGTCAGCAGGTGTTGTGTTATTTTCTGATGTGTATCAGTGGGTGTGTGTCAGGATTTTTCTCATCCCAGTGAATTCTTGGAGTTCCTTTAAGTGGACAGCAAGCATTATAAACAGCTGAAGTGTAGTTGAACTCTTCACACCTGTTGACTTTATTTAAAGGACACCGATTACTGAAGAATGTATGGAGTGAAATGATAGGAATGTAAGGTCAGGTTCACCTCTGTCTGTGATGATGATGAATTTCATTACAATCTTAAAGTTTAACATAAAACACACAGCTCAGAGCTGGACTGGTTTATATCATTAATTATTACAGATATTAGTGACATTACTTCTGGAGTTTATGTAAAATAATATACTTAAATAAAGGGATGCATAACACAACTAATCACAGCTAATCCATTGCAGCATAAGTGTGTGTGTGTGTGTGTGTGTGTGTGTGTGTGTGTGTGTGTGTGTGTGTGTGTGTGTGTGTGTGTGTGTGTGTGTGTGTGTATGGTGCACATAACATAAAATCTAACATAAAACAACAACTTGTTATTGCTAGTCCATTCAACCTACTATTTTAAACCACATTTAAAGTCAAGTTAACTAAGATGTTGTTTCATCATACCGTTAATCTGCTCGACACACAGTTATTAAGTTTGTTTATTATTTAGTAATCTCTTTCTTTCTTTCTCTCTCTCAGTGTTTGGCAGTAGTACAGCGGCTCCATCATCAGTGTTTGGTCAGCAGTCCAGTGGTTCTGGTGTTTTCGGTCAGGTATGTTTGATTTTTCATTGATCTTCATGTCTGTTAAAACTTCATATCACTGATATTATAATGTAGATGTGAGGTTTGATCAGATCAGATGAGATAAAGATAATCTGTGGTTTAGATTTTAAATCAATAATCCAGTTAAGATCTCTCTTAATTCACCTTAAACCAGGGTTCCCCAACGGGTCATGGAATTTATGGAATATCATGGAATTTTAAAAGTGCTTTTCCAGACATTGAAAGTCAGGGAATTTTATATGAGATATTTTTGACCAAATCGTGGAATATCAGGGATTTTTGTTTGTTGCTTTAAATGTTAGTTTCCATTTATTCAAATGTAATGCACTTGTTAAGGGGCAGGACACACCCACCAAAGCTTTTACGCAGTTGAAAACGCCTGGAGGACGCCGAATGCCAGCAGTTTTTTCACCGGAGCGCTTTGGTAGCTGTGATCCTTAAGTTGTGAGCCGGTTGGTTGTTGTGATACTTGTCCTGACCCTCCTTCACTGTGATTGGAAGGCCATTTGAGAACTGACATTGACAAGCAGAGATTTTCACCCAAAGTTGAATCTCTTTCAACTCTCAACACTGAGCGCGTAAAAACCGTCGAGCACCGACTTTTCTGTTTTGAAAAATGCTGCGCTTCCATTGGAAACAATTGAAAACATGTCGTGGGCGTAAAAGCTTTGGTGTGCACGCATTCTAACTTCTGACGTAAGGAATAACCAGACATAGGTGATGGAAATTCAGCTGAAAGTCGTGGAAAAGTCTGTGAATTTGACTTGGATTGGGAATCCTGTTTAACAGAACATAATGTTTGTTTCATCTTCATCTGGATGAGCGTGTGATTTATGTTTCTTGATCTATCAGGCTCAGTCTGGTGGAGGTTTGTTTGGTTCAGCTGGAGGAAACGCATCATCTGGATCTGGATTCTTCAGCGGTCTCGGTGGCAAACCCAGTGAAGACGCCGCCAACAAAAACCCATTTGGGTCAACAAATACAGGAGGCTTTGGTCAGGCTGTCAATACAGGTGTGAATCTACGGCTGTAGTAAATGATGGATGTGTGTCTGAACGTAATGAAGATCTCATCTCATGTCTCTCCTTCAGGTTCTGCCGGTCTGTTTGGGAGCAATAAAGGTTTTGGTTCGAGTTCATTTGGTGAACAGAAACCCAGTGGAGCGTTCAGTACCGGTGCCGGATCTGTGGCCCAACAGGGCTTTGGTTCATTCTCAACACCTACAAAACAAGGTCAGACATTTTAGGGTATCAGATTAAGACTTGAAGTAAAGTCACTGCAGCACACAGAGAAACAGAGACTGTGTGTTTGCTTTGTCTATATTACAGCAGGAGTCTCCAACCTTTCATTGAGCAAGCGCTAAACCCTGTGGATAAAATCATCTGGAATATAATCAGTTTACTCATCTTTATTCTTTTACTTGTTGATATGTTTTATTATTGTTTAAATGGTTAACATGCATAAAAAAGCCAAGCTAATATAAAACATATGGAATAAATAAATATTACAATTGAGGTTATAATAGAATGTGCTTTGGCGGCACTATATTAACATCTATCTACATCTTTAAAATCACATCTTTAACGATTGGCTCTTTTTAATGGAGGTGTGATTTCCATTATATGCTTCATTTGTGTATTTTCTGTCCTTTTTAAATGCTGTAGTATAAAAACACATCGTGAGGTCTTGGGCTATATGCAGGATTCCCATGGGTCATGACATTTCTGGAATATCATGGAATTATTAAAGGTTTATTCCAGACAAGTCAGGGAATGTTATATTTTTTGTCCAAGTCATTTTGTTTGTCACAATTATCAAAATTTATTACACGGCTCTCTGGAATGCTTGATTCTGATTGGTCAGTTGAGACATTTGCAGGTTCGTTCTTTACAAATAATAACCGCTCCAAAATAATAACGCATAGCCGGTATTACTTGCACGAGTAAAATCGCTCCGCGCCAATAAAGATCAATAAAGATTACTGTCTGTTTGGCGCCATCTTGTGACAAACACTCGACAACCACGACAAGACACAGAGAGCTTACTGAGACTGAACTTGACAAAATAGAGCATGACAGCTACGAAGCCAACACACAAAAAAATACAGAATGGGCATTAAAACTTCTCAAAGACTGGCTAAAAGAGAAAAAAATGGAGACAGACAAGTATGAAGCAGAGGATCTTAATAAGGTATTACGATCATTTTATGCATCTGTGCAAAGTTTCGCGGAAGGATAAAAATGTTAATTTAAAACAAATATGCCAATAAAATGTTTCAAATTCATATTCATGTCCAGTTTTTTTTCTTATGTGACAAGTAGCCGTGTAATAAGCGGGATAATGTAGAGTCAGCTGGTAGTTATCGGGAAATAAGCCCCTTCAGTGTGATACAAGACCCTCCGCTTCGCGTCGGGTCCTGATCACACTGTCGGGGCTTATTTCCCAATAACTACCGGCTGCCTCTACATTATCCCTTACGTAATCCACTTGTTAAGTTTTGACGTAAGGAATGATGTTTCCAGGTCCAAGCTTCCACTGATTTCAAGACTACAATTTAAACAGCCGCTTATTGGCCTTTTTTTATTCATTTAATGCATTTATTTTATAATTAACTTGCGGTGTGCACTTCATTATCAGGCTCACAGCATCTCAGAGATAGGTCAGGTGAATAAATGTGAATAAATCTCACATTAAAGTGATGATGGTGATGGTTGTTGTTCCCTGTTATCATATCTTCTGCTGTGAAGCGTCTGAGTTGATGTTAGTTATTCTGAAAGTGTCCTTTAGTTACATGAAGTCAATGAATTATTAACATCATCAGTCTGCTGTAATTTCACTCTCGTGTGTTTTCTCTTCTGATCTTTAACACACTGCCCACACGTCTGATGTGTGTTTCTCAGAAGGGTTTGGAAGTGCTCCCGTGTTTGGCAGTCCTCCTACCTTCGGCGGCTCACCGGCATTTGGAGGTCCGTCCAGTTTCGGCTCCGCCCCTTCCTTCAGCAGTCCATTAGGCTCCACCTCTTCAGGGAAAGTCTTTGGAGAGGGCACAGCAGCTGCCAATATGGGCGGTTTTGGGTGAGCTTCTTTAAAATATCACTGGATCATTAAAACGTGTGTAACAAATATGATGTAATTTAATGTTAAACTACGTGAGTGACGCCACAGGGATTTGAGCAGAGTCACAGCGGACAGCCGCTGTTAGGCGCCTCCGGTGTGCATACATTCATAGAAAATAATGTGTTGTGTTTATAGATAAATGGCACGACGCACCGCTTCTCGTCTGGTGTGCGACACCCTTTATGGGCTTTGTCACTTTAAAAAAAAGAGCAGTGCGCTGCCGTTTTTTATGTTGCTAAGCAATCACTGAGGCAGCAGTCCTGTCAATCAAATATTTAAGCATGAGCGCTCTTTTGCTGTTAATATTATCAGAAACTTTAAAAAGAGGACACTGACCTTGATGTAGGGTGAGAGCTGCACAAACACACAGGAGACAGTGACTGTACACTTCCTTCAACACAACAGAAGCTCCGCCTCTCCTCTCATTCGATTGGGTGATGGAAAACTCGTATGATGTCAGGCGCCTTCCCTCTTTTTGCACTCCTTCAAAAACGTGTGCTGTGGCAGGCAGCAAAAAATGCAAGGCGTCGGCGTGCATAAACAGCGTACGTAACGCTCAATGCCCATAGAAAATCATTCAAAAAATGTAATCTACTTGCGCCAATCATTTAATTTGCGTTTGATGTATAGATGTGTACACCCCATTATGCTGCGCACACCCAAAACAGAAAGCATCACATTTCTCACTTTAAGTTACTCACAGGATTTAACTTTGTGTCATGTGAATTTTCAGCTTGAGTTGAATATTTTCAACTTTGCGTTTATGCTAAATAGTGCGTGTTTGTGGCAATCGCCTTGCGCGAGTTTGTGTCTATGCAAATAGTTAAATACGCTTCTTGTGTGTACGCCCCATTAGATCACAGTGGCTATCTCTAACTAATATTTATGTATGTATGTATAATATGTGTGTATATAATTAGTTTATAATACTAAGAATGATTATATCTTAAAGATCCATTATTAATCATGTCTGAGGTGTAAATGAGTGAAACTAACACTATAAACAATTCTAATCAAATAGCAAATATGCAAATCAGATGTTTTTAAGCTGTATATTAGTGATATTAACTGTAATGAATAATTGGATGAATAAAGAGAAATGTTGAGATTCTGACAAATCATGGGATTGTGTGCATCACGACATCATTTCTATTGTGTGATGTCATTGATGAGGTAAATCTGATGGGTTAAAATAATCCAGAGGTGAATCTGATGATTGATCTGACACCTGTCACTCAAATCTGATGTTGAAGATAACAGCTGTACTGAGATCAGTGCAGTCAGTGTTTCATTCATCAGATCTTGAGTGATGTGTGGACAGATGTGAGATTAAATCAAATGTTGGATTATTTTGATTTTCATGTCGAGCTTTAGATCACGTGAGAGTTTGATGTGCTGCTGGAGATTCTAGATTATACACAGATTATCTCAGGGTTGTGTTGTGTGCGTGTGTGTGTGTGTGTGTTCATCAGAGTATGTGTAGTGTGTAGTGGAGCAGCATGATTTTGCCTGGAGTTAGTATCAGAGCATCAATGACAAATCAGTAATGTGCGCTCCCTGTACAGTTTGAGTCCTCGTGAAAGGAAAGGGAAAGTAAATGAAATGAAATTTCAATGCCCGATGCACGAATTGTGTACAATATCATTACCCAAGAATGCAAAAGCATTAAAAGATATTTTTCCTCCCTAAGACGGCCCGAGATACATTTTGGTAGCCCCGACTAGAAGCCACAATAGTCATGGGACGGCAGGCTAGTGATTTTGCAATGCTGTTGGTGTCTGTGTGTGTATGTTGTGTGTCTGTGTAGAGGTCAGAGGTTTGGTTATTTTTGTGTTAGGTTCAGGGATTCAGTTGTCTTCTGTAATGTAATCCTGTTCTTAATGTTAATTGTGTGTGTGTGTGTGTGTGTGTGTGTGTGTGTGTGTGTGTGTGTGTGTGTGTGTGTGTGTGTGTGTGTGTGTGTGTGTGTGTGTGTGTGTGTGTGTGTGTGTGTGTGTGTGTGTGTGTGTGTGTGTGTGTGTGTGTGTGTGTCCACCTGTGGTCAGTCTGCATAGCTCACTAAAATAAACTGTGTGTCATAGAGTCTGTGATACAGTGGACGTCTCTTTTGTTTTGTTTTTGTATTGATAGAAACATTGCTGAGATTATTCATGCACACTTTGTTTGTTTTCTGTGCAGGTTCGCCTCTCCTCCTAGTTCGTCCTCATTCGGCAGTCTAGCCAATCAGAGTTCTGCTCCATCATTTGGGAGTTTGGCACAGCAGCAACAGCAGCAGCAGCCGCCGCCATCAGGGTTTGGTGCTCCTCCGGCCTCTGGATTCTCTGCTTTCGGCTCATCTGCAGGTGAGATTACAGCGTTCACTTTAAACTTTAAGATGAATTTATGAATCGTAATCTGACTCAAATCTTTTCTTTCTGATTTGTGATCGTAGGTTTCGGAGGTTTTGGGAACACAAACACAAACCAGTAAGTGTTTATATTGTCTGTTGTGTTGATATGAAGTTGATAGCAGTGAGCACAGCAGGTGTTTTATCATTAAGAAATAAATCAAAGCATTATTGTTAAGTGAAATAGAAATAATGTGAGTTTCAAAACTAAACAGCAACATTAATGTGCACCTCAAACCTAAATCATTCATGTCGTGTTAAAACAAGAAGAAATGGGATGTTTGTAAAGGTCTTTTGATTTGAGTTTTGATTTATCACACAGAAACACATGATCATGATGTCGCTGAATGAAAGCAGTGGCAGACTAATGGTGAGGTTCATAGGCAGGAAAACCGAGACCAGTTCTGCTAAAACTCAATGAATGTTAAACCGCAGCGATTATTAAACCGTTGGACTTTAACAAAGCTGAGGATTTTAATAAGTCATGAATTTCTCTGATGGTTAACAGATAACAGCACAATATCATCTCCTCTTATCTTAGGACTCCTCTTCTGTTCTGCTGGGTTGTTTTATAAAGAATATTTCTGATGTTTGTCTTTCTGAGTTGTTATAAAGCAGAATTACAGACATCATCTGATCTGATCTGATCTGCATGCCCTACACAATCTAATACTGAAAGTGAATCAGATTTTCATGAGGATGTGTTGTCTGTACTGATGTCTTTGCTCTCATTGTTTTCTGTATTTCAGGTCTCCAGCTCAGACGTTCAACAGTTGGAGAAGTTAATGATTTTTCCCATTGACATTTTACCCAGAGAGACATTGAAAATGATTGATTTTATTTTGTATTTCCAGGTTTATGTTGAAATATGACTCAGAGGTTTTGACATCTTTTATCCTTTCTGACTCTGTTCTGTTTTAATCTGCAAGATTGAAAATAAACTGAAACGCTGTCATGTGAAAGTTGTCCTGTGTTGTGTTTTAATGAAATGCTGCTGTGATTATAAATGATGTTCATCTGTTTAATTGATCTGTTATTCATCATTGCTCTGATTCTGTATTATCACAAACATCTGAACACGTGATTGCTTTAAACTGATATAAAACAATTGCTTAAATTCCCAAACCTGATCAGATAGTTCAGTAGAGGAGAGTGGGGCACAAACTAACACTTTTTGGATTTGTCTCTATCTTTAAAAACCATTTAAGTCAGATTCATTTAGATTAACACAATCAACACACACATCTCTGCTACAAATGAACACTTAAAGTTTGTTTGTTATCATACAATTACACCGAAAGTGACAGGAGTGCAAACGTTACCCCATAGGTGGGGTTCATTGTAACAAACAGAGGCTTTGTTGTAACACCTGCTAGAAAATTAAGTTTAAACACAAATAATTCAATCAAATTCTGTCTATATACTAAAGGTGGATATTGTTTCTATATCTGCCTATAATAGATAGATATCCACACATTCATCCATCCATCATCCTTCATCTAACCATCTGTCTTTTATGCAGCAGTGCATATAAAAAAATCATAATATTGAGTTTTTTTTCCTGATATTGTATTAACAGTTATCATTTTGATAAATAGTATTTACATTGTTTTAATTTCATTATCATTGTATGCCTGAGGTTTAATTTGTGACAACTTACCCCGCTGTGTAAAAATGTTTTCAATCTCCGCTATCAGTTACTAGGAGTTGCTGACATGTTTCAAAATGATGTTATGTTTTAACAAGACAGAGATTAAAATAATATAAGGTTGGATTTGGTGACTTACACACACAACTCAGAAATAAAAAAATATAAGATGAAGAAATTTACCTCAAAAACACTCTTTATTCAATATCTTAACAAAAACACATCAAAACTTTTCACAAATTCACAGAAGATCTTCTGACAGTAAGAGAAAAGGCCCAGAAGCACAGATTGATTGGCATGTAGAAATATGCTTAGTTACTGTTAACCCTGTGTTAGTTTGTGTCCCGCTCACCCCATTGAGTATCCGTGATATGAGACTGACGCTTGTTTCCCGTCACCATCACTTGAGCTTTTATCAGACGTCACAGGAATGTTCACATATCTCAAACACCTTTCAACACATTTAAGTGCTTACTGATGCTCTTCATATAAATGATACACAACAGCACATCCATCAGACTTATAGTAAAATCATAATGTCAATCATGATCATAAACTTTCATCCAGGCTTAACAAACTAGAACCGACTTATAGTTTCACATTCAGACTTTAGTTTGATTTTCAAGTTTTGATAATGTTGTGATGCTGGAGTTTAAATTGATCTTAAGCATCAGAAATGTGCTGAACGTGACGGTGACGAGAGGTTCATTGACCTTTGACACTAAAGTTCATGACATTACTGTGATGTACATCAGGTCATCTTTCTGTTTCCAGATAAGGACACTTGAAAGAAGTGCTTAGTATAAACCCTGTTTATATTTGACTTGGACCAGTAAACAACACTGAAAACCCCAACATTACAGTAAAACTTCAGGATTATTGCAGGCAGTGATGATGTGGAGATTCAGATATGAACCGGATGAGATATTTAAACAACATAAATCTCGATTGAATTTTCTGTCTGAGAGCAGCAGCTCATTTTTTCATCATGGCACTGAATGGATGAACCCTGTTAATCCATGAGCTTGATTCTCTTGACTGATTTATTTAAAGCCTCTTCTTCATCCAGACACAACACTCGATTATTAAATGAATTTAAATCCAATTCAGTTTGTTGGAGAAAACATGTGCAGTACATCAAAACCAGCAGACACTCCAGAAACTTTGGTTTAAAGGGGACATATGATGAAAATCAGACTTTTTCCATGTGTAATTGCTATAATTGAGTCCCCAGTGCTTCTGTCATCCTAGAAATTGTGATAAAGATCAACCCAGTAACTTAGTTTTGGTAAACCATTCTCTGGAAGCATGTGAAAAAATAGCTCATTGAAATTTGACTCCCCTAGTGATGTCAGAAGGGGATCTTATTATAATAATACCGCCCTTAATGCACTGCCATTTAGTAGAGAGAGAAAGAATAATTGACAGCACAATTTAGTTTTAATTTAATCAAAACACCATTATGGTGATCAGTGTTTGCTTTATCAGCTCATTAGCATTTTAAAGGACCACCCACAAACAGCACATTTTTGCTCACACCTACAAAGTGAGATTTTTAACATGTCATAATAAATTATCTATATGTTAATTTGAGCTAAAACTTCACATATGTACTCTGGGGACACCAAAGATTTATTTGACATCTTAAAAAGTTTTGTGAAATGTCCCCTTTAACGTGCTGCTGATTTTCCCAGACTTTTCACAGAAACTGAACACATGATGGATGACGGTGAAGTGAATGAATGCACATAACATTAAACACAAACTCACCGGCCGTTTATAATGAGATTTAACACACACTTCAAAAATGAAAGTTTTCAAAAACACTTCACATATTCGGCTTTAATCAACAACAGAACTCTCAAAGAATTTCACAGTTTTATTTCTTCATGAAAATCATTTCACAGTTTAAAGTGTTACACACTAATTCAAGTATTATTGTCAAGGATGAAGCTACTAAAGAAAGCAAAATAAATATCAGAATCATTTATAATAGCCCCTTTAATGAAAGGAAAGCGTTTCACACACAAACACTGGCTGTATGAGCTGAATTTATAATTATATCTTTATGTAGTTTATCAAAACTTTAGATATCAGAATAGAAAATGTCATATATTTCATGTTGCCTGCAGCATGAAAACGGCTGTAAAATACTAAACGACATTTTAGGCCAAATGCTCATGTAATCCATCAGCGACTACAGTAAACTGGCACTTTATCAATCCGGTGCTTTATCATTTCTTACATTATGAAGTGATTTGATGTTTTGATGATGGACTGAAGATCAGCTGTTATTATATCTGTGGTCTCTCACACACACTTCACCTCAGAATTGCATATGAATTTATAAACTAAAAGTAATAAATAAACCTCATTAAACAGTGCTGCCGTATGTCCTCGCTCGGCTCAGTGCATGTTATCTTTACGTTATATTTGGCACGCTGTATGTGAATCTGAAGTTTAATGACTGCGGCTTTAACAGCGTCTACACAAACAGATTGTGTTACACATCACAACATTCAACACTTTACAGCAAGCAATAACCGAGACAGTGAAATGACGGCTAACTATAGACCCAATATAATCCAGCTATGAGTAACCCACTTCTACCCTTAATAACCTTGAATTTGGTTGTTTCTGCATAAATAACCTCAAAATGTCTGATATTTCATCATGTAAGCAAACTCAACAGATGTTCAAGGTGTTTGCTTTCATTTCTTTTACATTTGCTAATATGCATTGTCTATTTTTGGGCTATAGTAAGACATCTATTAGACTTATTTTAGTCAAAATTGCTTGCTGGGTTCAGTCTCACTTCTCATATCTGCATACAAACCAACACAATTCAACTTCAGTATTATTTAGGATTGTGCCCTTGTGTTGAATGTTGTTATGTGATATAAATGTCATAATGCTAAAGGTCCAGTGTGATATATGAGATTCATCCACATCACATCAATCTACAAATCACTGAAATATTTGGGTGTTGTGTTTCTGATGTTTTACTCGGTGTGTGAGAAAGTCAAACGAATAATGACATCATTCATTCATTCATTCATTCATAATTGCATTCATTTCAACAAGCATTAAACACATCACACAACATGTACTAGAAAATATATTCTTTCAGTGTTTGAATCTTGTAAAATACATCACACGGCCATCAATGGCTGCTTGACAAACAAATATCTATTTGCAGCTAAAACACATGAAGCTTTTGCTTAAAATACTGTATGCATAATAGCAATTCAATTTCATTCGGTCATCAAACAATCAGACAGAAACGATTGGAACACAAATCTCAGCTCTTGATTGGTCGGATGTGTGAGGTTTACTTCATCCATCGCACTTTAAGGCTAAACGTTTGCAGTGGAAAGCAATGTAAACTTAAGGCAGTGGGGATCAAATGTCTCACAGGTCCAGAAAGTGACATTTTCCTATTTAATATAAATGTGACTCGCTTTAAAAGCGCGCACGTGTATTCCAGTAACACTAAGTGGCTCAGAAGCGATTTTCTTAAAAGCTAAAGAAGAAAAAACGTCAAAAAGCATCGACATCTCTCTTTGTGCGAAGACGTGATTTAGCACAGTGATTTGCAGGTAGAGCGGTTCGTTTTGATCTGTCATGAAGTGGATCAGTGTTTGGGAGGGATGACCACCACGGCCTCACCCGTCCTGGGCCGCCACATCAGGACCTGAGCGTCGTTGGCGTTGGGTTTGACCAAAGCGTCGGGCGGGATGGGTTCGTTCTTGCCCAGGATCTGCGGTTGTTCCTGGGCTACGGGCTCACGCAGCTTAGCCCTCCGGCCCAGCGGTTTGTCCGGATCGACCTCGATGTGTAAACGCATGCGCCAGCGCACCGTCTGCAGCACCAGGATCTCGCCGGACGCACGATTCATGGCCACCAGCCACGTGGTGAAGCTCTGGTCCCTCCAGATGCTGCTCAGCATGGGCACGTTACCGTCGCTCACGGGGACGCCCCACGTCACGCTGGGGTAAAAGTTATCGTTCATGCTGACGGTGAACTTGGTGTCCTTCTTGGTAGGGCCCACCACCGTGCAGGTCTCCGTCGTGTTGCCGTACCACGGGTAGTTGACTCCGTCCGAGTCGCTGATGGCTCGAATCGTTCCGTCTCGCAGACCCGGGAGTTCCCAGCTGGACCTGTGGGAGATGTGAGAGTGCATGAGAATAAACCCTGAACGAACGTGATAAGCTGAAGATAAAAAGGGAACGTCAGATGCCAAAGGCAAGAGATGCAGAGTTTAAACATAGCACAGACATAGCGGCCTCCGGATGGAAAATAAAAGCACCCTTTTATAAAGATGAAGCAACAACAACATCATCTGACCGCTGCTTTATTACTGAACGACTCTTTCTGGCCATGCCGTCCCTTCAAGCTCTCGAAAACCTGTCAGTGACCTTCATCGTGACACAGTAGACCAACAGTGAGTGTTTATTGATCGATTTTCTGATAGTAGGAAAACCCTGACCTTTCTCCCAGAACTCACACATCAGCAGAAGAGCATCATGGGTAACAGCTTGTGTTAATGGTCATGATGCTGCAGGACAGACACACAGATTATTTAACAGATTATTATTATTATTAGGATGCATTCTTTGGCACCTTTAAAGTCGAGTTATCACTTCTGCATATAACTCAACTCTCAAGATCAGATTCATCTTGTGAATGTGTGAGACACAAACATCAAGTATGTTTACTCATAAAGCAAACAAATCACTAAAGACAAAACTTCATTTTTACTATCAAAGGAAATGATCAGCATTAAGTGACATGATGCGGTTAAACGCTCACATCTCTGTCAGAACAACAGGAAATGATTCAGGCGTTGAATTCTAGAAAAAGAGAATAAAGTCAAAATAACAGCATGAGATACTGGGAGGGACGTTCACAACATAAGAGAGATGTTTTCATCCTGCGTGTGTGAATATCTGCTTATCAGACCATAACAGCCGGAAAACACCGAAACTTCACACATCACTCAATTCTTTAAACTATCTGCATGAATGAATATTAAACTAATAGATTTATGATGCTGTCTAACTAATATTTTAATAAATGCCTGAGATGACAGAGGAATTACACAAGTGTAAAATACGTTTGTCCTGGTTAAAAAGTGGAAGTAATGATGATAAAGGAAGTGAAAATAAATGAGCTGTCAGATGACGAGTGATGAGAACACGTTTAACATCACTAAACTATTATTTCTGTGCTTTTATGTCATATTTTGCAGGATTAAGTGAAGGTTTAGTGTGGTTTTATCTCACCTGCAGTCTGTAGATAACACACATTTCTATATCGCTTTTAACAATTGTTCATCGTACCAAAGCAGCTTCATATGAAATAGAAACCACAGAAAAGCAAAAAACAACTAAAGCGTAACAATTTTTAAATATAGTTTAGGATTGAGTATTTGAAGTTACACTGAGTTAGTCTTATTTAAATAATGGGTTAAATTGTACTCCATTCCAAACTATATATACTAGTATTAAACATGCCAAAGAATGCAGTGTAGTTCTCTGATATCTTCACAGAAGGTTTGTGGCTTTATTAAGAGCAAAAATGATCCAGAGTCAGTTTTTCATGTCTATTTACAACCCTAGGATTTGGATGGTCTATTATTACCTTATTTGAAAGGGTCATGAATAATAATGTTGAGCTCTGCTGTGATTGGCTGTTTCTCCTTCAGTAGCTCTGTGTGTGTGTAAACAGATCTTATGTTTGAGTCTGTATCAGATTTTGAGGAATAATCAATTGTTTGGAGATTGTTAATGGACGTTTCTGAGTGGTAACGTTTGGGATTTTTCAGTATGGACCTGCAAAACATAACTGTAATGTCAATAGTAGAAATTCATTCTAAACGCTAGCATGTAGCATTAACTAGCATATAGAGCTAACTCAGCAACTTTGTTTTTATCTTTGTAACAACATTGTACTTAATTTAATGTATAATTTAATGTTGGGGTGTACATCTTGACTGTAACGTCACAGTTGGTGTTATGTTGTGATTGGTCTGTTTTTCAGCGGTCTTTTGAGGTTTACATAAGAAGGGGGAAACAATCATGTTTGAGTCTCATGATATGTCATTAACATGCACACAACTTATTATTCATGTATGCTCAGATAAATACAGTTTTACATTCTACAGCACCTTTAACTTACTTTACTTAAGGAAGTTAAGCTAATATCAGTTAAGCTAGTCTCTCAGTAAGAACGCCAACACAGCGACAGCGGTCAAGAGGTGAAAAAGGAGAAAACCAGGCTAAGTGGGGAGGATCACTTCTCATCTAACACAGCTGCATCATGTGACATATGCGTCATCATAACAGGTTAGTCGTTTACTGAAATAACGTTAAACAAGAACAATTTAAACACAAGGGACAGCTGTTTATTATATGTACTAACATTTGCAATAGTGCCACGTTACCACTTTTGGACATTTTTTGATAAAACAACGCAATCTCCTTCTTCTTCATTGGTTAACTCCTCTCCTGGGGCATCACGGGATAGCAAGTGTCTATCAAACGAACACTTTGGGATTTTGATGGAAGTAGTAGGCTACATGTAGGTCATCCGGGTACTTTTCCCTTACTGTTTTTGGAATACCATGAATTCAGAGATACTACTTGGCCCGCCTACTGCTTTTCGCCTACTATACAGTATGGAAGTAGGCAGTATCAGACATTTACAACATAATATGGCTGTTACAGTAATATATTACAGAATTTATTATATAGACTATAAGAAATATCTAGAATCCTCTGAATATTATAGAAGTGAACACTGCTGCAATGCACAAGGAAGTGGTGAGCTGTCAGTCATCAATTTACCAGCATGAACATTTTTGCAACCCAACGGTTTATTCACGCAGGAAGTATGACAAAGTTTAGTTTCTTCAACAGGAAGTAAGACAACTGAAACCTGCTAGTATATGTAGACTATATCATATCACTACATGTTCAACAACCACAGCACAGACATGAAAGTCAATCCTCACATGAGTCTCAACCTTTAAACTGCAGGACAGAACACCAAATAAATCAACGAAATAAGAACAAAGTCTACTTATAATAACATCAGATACATGCAATATTAAAACAACCCAGAAGAAAACTAACAACCCCAAACTGTCCAAAAAATGTCCAAAACCCAAAACTGTACAAATCTATCCAAACCTGTAACCCAAACTTTCCTAGTCTAAAACATAAAAACTGTCCAAAACTCAAAACTGACCATAACCCAAAACATTATGCCATATAAATGTTTCCAGTGTAATGTGAACAATGTCCAGCAGAGCGTTACACTTACATTCCTTTGGATCCGTATTTGTTGTAAAACTCCATGTGATTGCACGCCTGAATCCAGCCGACAGTCCAGCTCTCTTTACCGGCCACCGGCGGCACCACGACCCGAGCCGAAGCGCGGAAATGCGGCGTCCGGTAGCGCAGCACCACGCTGGAGGACTCATCGATACTGGTGGGGTTCGAGTCGATGGAGGAGTTCACCTCCAGAACCGTGATACTGTCCCGAAAACTCTTGGGTTTACACCTGATACTCTGGATGCAGCCCATCACCAGCAACACCAGCGAGCAGCAGAACATCAACCCTCAAAATAACTCACACAGTCACCCTAAAAATAACACACACTAAACACTGTCCCTCAAAATAACACACACTAGATATTGTCCCTCACTGAACACTGCAACTAAGCTTACACCCAGTTTGATAATAAAAGAAAAGCAAAGAAATTAAAATGCCATTCGTCAACTTGTCGTCATTTATAAGACGCGCGTGTTCGTGTCGTCACACATCCATGAATTCTGGCATCACGCGAGCCATTTGAATAAAGTTGAGTTTAAATGAAATACATTTAAATTAGAAAGGTTACTTCTGTCAGCTCACAGTGACATTGTCATGCATAGATCTTGTATTGTGCTCTAAACCTCTATTAATTAATTTATACAAAATAGTTGTTTGCCTTATATAAAAATAACGCCATCCGCAGAAGGAATAAGATCATCTTTTAAATGCTCATCGGTTTTCGTCTTCTTTAAGTTTGTCCGGTAGGTTTCAGTGTCACTTTGAGTCTCCGCAGCATCCAGGTCAACTTCATCACCTTGACTGAGTCACACATGAAACATGAATAAAACACACGCGCGCTCATGAACATCGATGTTCCGATGAAGAGTTCATCATTCCGGCGTCTGTCTTCATCATAGCGACACTTCAGCAGATAAAATCCATCCTCATCCTCACTGCGGTGCCGCGCTCAGCCTCCGTCCCGCAGCGCTCTGAGCGGCGCACCAGCACGCGCGGCAGCTCGCCTTCAACTGCGCCCTGATGTCATTTCCGTGTGTGTGTGTGTGTGTGTGTGTGTGTGTGTGTGTGTGTGTGTGTGTGTGTGTGTGCGCGCGCGCGTGCGTGCGTGCGTGCTTGTGTGTGTATTTGTAAAGGTATTCAAACGCTAGGACAGAGGTTGTGCCTCAAACAGAAAATAAAGTATTGACTAGGGGAACCATTGTTTAAAATAAAAACAATATTCAAAATATTACATTCCAAAACATATTAAACCCTCGTTTAAGCACCTTGGAGAACGCCTTGACAGCTCATGTTGCCAAATTACGAATCCTACTAAAGTTAAGGCTGTGCTCATTAAAATTCATTGCATATTGTGACGTTCCTCGTAGTCTTTCCTGAAGCGTCCAATCACGGAACCTGATTTGGCCTAGCAACGTCTACCTTTCAGCCAATCAGTGAGGCCAACTGGGCGAGCGTCGCGTTACACGATTAATATTTATGAACCAAGCCTTCACAATAATGCGATCAAAAACGCTAAAGCGCAAGCTGCAAATACAATGAATGTCTTTTCTTAAACAAAAGCTTTTAAAAACGTTTCTGTTTGCCTGTTCGTGTTTCACTTAATATTTGGAAAATCTTCTGACAGCAGCGATTGTGAAACGGTTGAAAATAGCCAATGGATTAAGGTGGGCCTTTGGTATATTTTATGATTAATGAAATAATGAAGATGATGATGATATACTGTACGATTTGGTTGTAGTTTGTGGAGTTAATTTTACATAATTTTAAAGACAATAACTAAACCAGTCAGCTTTAAGGTAAATCACAGTACAAACTTTGATTGATCAAGCCAGAATTAGAATTGATAAACTGTATGATTTTCATATATTTATATTAAATAAATAGATTATATGTAAATCATAATCTTAATAAAACTATTGATTTAAAGTTGCTGATTATAAATACTAAAACCATATGTTTTATTATGAGGTGTCTTTTGGGTTCCCCACGGTAATCCTATTTTGCGACAGTCAAATTCAGTTTATTTATGTATATTTTAATGATATCTGTAAACGTTAACTTACTTATGATGTTAGGGCTATAAGATGATTGACTTATAAGGTTTGTGTCACATTGTGTTCACAGATCTACTCTTTTGAATCTGATTTTATTCAAGACAAGCCCCTGATGTGTGAATTTATCTAATAAATCCATTAAATGTTTTGACAATACTGAACCCGCCCGGCATTTCGAAGTTGATTCAACGTTAAATTACCTTTTTATTTTGCAGATTGAATTAACTTTGATGTTGCAAAGTCTCATTTTCAACATGGGTGAAATAAGGTCTTTGCGAAATAAGGTTGAAATATGCATTGTTTTTGCTAATTGAATCAACACTGATATTATGTTTAGCATTAAACGTTGTTTCAACGTCATTTCAACGTTGAACAAACAACTAACATTCTTTCTACTGAATTTCAACGTTGAAGGTTGGTCGTGTGCCAGCTTGGAACAACCAAACCATACGATGCCTCTTAACCCGAGCTTGTCCAGATCAAAAGATCGAAGCGGCAGCGTTCTGGGCCGACCTGAATTCTTATCACTGAACCAACCGCTGCGTCACGGCAGACCATCGAGAAGGACCTGCCAGTGGAAGACGCATCAGAACCACCAGCCCGAGAACCCGCCAGAGCCCGAAAACACGAGGGAACGCAGAGAAGCGCCAAGACTGCCAGATGAAGACTGCATGCTCCTGAACCCCTCTTTCAAAGGAATCGCTATAAACTCACTCTTGGCCATTGACATTTGCCTCTCCAAACGTCTGGGCGTTTGCGTCCACAGCTCGTCTTCTTGGGGCAGCGTTCGATCTGTGGTCGTTCTTCTGGCTCTGACGGGTCACGGCATGACGTGGATCTTTGGAACGCTGGTGTGTCTCATGCAGAGTAATACACTGGCTGGCCAGGAGCTTCTGATCAATCTGCTGATAGGTGAGTTCAACATCACATGTGAATTGGGCCAAATGTGTGTGAAAACTCATTCGTTTCACGTTCTTCACTTCCAGCTCTGGTTCTTGACGTCTTAACTGTGGCAGGAGTGCAGAAACTGGTCAGACGAAAAGGACCGTGGGACATAAGTCCAGGTGTTTTAGACTGGGTTGTCTTGGACTCGTATTCATTTCCAGCGGCTCATGCCAGCAGAGCAGCCATGGTCTCAAAGTTTCTCCTGTCCCACCTGGTGCTGGCCGTCCCACTGCGTGTCCTGCTGGTTCTGTGGGCCTTCCTGGTGGGCCTGTCCCGGGTTCTGCTGGGTCAACACCACCTGACGGACATAGCGTGTGGTTTCGCTCTGGGTTTTCTTCACTTTAGACTCATGGAGTCGGTGTGGCTGTCATCCAGCGCCTGTCAAACTCTGATCTCAATGGGAACGTTCAACTGGGGCTCCACACGTTAAACATCTACCTCATGCAGAAGTCAAATGGACATCTGTAGATACATTCATTGAGGTCTAGGGTTGCAAAAATCTGTGAATTTTCAAGGCTGGGAATAAACTGGGAAAAAAATCACTGAGTTGCCTATAACAGGGAACTTAAATGTCTTAATCTTGCAGCACAATTTAGTTTAAAACAACAAGATTTAATGCAATTTCAGATGAATTTCTACCCTGCACATTCTTCAGTCACATGCACACTGCTAACTGTGTGTTTAAATGTGTTTCTACAGTACCTAGTAAATCAGATAGCACTACTATAATAACTGTTTAATGACCTTTTGAACAAAGGAGTTTATATGTTAGAGCTAATGTATTTGATATTTCTTCAATAAAGATGTCTGTGCCCTTTTTATGCATGTTACAGTAAAAAAAAATCCATACAGTCATTCATACAAAAACACAACTGCACAACTTTTCAAAATTTTTGTTTATTTGAAACAAAAAAGAGATTTGTCAGATTTGTTTATAGTCATCACCCTCTGGGCATTTCGTTACACGCTTCAGGTTTCTCTTCTTTTATGTCCCAGTTTTACTTCTTTAATTCAGCTGAACTTTCAGTTTTGTTGTTGTCTACATAACGTAAAGCTATCACAAGCTTCATCTTTTTTTCCAAATGTTGTTTATTTTGTTGTCAAATAAAAATGCTGCAAACATTCACTTGACCTGGAGCTTTTAATGACTGTATGTAAGTTTTTCAGATGAAAATCTGGATGCACGGCCATTCGGTGTTCATTGCACTATGAATGATAACCTTTGACCTTTCATTTAACACTTATTCTATGAGACTGACCTGGTTGTATGTCATTGTGTTTTCATGACAACTTAAATTTACTCATGTGATGCACAAGTACCTCTGGAATATTCTCAAATATTATTCTGTATGTGAAACATGATTGTTTTCCTTTGTGATTTAATAAATGATGCATTATTTGAAGCATGCTAGTGTAATTGAGGATGGGTCATTGAATTATTAGAAAATAATGCACACCCAAGGTGGTAATGCGTCACGGTGCGAAGCAGATTTACACTGCAGCTGTGCATTATTTTCAAATAATTCATAGGACTGGAGTCAATTAATCCTCTTATACCACAAACATTATTCAGCTCACGTGTGAGTTTATTGAAAAATAATCAACACCCGTGTAACATTTCTCAACCAATCAGAATAAATCATTAAACAGACCCGTGCTATAAATGTCAAATGTGTCTATATGCATTCATTTTATTTACATGTGTATATAGATATGTATTTATGCCAGTGTTTTGTTATGTTTTCTATATGATGTATCTTTTCACACAGCACACACATCAGAAGACTGTACTCATAATGTTTGTGTCTATAGATAAAGACTATCAGCAGAAGACATGCGCTTCTACAGAACTTGAGTGCTTTAATCTTCACACCACTGCTTCATGGGTGGAAACCAGACAGATCACACGCCTTACAAAGTCTTCTTCCCAAAATAGTGATGGTATCCCAGAAACCAAACCCATAGTTTCAGTTTTTCACAACTCTTTTAAATTCAATATTAAATAAAAATACTTTCTACAGTTACAGACAAATGTATGTTTATGTTGGTTGTTGACCACTTCATTTAGACACAGTAGTTTTGGTTTGGTTTGGTACTGTGAATGAAGATGACTGTGAGTAATAAATGAAGATGTCAAGCCTGCATTGCACTAGAAGATTGAGGAAGTCTGCTGGTTTCCGCTGAAAAAGGAATTGAGCAAACTCTCAGTTTAACTGAATCAACTTTAGCAGAAATGAAAGATGGTGTTTCAAGAAATACTTCTGTTACACTGTCCTCAGTTTTACTATTTACTTTACCATTGCTCAAAGCCTTACATCATGAAGACATTGACAGCACTGAGCTGAGAATTATATCTCAATGATCTCAGATCTGTGATGAACTGCTGTTTGTGATGGGTCTGAAGAGAGGGTTCACACACGCTGGGCTCTGATAATAAAATCAGTCAGGTGCTCATACAGGGAATGAATGTTTCTGACAGTCTCATTCAGTCCAAACAGACAGCGGTCCAGATGAACCTTTATACACAATCACTTACTGTGAGGAAAACAACCACAATAAAATACAAAGCTAAAGTTTAAACTGCCAGGAATAATCTGAGGTTTCAGGAGTGTCTTCACAGGTCATGTTGAGACATTTTCAATGCTATGAACAAAAAAAACATGTGACACATTTTAAAGGCTTAGCACAAAGAGTGAAATGATTACTGTAGAAAAGAGCGACCTCTAGTGTTGAACACACACACACACACACACACACACACACACACACACACACACACACACACACACACACACACACACACACAGAGAGAGAGAGAGAGAGAGAGAGAGAGAGAGAGAGAGAGAGAGAGAGAGAGAGAAAGAGAGAGAGAGAGAGAGAGAGAGAGAGAGAGAGACACAGTGTTACTTGCAGCTGTTTGCCAGTAACTTACCGTAGATTTAAATGTATGTTATTTACTGGAAACATTTTGTTCAAAGTTAAATTAAAATTAAACATTTACAAGTCTTTGTCTTTACAGAGTAAAACTCAAATAACAGCATCAAGCAAAGCATTCTGGGAAACAAAATCTAAAGCAAAAAACAGAAAAAGGTCATTGATAATTTCTGGTTCCCAGAATGCTTTGCTATTGTACAGTTTTATTCTGTAAAGATAAAGACTTGTAAATATTTAAAATTTATTTTACTTTGAACAAACTCTTGCCGTAAATAACATACATTTAAATCTACGGTAAGTTACCGGCAACCAGCTGCAAGTAACACTGTAATTTGTACTGAATTGTTTTACAGTGTACGTATGTGAAGTTTTAGCTTAAAATATCATATACATAATTTAACATATCATAAACATATCATATACATAATTTATTATAGCATTGTTAAAATGTCACTTTTGTAGGTGTGAACAAAAAATGTGCCCTTTAAATGCAAATGAGCTGATCTCTTTACTAAATTGGTGGTTGGATAGTGCAGAATAAGGGGCGGTATTATTATAATGAGATCCCCTTCTGACATCACAAGGGGAGCCAAATGAATGAGTTATTTTTCAAATGCTTCCAGAGAATGGTTTACCAAAACTTAGTAACTGGGTTGATCTTTTTCACATTTTCTAGGTTGATAGAAGCACCGGGGACTTAATTATAGCATTTAAACATGGAGAAAAGTCTGATTTTCATCATGTGACTGTGGAGGTTTAGGGTACAAAAAATTTAGAGCAACAAAGCTAAAGCAAAAGCTGTAAAAGTTTATCAAACATGATTACAGTTTAATTTTTAAGTGTTTATATTGTGTTTATCCTTTGTGTCAGAATCTGCAGACTTTTGTAAATCTGAAGTGAATTGATAAGTTACTGAAGGAGAATGATTGTATGAGATGACTCTATAAGACATTCTGAGTGATTATTTTCTGTGTTATCTGTTGCGATGTGGATGAAATCTGCCTGAAAGCCTGTCTGTCTGTCTGTCTCTCTGTCTGTCTGTCTGTCTGTCGTCATGCAGTTCCTAAAGCTGCCTGCAGGCGCTCGCTGTGGCGCTATGCTGACGTCATATCCGGTCTAGGCGGCAGCAGCTTTTATTCTCAGGCCGGGAAACTGACAACAAGCGAAGAGAAAAAATAGAGAAATTGGCCGCAGAATCTTCATCCATCCTTCCGTGTTTCTCTATCCGGTGGAAATATATCGATCTGTGTGATCTAAAGTGACAGTTATTCGTTCAACTGGTGAGTTATGAAGGCGATTCGTGCGGATATTTGTGTTATTTTGCCCGGTTTGTCGCAGGATGTCTCGGTGTTTCTGTCGCTTTGTTCTGGACCAGCAGCCATTTTTAATCACTTCACACATCAATAAATGCACACCGAACCCTCACAAATACACAATATACGAATTATAGTGACGGTTATGAAACAGACATCAGACCTTTTGTGAGTTTTGTTCAGATTAAAACTCGTTTCTCGGTTTTGTGTAGATGAGACCTGGTTAACGGCTAATGTCAATAGCATTGCTAACTACTGAAGAGAAATATGTGAAAATATCTGGTATTAATATAACTCTGGGTTATGTATTAGTGTTCATTTAGGTGTTATTAATTTGAAATGAGTGTAAGTGTTAGTGTATTATGTGTTTAATGTCATTTGTGTTACATTACGAGTCTCTTGTTTACATCTTGTGCTAACTGATCTTAAACACACAGTTTTCTTTAAAGAGCTGATGTAATATAGAAATGTGTTCTGTTGTGAATATCTTACTGATAAAATCACATGTATATATTTAAAGTAAGGTCTGATATAACAGCTCGTATTGTTTTGATATGTGTACACACTTTGATTTATATCTCTTGAGATGAGCCTGATGTTGTGTGTTTTAAATCTGATGATGGTAATGATGTTAAAGAGGCACGAGCTGTTTTATACTACTTGCTTTCACATACATCAGAATTATGGGTAGTTTCACACAACCATCATATGCTTATTTACTGATATTTCAGTCCTTTCATGATTTGGTTTGTTTGGGATTATTGTAGGAATGAGACACACATACGTTGATATCTTGTTATCAGTTTCAGGTTTTGTCAGAAATCTTAGCCTTTTAAAAACATGACTTTGCTGACCAATTTCAACAGAATTCATACAAATATCATCTCCAACATGACAGGAATCCATTCACGTAAAGCATTAAAGCACATAATGATGTCCTGTTAGTTATATGTAGTTATAAGTAAGGGATAACGACGGATAGGCAGCCGGTTGTTATTGCAGAAATAATCCCTGACAGTGGTCAGGAGGGTCTTGTATCACACTGTAGGAGTTTATTTCGTGATAACTACCTGCAGACCATACATTATCCTACTAATTACATGGCTATTTCCCTCATAAGTAAGTTAAGTTACAATAAATGTTTTATTTTCTCATTTTTAACGAATGCAGACTTTACGCAAGGAAACCTGCTCACTTTCAGTTTTAAGATAAGACGAGACGTTTAAATGTCACAAACAAGCTATTTGTTTTGTCATATGTGTTATTAAAGCTGGTGTAGAATGTAAAACTGTATTTATGTAGGCATAGATGAATGGTAATGTCATATCATGAGCCTCAAACACGATTGTTTTCTCCTTATTTTAACCTTGTGCAAGCAAAAGACCGCTGGAAAACAGACCAATCTCAACATAACACCAACTGTGACATTACAGTCAAGATGTACATCCCCAATATTAAATTAATTTCAATTAGGGATGGGACAATAAATGCCAATACTAGGGATGCACCGATACCACTTTTTTGGAATACGAGTACTTGTATTTCTGTACTTGCCGATACCGAGTACTTAATTAAAACATGATTTAAATTTACAGGTAACAGCTTTAGTCATATAATTTAACAAAAAAACAAGGGACTAGTTTTCCAGTTTGTTGTAAACTCTGCCTCTTTGGACGACACAAGAGGCATTAACCCCTTACACGCCACTCAAACATAGACATTTCTCAGACCGTTGTATCGATTCCTGGTATCGGGGGACTTTTAACGAGTATGAGTACTTTAGAAAATGTGGTATCAAGGCCGGTATCGGTGCATCCCTAGCCAAAACACACTTAATAATACCTGTCTGATAATGATTCTAAATCACACAGACAATCATTGGCTTGAGCAACATTATTATTCATTATCCTTTCAAATAAGGTAAAAATAGACCATTTCATTCAAAGGGCAAATCCTAGGGTTGTAATTAAATGGACATGTAAAACTGACTCTGGATCATTTTTGCACTCACTGTACTTCCCGGACTATAAGCCGCTCCGGAGAATAATCCACACATCATTCAAAAATGCGTCAATAAGACGAAATAACTTAATATAAGTCACAGTGGACTATACGTCTCGTTTATTTAGAAAATTATTTCCACAAGAGATCCAAGCCGAAGAACAGACATTTAATCTGGAATTAAACAATAGCCGATAGAACAGTTTGGCAGAATAGATGTCTTTACGTTAAAAGTAATATTATTAGTTATTTAAACGATAAACCGTAACATACAGAACTTACCTGGAAGGTTGAATAGTCTAAATTAACCGAACAAGCCAACTAGCGTGAAGTTCACATACTCGTCATTCCACATTACTGAATTCATTGAATTACACAAATACAGAAGCAGTATATAGCGGACTCTCGCGGCTGTAGACGGTAATGTTGTCTCTTGCCTCATAAATGTAAAAATTTATTACATGGTGCACCGGACTATAAGACGCAGCACCCACCAAGTTATGAAAAAAACGCGGCTTATAGACCAAAAAATACGGTAATAAAGCCACAAGATGGAAGATTGGATTAATATCTGTTTGGCTAAGACTCATTTATGTGGTCGAATGTAACTGGCACAGTTTTAACAAGTCAGATATCTTTCTGATAAGAGAAGTGACCAGTTTTAAAAAGGTCCTATAATGATGGCTGGAATGTAAAAAAAGAAATAGTTAGATAATGTGAAATAAATATAGTAAGAGGCACATTCAAAATATTTGGGAAAATGTAAAAAAAACTAAAAATTTCTGTATTCTGCCTTCAGCTGAGTTTTTCATTTTATTTGGCTTCGTCCAAGAATTTTCCTTTTGTTGTGTCCCTAGTTTCAGGCGGTTGTTATCTGGGAATAACATACCTTGGAATGTCATGACTGGCCAATCAGAATCAAGCATTTTACAGAGGCATGCCATAACGTTTATGACACAGAGTCTGATATAAGAGACCCTTGTTGTTGTTATTCAGTATTCTTTGGGTATAACAGTGGTGTTGTAGGGCTGTGCACCTGTCTGTACTGTATTTGTACTATTACTTTAATAGTGCCAAGGTCATGAGTTCAGTTTAGTGTTGTGCCGATAGACGATAGTATCGTGTATCGACGATCGTCCGACATATCGCCAATGGCAGGCTTTCATGGCGATAGTCATGACGATAGTTGGCGAATGGTTGTTATTATCATCATCATCATAGTTTTGCATGCTTTTCCTCGCATGAGGGTTTGTGCTTCACTTTACGCGGAGAGCTTGTAAAGAGAGAGTTCCTTCTTGCACGCAGATGCACTTAATGCGCGCGTCTCGGACTCGTTCTAGCACCTAAATCCAGCGCGTGGATGAGCAGCTACGCTTCCCTCTGTCTCACATGCACGCGCTCTCGCATCTGTCCGAAGTCTAAACATAAACTGAAGTAGTAATCCTTATGTATTTGTGCGGTTTAATGCGTTTCATGCGAGCTGAGGCAAACTATTCCTTTTGTTTAAAATATAACCCGCTGCACAGAGCTGCGCTCTGTCTGAACTTGAAGTCAGATAGTAATCCTGTTTATGATATGCTTTTCAAGGAGTTTTAGCAATACATCCCTCGTGTTTAAAATATGATTGTGTTCCGCTGGACCAGTGTGTTTAAAAAGGCACCTCTGAGAGCACCACTGCTTGACACGTGTAACCTTCTGCAACAGCACTAAACAAATGCATTAAATTATTTTTATGTGCGCTGCGTGTGTCTGCGCAGGTGCATGTTTTTACAGTCATTAAGTAATCGTGTTAAAAATCAGGATTATGATTTTTCCCATAATTGAGCAGCCCTATCTCTGACATTTCCTTGCACTAGAGAGGTTGTTAGCGCGCAGAGGGTTAAAACCAGCGCGTGTCCTGTTCTCCCTCTCTGGCACGCAAAGAGCATCTGGGCTTTAATGACGCACTCAGATTAATGACATTAGTTTTAAGAAAGATGCATTCATGACGGTGTTGCTCTTGTTCTTTTTTCCACCAATCAAGTCTTGTCATAAATGAACAAATAAATAAATGAGTAAACTACTGCCCCGCCCCCCGATACTATCGTGTATCGCCGATCTCACAGGCTGACGATAGGACGATCTCAAAATGGGGCATATCGCCCAACACTAGTTCAGTTCCCAGAAATACACACAAATACTATTCTGATGTATAGCTGAAACATGTCTTTATGAAAACACTTTTTGAAAGCACTGAATTCTCTTCAAAAACTTCTTCATTTAGCTCATCTGATTATATGAGGAGCTCAGATGCAAACACCGCTAAATAACACCTTTATTCTAGGGATGCACCGATACTGGTATCGGGTATCGGCCTTGAAACCACATTTTCTAAAGTACTCGTTAAAAGTCCCCCGATACCTGGAATCGATAACACGGTCTGAGAAATGTCTATGTTTGAGCGGCGTGTAAGGGGTTAATGCCTCTTGTGATGTCCAAAGAGGCAGAGTTTACAACAAACTGGAAAACTAGTCCTTTGTTTTTTTGTTAAAATTATATGACTAAAGCTGTTACTTGTAAATTTAAATCATGTTTTTTATTAAGTACTCTATATCGGTATCGGCAAGTACTGAAATGCAAGTACTCGTATTCCAAAAAAGTGGTATCGGTGGATCCCTACAAAATTCCCTTCAAATCTGCGTAATCCAGGCCTTATGTCATTCAGAAATACTGTTTTATTGGCAGAATCCATTCTTCATATATAGTTATTGGTTTGAATCGTAGGAATTGCATGAGCAGGTTTAAAATGTAAATTGGGATCTTTATTCCATAACCTGCTGGGATCTTGTGGTGTTAATTGTGGGTTTCTGGGCGTTTCGGCTGTGTTTAAGTGATTTGATGAATTGTATTTCTATCTCATGGAGGTTATTGGTGATCTAAATTGTTTTTTTTTTCTGCTTCAGTATTGTTGACCATGTTTGCAGTCCTTGAGATGTACAGACTGTTCCTGTTCTTTTCTCATTGTGCTTCCATATTTTGGAGGGATTTAACAAATCTAGTATTAAAGTGAAGGGTGTTGAAGCATCGTTTAACATTGTCTTGCTATTATGTGTGTGTGTGTCTACAGAAACAGACGGTACTGAGGACGAGGTGCAAAGACAAATTTCCATACTCGATGACATTACATCGCAATGTCCGATCGTTTGGGGCAAATAACCAAGTCCAAGGATGGGAAAAGCAAGTATTCCTCGCTCAGCCTATTTGACAAGTACAAAGTAAAGTCAATAGAAACCCAGAAAACCACAGGTGAGAAGTTACCTCAATACAGCTTTTCTTATATCCTCATATATTACACGCTAAAGAACTTTCTGCTTTATGTATGTATGTATTATTTATTATATATTAAAATAAAGGGTTTACCCAAACTTATCCAGTTTATTTGTCCTCAAGTTCTTCTGAATCCATAGGGTCCTCTTCGGATCTTCTGATCTTTTTCAAACATTAAAATCTTGATGTGTCACTACACTGTTGATTTTTAATTTGCTATAATACTAAGAGTTGTGTACGTGGTAATGACATATTGTGAGTGAAGCTCATGCATGCAAAAGACCGCTGGAAAACAGACCAATCTCAACATAACACAGACTGTGAAACAAACAATTGATTATTCCTCAAAATCTGATTCAGACTCAAACATAAGATCTGTTTACACACACACAGAGCTACTGAAGGAGCTGCTCTGAGAAACAGCCAATCAGAGCAAAGCTCAACATTATTATTCATGACCCTTTCAAATAAGGTAATAATAGACCATTTCATTCTAAAGAGAAATCCTAGGGTTGTAAATGGACATGAAAAACTGACTCTGGATCATTTCTATGAAACATAATAAAGCCACAAACCTTCTGTGTAGATATCAGAGAATAATTTAACAGATTATTTTTTATCACTCATGATGCTGCCGTCTCTCGTTGTGTCCTACAGTTGTTGCTCGTCATGGCTTACAGAGTCTTGGTAAAGTGGCCGCTGCCCGGCGCATGCCTCCTCCCGCTCACCTACCGAGTCTGAAGTCTGAGAATAAAGGAAACGATCCCAACGTGATTATTGTGCCCAAAGACGGAACAGGATGGGCAAACAAGCAGGATCAACCCGAGCAAAAGAGGTCAGATGAATTTGTCAATCACACACTTTCTGATGTGACTGAGGCTAATACCAAATGCAGCGTTTGATGTGAATGAGATTTATAGAGCAGATAAAGTCAGACTATACTGCACCTGTGTATGTATGTAAAGCACACACCTTACTCGCTGGAACCAAAAAATGTGGTTACGATCAATTTATATTTTTTATTACTGGCTTGGTACTGAAGACTCTGTACTTTTGACAACCCTACTTGTGTCGGTGATGCAGGGGTATTTCCTTGCCTTTTCAGAACCATTATTGTAGCATTTGTTACTCTCACCGTAGTCATGAGGATTTTCTGCGATGACAGTCATTTATTTATTTTTTTGTGCCACTCCAAATCAACCAATGGCGCTTTTCCATTGCATAGTACCCCACGGTTTAGTTTAGTTTAGTTTGGGTCGGGTCAGCTCACCTCACTTTGGCGTGGTTAGCTTTTCCATTGAGTTTAGTATCACTTCGCAGTGGGAGGGATTATAGGCGTGTCGTTATATTTACGGTGCCGACTGCTGTGACATCATACATGTGAGAGCGTCCTTATACATTCCCATAAATTTATTTATTTCTCAGCTCCACAAAATTAAAATTGGTCACCACAAATAGATGTTTGCACATCGCGCTTATCACTAACGTTACCTCTCACATCCACTAGTTTTTAATTTACAGTAGTTTTCTTGCTAAAGATGATGAATAGGTTGCACTAGTTAACTTGTTGGATGGCTAGTTTAACTAATTCTTAAGCCTTTCCACTGCACATGACAAACAGCGGCCGATAAACCTAAAGTCAGTCATTTTCTATGGAGAGTTCCAAAGGGGCTGCGTGAGGTGCTGACTATATGTGGATGCATAATTTTCAGATCCATTTTGAGTAGTGATGGGTAGATATAGCGGCCAGCCGAGTTTTATGTGTATCACATTGGCCAATTTGTGGCTGCTGTGTTTGCCGATATTTTTCCAGCATTATTTACAGACAGAGTGCTGAAAGCCGTAAGCGATTGCAGGTCATGTGACTACAAACAACCAACCTTTCCATGACAACATCGAAAGCTCGGCCTAACAGCTGATCATAGCTGGAAAAAGCGGGTTTTTATTTCTCATCTCTATATATATTTGTAGTAGTAAAGAGCTAGAAATCAATATCCTTTGCTGATAGATTTTCATCCATTGTGGAGAGTGCAGTTCATAGTTCTATAGCACCCTCACCTGTTTTTACTATTTGTTAAATATAGTTTTTTTAAGTTCAATAAATGTAACTTTTTAAATTGAGACTTGTAACATTTGGCATCATCATTGTTTCATTTTTATGATGTAAATTGAGTGAGCAAAAGCAGTATCGGCTCCAAATATCGGCTTTAGAAAACTGGCAGCCTGTATCGGTCATCGGCTAAGGCTGATGAAACAAAAATCGGCATTGGCACAAAAAAAAATACATAGCGGCCAATCCCTAGTTTTGAACGTTGGATCCGTAAAAAAAAAGTGAACTTGTGCGACTACACCACATGCGATATGCCGATCGGAAGAAATGTATTTCAATCAATAACAGTGTGTGTGTTGAAAATGATTAATCGTTTTTGTTTAACATTTGAATTCTAAAAAAAACGATTGGTTAATGATAAGTAATACATTATTAGTTTAATATGTATCTGTTATTTTAATCTTGTCTCCATATTAAAAATATTGGAAGTCTTTGTTCATATATGCAGCGCTGTGTTTATTGTTTCATTAATTTGCGTTCATTTATTTATTCCTCTATGGTAAGTATTGGAATGAAGCCTCTTGCTCTGAGCTTCTCTCCCATGTTACGATTAAACTGAAACTTTATTATGACTGCCACTAGGGGGCGAAGTCCGACAATCGTATCATTATATCATGTGCAGTGGAAAGGCGGCTTTAGATTTGACCAAGCAGTTTGTAATCATTAATAAGTGTGTCTTTATATCAGTATGCAGCTGTATTAGTTTATGAACGAGTGCAGGTTTCATCTCTCTGGTCTGATATTGATGACTCTGTGATTGTTTTCTTCCTTCAGTTCTGTTGCATCATCAGCTCAGCTGCCGGAGTGGCAGCCGCCGCAGGCTTCACAGAAATCTGTCTCCAATCTTCTTCAGAAGCCCACACCCATAACCATACAGGAGGTGCCGCTACAAGACCTTCTCCATCACATTTCATTTATAGTTGTCATCTAACTCTCAAACTCAAATGCTTTTGTTTGTTTGGTTTCATCAGAGCACAAGTTCAGGTGGACCAAAGCAATGGGCACATCTCAATGGAAAGACAGCAGATACAGATGGTAATTGTCGCCTTCCGTGGTTTTATTCTGCATTTTATCAAAACAAACTCTTGCAGTGTCGCCTACTGCTGTGACATTTAATAGGAGTATAATTTAGTTTGCATCTGTTAAAGGTTTAAGGGCCTCAAGCCGACTGCAGCCCTTCTCTCACGAGGAATTTCCGACGCTGAAAGCTGCAGGAGAACAGGACAAGGTTGGCAAGGAAAGAAGCGTCTACGATCCGTCGTATGGGCCCGGACCAAGCCTCCGCCCACAGAGTGAGTCCCGCCCATTTGACTTATTCTTTTGACTCAAGTGCTGTGAAGGATCGCTGTTCATGGTGTTAATATCTCTCGCTCTCTCTCTCTCTCTCTCAGATGTGTCAAGTTGGAGGGAGGGTGGTGGGAGGAACCTGCAGCCCTCGGGGCTGTCAGCTGTCCTCTCCTGCGACACAGAGAACAAAAACAGCAGCCCAGCCGAGACCAGCGCTCCTCTTCCTCCCCCTTCTTCCTCCACCACCACCTCCACTCAGCCCCCTGATCTGAAGGAGCCGTCTCTTCGGCCCGCTCAGCCCTCTCAGCCCGTACGCAGAGCCCCGTCAGCCCTTCATTACCAGCATCACACCACGACCACCTACCACGATATGCTGCCTGCCTTTGTGAGTCCTTCAGTGCTGTGTTGGGTTCAAATCTGCAGAAAAATCTTGTTGCATAAAGCAAATGAAGCCTGTTTTTTAACCATATTATTAGTGTTAGGTATTTTTTAAAATACTGCTCTCTTATTTTATTCTGATTTTGTCTGCTTAATTTTCAGGAAAATATCACCATGTGTAAAAGTAGGCTTCATTTGTTATAAATCAGGGGTGTCAAACTGTAGTTCTTTCATTTTAAAAGCCTTCATTAAGTCCTCCAAGTCTGGAGTTTGTCATTTTAAAACACATTTAAAGGTGCAGAACCCTATGTATGCATGTATGTGTTATTTTTATCATATTCCCTATTTGCAACATTTCAATGCATCACCCTGACTTTAAAGATTGATTGTTTGTTTGTCAGATGTGCCCTAAAGAGACCCGTGAGACCCTGGGCTCCTCTGATCACGGTCCCCCCGCTGTGGTTGCCCCTGTGCACTTTGAATCGCGCTTGAACTTCAGATCTGCATTTCCTGCACCAGAGCCCGTCAAGTAAGTGTTGCATTAATCCATCACACAACATGTCATCGACTCTCACACAGCATTTGATTATTTAATTGATTTTGTTTGCAGTGGGGATGTTAGGAGAGAGAACCGATTCCCCCGCGCACCCCCTCGACCCGCCACTCGACCAATCCGCCGCCAAGGAGATCGAGCCCCCCGTCCTGCCATTATCAATCCTGATGACCTAAAGGACCTGGATGAACTGGACAATGACTGTGAAGATGGCTGGGCAGGCAAGTGCTCGCTGTTTTGCTGCAACATCAGTTCACGTGATTTGTTTTTGTAAATGCGTTTTATTGGTTGGAAATTTGCTGCTCTTCAGGTCTCCATGAAGAAGTGGATTACAGTGAGAAGCTCAAGTTCAGTGATGATGAGGAAGATCACTCGCCACGTCTGAAGAATAAGATCTGGTGAGTCCTCCTGTGTGCTGTAGTGTCTGGAGCGCCGTATCTGGTAGAAAGACTTTGGACCAATATCGAACGTATGGTTTGTGTTTTCTCAGGGATGATTGGGACAATGGTCATCAGGAACAACATTCTTCTCAGAGCTCTGGAGAAGTGGTGTACCCGCACGATGCTGAGGAGGAACCATACTCGCGCCACCCAGAACCCTTGCCTTCCAGAAAAACCAATGGACGAATCTCTTCTGCTGAATCTCAGGTGGCTGTTACGGATGACCTTAGGGCATTGCTCAATAGAGAGATGTTTAATCAATTTGGTTGTCCAGCTATACACCCGCATATTGTTTAAAATAATTAAAAAATATCTTTGTTTGATACAGCATGATCTAATTAGTTTTATAATTAAATGTTTTCTGATGGTCTCTGTTGTTAATGGTTTCCAGCCTCAGCAGAAGATAAATGTAAGCAGTGAGTCTGCGGAGGAGCCTGAGGAACCTCAGCGTCAGGCACCTTCTCGTGGGAAGTTCATCTCTGCTGATGTCTCTGAAGCGGTGGAGAGGGCCCGCAGACGGCGCGAGGAGGAGGAGAGGAGAGCTCGTGAAGAGAGACTGGCTGCCTGTGCAGAAAAACTCAAAAAACTGGATGAGAAATTTGGCAAGACTGAGAAACCTGCACGTTCTGGAGAACCTCTGAAGGAGGACAAGGAGCTGACGCAGTCTCCAGGCAGGAAGACGTCTAAAGTGCACCAGGACAACTGGCAGTATGCTACTAAAGGTATGATTATGGATGACAACTAGGGATGCTCCGATCGATCGGCCGCCAATCGGTGTCGCCGGATAATGGCATTAAATGACTCGATCGATGCTTGCTAAATCTGCCGATCTCATAAACCGATCTTTGTGTTTACCTTCTCCAAAACTCTCTTTGGCTTTTCTTTAATACTGTGTATACACCAACATTGCCTAATATCGATCCGCATGTGTAAATCGGCGCATATGCAACATCTCTATTGCGGACGATGCTGCTTCATGCTGAAAGTTTATTATTTGCATGCATTTTAAAGTTTCGACTTTAATTTACATGCAAATGTTGGAGAAATGTTTGTGTGCCTCCAGGAACAGAGTTGAGAAACACTGATACATAAGTTTTG
Source organism: Paramisgurnus dabryanus (assembly GCF_030506205.2). NCBI lineage: Eukaryota > Metazoa > Chordata > Actinopteri > Cypriniformes > Cobitidae > Paramisgurnus > Paramisgurnus dabryanus. The sequence goes on along the minus strand of NC_133341.1, from coordinate 37,703,364 downwards.
AAATGGGTCTATAATTTTCTAGTTCACTAAGGTCTATGTGTGCTTTCTTAATAAGAGGTTTAATAACAGCCAGCTTTAAAGCCCTTGGGTCGTGACCCAGAATAAGTGAAGAGTTAATGTTTGCCTTACTCTCTCATCACTGTTTTACAGAAGCGTCGGATACACCCGCCGAGTCATCCAGTCAGGATTACAAGGATGAAGGTTGTGATTACCACAATGATGATGATGATAGCCTTGAGGCCACCTCCCCTGTCCCAGAATACAACCGTCACCAGAAGCCGCTTCCACCCCGATTCCAAAAGCAACATCATCAGCAGGTGAGTGGTTCACATCTGATCAACATCTAAGATGCACAGGATGAGAGGCATCGGCTTACCCATGAAGTATTTGCACACTCAAGAAACAACTTGAGAGATATAAATGTTATTTAATCGTTATTATTGCAATTTGTTTATCAGTTCAAATGTTAAAAGCTGTTTTCCTGTAGCTTAGCATGATGCTAGCAATGCCACGAGCATTGTCTATGGTTAATGTAATCAACTACATCTTTGTGAACGGTGTCTTAGCGGAGCTGGCTTCGTGCATCCACAGAAATATTTGCTTTGAAAAACATAAGCAGATATGAAATCTATGACGCGAGTTGTTTGCAGATGCTGTATATTGTGTTGTTTTTGCGTACTCCGTGAGATTAAGACTACCTCATGGTGTCGCATAATCTCATTTCAGTTTTGAATTAAAATTGTGTTTGTGTGCTCTGTGGTTTTTTTAGGAGCAGATGTATAAGATGCCATCATGGCAACAGTCGAGTCACCCCTCCCAATCCAGCTCGGCTCACTCTGCTCAGAGAGGTTTTTACCCTACTCAAGTTTTGGGCTTTGACCCACGCTGGATGATGATGCCTCCCTACATGGGTTGCTCTGTGGATTACTATCCTCCTGGGGTTCACACATCTGGTGAGTAACACTATTATAGTTAGCCGTGGCATCATGGTTACTCAAAGAAAAAAAGATTCTCTTCTTATCAGGCATAAATGATAGCTCACATTGTTTGGTAATGATTTGTGACCGTATCTGGTAGACCAAAAAGCAGGAATATAATCTAATAGTCACTCGTGCAGGTACAGGTGTTGTATTTAGACATAACAAATAACTGAGACTGAGATCTGACTTCACCCCTGCAAACTAACACCCTAAACACCTTCCAGAACACTAAAGTGATATGCTAGTAATAACTAAAAAGTTTCCATTGTCAACCCTTTTTTTCCTACAAGGATTAGTGAAACCTGTCATTCAACAAGAGCGCCTCAATAGCCCCAGTTCTGCCTCAGATGAAGGCTGCCATCCCAGCATGCATCAGGAGAGGAGGACACCATCCGCTGAACCTTACCAAGTGTGGAGCCAAGATGGTTACCCATCTGCCCGCAGTTTTACCCCACCGTACCAGAGACAGCACGAGAACAGCGACAGGAGTCAAACAGACAACAGGAGTGACAGGTCATGCTCTAGACATGATTCTTATGAGGAGCGAGGTCACGATCGCGTGGACAGTCCTGCGGAGGAACCGACTCATCAAGGGTTCCGTCAAGGCCGAAGCTCAGACTTGTCGCTCGGGTCACAGCGAGACGTTTCCCACGAAGCACTGAGCAGGAATCATCCTGGAGATGGTGACTTCTCTAAATCGGACCACAGGGATGTCTCATCTAGTAGACATCAGAAAGACGCCGCTGATTCCCGTGATGATGGTTTCGACTGCAAGGACAACAGCTATGATTCAGACTTCTGGAGGAAGGACTCTGGGCTGAAGAAAGATGGCGGTGGTCAGTGGCCAAGCAGCGGTAGCGTTAGCCAAACGTCTGATTCCAGTAGTAGGACTTTCAGAAGGACCGGACCCATCAAGAAACCGGTGCTAAAACCCTTAAAGGTCGAAGACAAGGAAAACGAAAAGCCCAAATCGGAACCCGAGGAGAAGACTGTCCCCTATAGGCTAGAGAAAGAAGTGGTCACCAATGTCTATGACCTGAAGAGAGATGCCCCTCCTCTGTCTAACAGACACTCTGGCCCATCACATGTTGCCCCTAGCGAAGATAAACAAATTGAACCTCCTAAAGTCGAGAAAACGAGCAAACCATCCGAAGGGTCACACAAAGAGAACTGCTGGGACGTTGTGAAGTCTCAGTCTATAGACAGCTCCGACAGCAGAGAGCCACCAGTGCCACGACGCACCAACTGGATATTCATCGATGAAGAGCAGGCGTTTGCCGGGGCCAGGGGAGCGGGCAGAGGACGTGGACGGAGCTTCAGAGACTTTAATTCTCGTGGTGGAGCTCGTGGAGGAGGACGTAACGACACTAACAGAGGAGCCTACAACAACACCGTCTCTCAGAGAGTCGCTCGAGGCCGTGGAGGTCGGGAGTTTAGAAACGAAGACCCACAGAGAGGGAAACCCCGGAGACGCAACGCCAGCGAAACGCACAGCGAAACATCCGAATACGAGGAGCAGCCCAAACGCCCACGTCAGAAGGGTGCAGAGAACGGAGAGGCGCCGTACCCGGCATCTGCGGACGTGAAAAGGGCAGACAGGGAATCCTGGCGATCAAACAGAGTATACACTGACGATCAGAGCGCCAACAACGATTCCAGGGACAGGACGAAATCCTCGAGAGCTTTCGGAAGGTCGCTACCCCCTCGTTTCAATGCCGGATACAATCGTGGGTTCGGATCGAGGGACATTTCTACTTGGAGAGGAAGAGGAACTCAATTTGGAAGCAACTCGGCTCAAGAGAACGGATACAACTTCAGCACAGAGTCTTATTCAAGGCGCTCATCGGACCGTGAAGCATTAAAATACCCCCCCAAATTTACCGGATCCTTTGTAGAGAATGGCGTGGAAGATCGTGAAGCTGGCTACTATCTAGATGGCGATAATCCTGACAACCGGCCGTTGAGAAGAAGACGTCCCCCCCGTCAGGATAAACCTCCACGTTTCAGGCGACTGCGGCAGGAACGTGAAGTAGGAGGTCAGTGGAATAATGAGGATTATGTTAACGGTGACATTGCCAATCCGTGGCCGGGTCGTTCTAAGGGTGTAGAGGAGCACTGGCCCAACAACTACTCTGAAGGAAAGTCAAAGGAGGTCACGGGTCAGGGTGAGGATTGGGAGACAGGCTCCGAGAACAGCGATTTCAGTGACTGGAGAGAGAAACGAGGAGGAGGGCAGCACGTTGATGCACTGACAGACGTGAGCCACGGTGAAGAGAAGAGAGAACTTTCTAAGCGAAGTTTCTCTAGCCAGCGGCCGGTTGCTGATCGACAGAACCGCAAGGGTGACGTGTCCATCGAGAACAAGTTATCTCGCTCTGCAGATGTCATATCGTCTACAGGTTCTTTGAGTAAAAGTGAGAGCTGGCAGAACGGCATCTCTTCCAACACCAAACGGTATGTTTATCAAAACATGAGGTGACACACATTACTCATAAGATCACATTTTACTCATGTCATTTACACTATATGACTTTTTTACCCAACAGTGTTCCCGATGAATCGGTTCAGAGCTTGAGCTCTGGCTCTGTGTATAGTGTTGAACAAAATGAGGACAACCTTTCCGTCAGCACGACTGAAGCCACAGGAAAGATCACAGATAAAGATCTGAAACCCAGAAGTTTAAAGGGGGACATGACAGAGGTGCTGTGTCAATATGACCGAAACACCTATGCGGGTAAGACACAAACATGCTTATTTAAAGAGTAACCGATGATAGACAGAACTGAACTATAGCTCACGTCTTTTGGAGTTTTCAAAGTTATTTCTGTTTACTCCCAGTTGAGAACGACTCTGGAGTGTCTGTACCGAGTCCAGAAGTTTTCCAGGACACCCTTTCCAAAAAACAACGTCGTCCGCTGGAAGACGACCGCAGACGTAAAGATCAGAGCGCTCCAGTAAGTGAACATTAACTCATTAAGGCCCGAGACTTTGTTCAAAAGTTGAGATTTTTTGCATGCATTTAGAGGGTTTTGCAGCTAAAGACTTTTGTTAAATTATAGTGAAATTACTAAAGTGCCATTTGTGAAAATTAGGGATTTCAATTGCATTTACGTTTGGGCATTTAGGAGACACTTTTAACCAAAGATTAGGAGACAATAAAGCGATTTGTCACAGGAAGGCAATGATACAAGAAGTGCTTATACCAAGTTTAAGTTTTCACAATTCTGAAACAAAACCTGTTAGATTACAGTTTCTTTTTTTTAAGATAGAAGAGTCTGCAGTAAATATCTGTTTGTCAAGTATTTTTTGGAAAAGATGAGTTTTTAGTTGTTTTTTTGAATGTAGCGAGAGATGTGCAAAGACACGCGAAACCGCTGGTTGGCAGTAATCACGCGTGTAACCACAGTAGCAGCAGAAGTCGTCACAGAAGAAGAAGCTAAGCAAGTTAACCCACAAACGAAGAAGAAATAGCAACTTGTTGGGTATAATTTGAGAAGACCAGCAATGATGGAAGTAAATAAACAGCGACTTATGTTGCAGTTTGAGTTAAATCACTCCTCAACTTGGCTCATCTTTGTTTTCACCGTCACAAACGGAAATACCTATGACGCAGTTTTTTTACCTGACGGGAGGGGTTCTGGTGGACCAATCACAGCGCTTACGGTCCGCGTAGAGCCGACGCGCTGTTAGAAATTTTGTGAGGTGCGCGTCAGGCTACGCAGAGCTACGCACAGGCTACGGATAGCCTACGCCGTAGCTACGCCGTAGGACCTACGCACGACTATAAATCGCCCTTTACAAGAAAACATGGCAGACTCGCTTGGAGGGTTTTGCATCTGAGCTCTTTATTTTACTATAAACCCATCAGACGATTCATCAGTAACATTATTATAAATACTCAAGTAATATTTATTCAGTACTTTTTACAGTTTGCATTGTGCTCAAATGTTGTTTTTTTGTAAATCTACTTTGCAACAGTAGTAGTATTTGATTGCTTTTGTCAGTAAAGTGCACGTGTCATTTGTGCACCTGTAGGTTTCAGTAAAGACCCGAACAATCGCTTCAAAAATACCTCCACGATTCGCCAAGAAGCAGGGCAGTATGTCCATGGATCAGCCTGAAGAGACTCTGTCTGCCAGCAGCTTAGGAACAGAAATCTGGGAGACGAACAGCACAGGTACACTGCATAACCATAGGCTGTTATTAAAGTTAAGAAATATCAGTCAGTATTTCATATTGAGTAATGTTTGCTTGTTTCCTCAGGTGGGGATTCATGGACTAAACAGGTTTCTTACACAGCGAGTGAACCTAATTCAGAGGTAAAGATCATATTCATATTAGTAGGGTTAGGGTTAGTCTGTCTGTGTAAGATTCGGTCTAGTTTTATTAAAGTATGGTCAACGTTACTTTGGGGATGTAAAACTGTGCCTTCAGTTTAACACAACGTTTTTGCTAAATACAGGAAAGAAATTTAGTAGAGATGCACCGATCGACCTAGCCTGGTCCAACCAGACTCTCGTACATTCATTTCATTTGTACAGAGAGTCTGGCCACACTCCATTGCAAAGCGTTACTTCCGTTAAGGAGGGTCCATTGTTGAAGTTTAACACTATTGGATCTGCCCAGAGTCACTCAGGATCTGCCAAAGCCAATCGCTAACGTGTGGTCGTGACGTATATCATGCACCGAAACCGGACGGAAACAACAAGTCAGAATAATCAGACAAACAAAACATAGCAAACCTGTTTCTTGCTCCGGCTTTAACTTCTGTATATTCGGCAGTTTTGCAACAACGGACCGAATAGCTTTTCTCACGTCTTTCTCCGCTGCCATTACTGAACTACAACTCAAACTGACACGCGACCTCAACGTCATCGTTCTTAGCCACCCCCATCTGTTCGCTGATTGGTCCTGCAGATTTTTGCAGGAGAAAACGAAACTCTATAGAGCCATCCCAGACGTACTGCTGAAGCGAAATGAAAATTAAGCGGAAGCACGTAGGAGGGCGGAGCCAGGCCAGGATCGGACTGTAACCGGCTGGTCAGTCTCACGACATTCTGATTCCAAGTCGTTTCTTTTTTTGCCAGTTACTTAAACAATAACGTCACAGCCATGATTCTTTTTTGATAAAGACTGTGACCCATACCTCCTGTGCAGTCTGCACGTGCCTATGTTGATTACTGGCCCCCATCCACCAGTTCACCCACTAAACACTGCTTTTGTTGTTGTGTTTTAGTTCTCATTGCACTAACATGTATCACAGCTGTCACAGTCTACGATTATAAATGATAGATGTCATCATCGTACAGTCTACATGCTTGTCATACATTTTTGTTTTAACTATCCATTTCACATAGATCCTGTAATTTAATGCAGTTTGGGTGAAAGTGACATTTTTTTATCATTTTTTATGACAAATATTTTTTTATTTATTAAATAAAAGTGGATTTTTTTTTGTAGCCTATATGCTGTAAATTATGCCTACAGAAAAATCAGAAATTGGAACCAACCAAGGAAATTTCAATCGGTGCATCTCTAAAATTCAGTAATCCAATGAATATTTTAAAAAGCCCTAGTTTCAATCCTATAAATAAATTGAATCACTTTTGTTTGCATGTCATTTGCTGTGATATTGTTTTTCGCTGTCCTGGTACTTTGAGAGTAATATCTGTTGTAAACATTTCATGCTGATCATTTGCTCACACTCATAATACTGAATATCATTAATCTTCACAAACTTGAGCCAATACAGTTATTCAAATTTATGAAGCACTGAATAAAACAAAACATTGACCATAGTGCTGTACAGACAAATAGCACAATAAAAACAAATATTAAGAAATGGTCACATTTAAGTTATATAAAAAATAATGAAAAATAACCTTAAGACATTCAAAAATCTATCTTAGCTAGGATCAAAAAGAGAGATTCTTCTTGACACTTCTGTGATCGAATGCTAATGAAAACAAATGTTTTCAGATGGCTTATAAACTTACCGTGTTATATGTTCATCAGCAGCGCTCTTCATATTCCAGCATGTTGGTACTCATGTTGTGTTGTTTGTATCAGATGGTGTGTGAGTGGACTGTGGGTTTGCCGTCAGAGACTGGCACTAACATGAAGCACTCTCCGGTGTGCCAGGATTCAGATCCGGGGCCCGAGCAGAATAAAGAGCACAAGCCCGGACCCATCGGGAACGAGCGCTCGCTTAAGAACCGCAAAGGCTCCGAGGGAATGGAGCGTCTGGAGGGTCCCATTACACCGGTCAATGGAGTGGACATTCACGTAGATAACGTCATTCCCGTCCCACCCATTGAGTTCGGTGTCAGTGCGAAAGATTCAGACTTCAGCCTTCCTCCAGGGTCCACACCGGTGCCCGTCTCTAACCCCGTCACCAAGCTTCAGGACGCGCTCGCCGGGAATGTACGTATTTAAATACGCGCTGAATATCACACTTGACACTGATGTGTGCGGCAGCTTTAATACTGTTGTTAATGTTTGCACAGGCGAGTCTGACCCAGGCCATCCCGATGCTCCGCAGAGATCATCTTCAGCCCGCTATTAACCTCAATCCCATCAGTTTCCCCACTGCAGACCTCACATTAAAGGTAATGTCATTTTTGATCTGTGTGTTTATCTTCATTTACATGACTCTTGTTCCCTGTTAAAAACACGACGTCTGTTTCCGTCCTCAGATGGAGTCGGCACGTAAAGCGTGGGAGAACTCTCAGGCTCTTCCTGAACAGGGTTCTCCAGGGGCCGCCGGCTCCGGTGCCCAGCCGGCCTGCAGCGTGGGTTCCTCCAGCGGGGTCAGCTACAGCACGTTCGGGGGAGTGTCTATGCCTCCCATGCCTGTGGCGTCTGTCGCACCCTCCGTCTCCATGCAAGGTCTGGCGTCTCATCTCGTTCTGCTTTATTTGTGTGTTTAAAACATGAGAAGTGACCGTCTGTCTGTGTGATCTGTGTGTTTATAGGCAGTCACATCCCTCCTCTCTATCTGGATGGTCACGTGTTTTCCAGTCAGCCTCGACTCGTTTCTCCGTTAACTCAGCAGCCAAACTACCCGCAGGTACACGTTCACGCTGCAGTGTTTTCTTTGACTGTCCATCACATATATATGAAACCCTGACTGTGTGTTTGTGTGCAGGCCGGCCCTCAGCAGATCCCCATCTCTCTCCATACGTCTCTTCAGGCTCAGGCTCAGATGGGCTTACGGGGAGCTCTTCCTGTATCTCAGTCTCAAGACATGTTCAGCTCTATGGCTCCATTCAGGTGATTAATGCCTCTCAATACAACACATGGCTAGAGATTTAATGGATTTTTTTAGTTTGAAGTCCTTTATATATCTTTTGTTTATCTCTTTCGTTTCTCTTGCAGGTCTCAGGTGTACATGCACCCAAACCTGTCTCAGCCCAGTCCCATGGTGCTCTCCGGAGGAGGTCCTCTCAAAGGACCTTACTCTGCTTTTCCCGGCATGCAGCCATCAGAGATGGTGAAACAGCAGTCGGGCTCACATTACCAGCCTATGAACGGCAGCCAACCGCTGGTTTATGATGGGTCTATGAATCAAGCTGGCATGGCCACCTCACAGCTCATGGACTCGCAGCTCATACAGGTAAAGTGTAATTTATAGTCATGCGTAGGTTATGCCTACTTGCGGTCAACATGTGTAATTGCACATTGTCGCAGATGACAGCGCAGAAGTGTATATATGAAAATTGTTACGATTATGAAATTTTAACCTCTCGACGTGCACTAATTCGTGGGTGGGATGACGTCTGTTTTTTTTACGCTGCTATCAATATCTATATAGCCTACTGTTTACAAAGATTAATAATATTAACATTACTATATATCATTTAAAAGGTCTACGGGTTTAGCATCAGTGTATGGTCTCTGTTTTGAGATACAGATGCTCTAGCATCATAAATGTAGGATTTTGTGACAGAAGTCCAGATGACAACATGCAAAATATAAACGTGACTTCTTACCTTTGTGTTGATATAACGATCGTGAGTCGAATCCAGTCTGTTTCAGATGTGTGAATAACCCAAGAAAACTTACATCAGATTTCGCATGAACATCTTGTAACAGAATATAATATACAATCTGAGGACTATTTACATCGTAACACTGTATATGAGATTACACTTTAGGTTCCGCTAAACGCATAAATCCGCGGTCAAACTTTGTTTCTAAAAGTAGGCGGGAGTATAATATCCAAACAGTGCTTTCAAATATCATGACGTCATCTGACTAGCTTGTTCCTCCAATGACTTCATGGAACATAAACATAACTTCTTTAGACTTGTGGCTTTGGGATCGTTGCATTTCTAGGTTTCACACATCATTACGTTTTTTTTCGTGATGCATTAAAAAGTTGATAATCAACTGCACTGTAGTGGTGATTAGACATTTGATTTAAAAGAGCAATGAATGTTTTGATCAATCTGAGATCAGGGTCTGTATTTAGTTTTTAGGGGTTTTGGAATAAATCAGATTTGTTTTTAATGGTTTTGTGTTGCTTTCAGGTGACGATGTCCATGCCTGGATCTCAACTGCGATACGGTTCGGCCCAGCAGCATCTCATTCTGCCCCAATCCATTCAGCTCCAGCAGAACCAGAATCTGTCTGTTGGTGCTCCTCGGCGAATGATGCCTCCCGGTTCTCAGCCGCCCGTCCTGACCAGCAGCAGAGAGGTGAGGCTGTGGTCCTGTGACGAGTTGTTTTGTGGGGTTACAGCGTTTATCTGATGTGTTTTCTCTGTCATACAGCACTCACAGATGGACGTGAAAGGATTTCAGTTCTCGGATAAACCCACACATTCACCTGGAATACCCAGCAGCTCTTACAGGTCAGCATGAAAACACACAATGACTCTTCATGACATGAAACCTTTTGAAAAACTTGAAAAATCTCACACACACACAACCAGATAGTAGATGTTGTATCTTAACCCTGTGTATTTCTGCATCAGGCCCGGTTCTGCCAGTCCCAGTGGAAAACCGGGCGCTCCTCCAACTATGGCGTCTCTTCAGGGCCATTACACACAGCAGGTATCGGTGGTCTGTTCAGGCTGCTTTATTTCTGTGATTTATTGAACGCCTGATGTTTCATGTAGGTTTCTGCTCCTCAGGGCAGTATGGTCATGCACATGAGACCACCCACCAGCGGCCCGTTTCCCAATCCCATCCAGCGGCCTATCATGCAGGTCAACAAGACCGTCATCATTCGCTCTCCACCGTACCCCAGCCAAGGGCGCGAGCCTTCCCGCTCGACGCCCCCATCCAACCCCGAGTCTGCCATTAAAACCCCTGAGGACGGTATGAAGGTGAGCCATCCACTGTGAGCATAGGTAATGTCATTTAATCTCACTCTTTTCTTATTTTCTTTTATATATATATTGTGTTGTGTTGTTAAAGGACAGTAAATGCGGTCATGTTTATGCTAATGTGCTTTACTCTGACATCCTGTAGTTCTGCATGATATTTCAGAGGTTCACTAAAAACAAAAGCTAAATTTGTGTCACAATGTGCAATAAAAAATAACGTTTTTTTTCTTTTTGGTTTCTTAAGAAATAAAGTAATAATGTGAAGGTCTTTTTGTCATTACAGTAATGATTCATTTTATATTTACCCTTAACTGTCAACCCTTCTGTTTACGGGTTGCCTGAATTTTTTATCAAATGACAAACTATATATTGTTGGAAAGCTCTAACCGTTGGTTCATACCAGCCGCGTTTGAGGCGTCAAATTCGCGTCTACCGCGTCTAGTTTGCCCTTTGAAGATTTTGAGTTTACTCCCGTCATTCGCATGTGAAATTCTAGTCATTGAGACATTCACGTAGAAATTCGCGTCATGGGAGGGGCTTCTGTGACTCCGCTCGCATCCTGTAATCACGTCACCACTAGAGCAAGATCCTGATTGGTTAACGCGGCTCGGTTTTCCGACAAAGTTCAAATTGTTCGACTCGCACGTTTGCCACGGCAATGCTCAATTTGCGCGAATGAGGCAGAATTGCATCTACTGCGCCGCGAGACCTCCAGACGCGCCTCAACGCATCTTAACATTGACTTAACATTGAAATCACTCGCTGATGTGTAGTTTTTATTTGTTATCATTTTGGGAAAAGATTGACGTAGTGCGAGTCATTTTCTAAAGGGTCACAGGCGGGCCTTCATTGTTTTTACATATTTATAACACACATACCCTTTTGTAAACCTAAACATCATGACAAAATGTATATCACTGGAAAGCTCTCAATGTAGTTTTTATATTTCAAGGTCATCTGTTAATAGAAATGATGTCATGACAGTTTTTTGTTACATGACCCCGTCCCCCATAGGAATGCATATTATATATTCATAAAACTATATCTTATTATATATCTGCAGAAATATTGACAAACTATGTATTATTGTAAAGCTTTTTTATATTTCAAAACTTTTTAGCAGTAATAATAATGCAGTGACTGTAATTTATTAATTAGTGGCAAGAGTATGCAGCAAACCAATGACACCTAGTGGCCTTTGTTGGTAAAACTACTAAAAAAGTGAGACAAACCAAAGATTTTACTTTTTTAACGTGGACCACAACTACTTGAGACTTGTGGCTTAATGTTTATAGTATTTTTGTTGCATTATATTTAATGTAAATTGCTATAACAATTTTTCTTCACCCCCAGACACTTCAGTGACTTGACCAAAAATTGCCATAGTTGTATTAATTTGAAGGTGTATATCATCTTTTCACCCCCCACTCAAAAAGTGTGGATGACACTTAAGGGTTAATAAATCTTTTAAATGTACGGTCAGTGATTGATATGATGTGAGTTATTCTTCACAGGTGTGTATGTGTGTTTATTTCAGCCGTGTGTTGTGTTTGTACAGGTGAAGTCTCTGCGTGATGTCAAAAGCTCATCTGTCATTCCCAGTAAAATCCAGGATCAGCTGCCGTCAGCACAAATCCAATCTGTTCGAACCGGAGCCATTAAACCACAGTCAGTCAAAGTGGAGGAAGGCAAAGCCTAAACTTATGGACCTCACGATCACATGACCCGGCTGTGTTTCTGTATGTGTGGCGTCTGTACTCCAGGACTGATGCACAGGATCACAAACTAAAACACCCTTACATAGAGAGAGAGAGATGAATATCTGTATACTAAATCTATATAAAGATACGTAGACACATGGACTTTTCATCATCAGCTTTATTTATTTACATTTTATCTTGCGTTTCAAGTGAAGAATTAACGGTTTAAATGATACAGAAACACACAGAAGTGCATCTCTGATGGGACGTGCATGTCATCTGAAGCTCTAGCGCTGCAGTTTTTACTGGGTACCATGGAGTTTTAATTTGTTTTTTTTAAATATATATATAAATATAGTAATCATGCCTATTTGCTTATTATCTAAGAACAACAACTTTTATTCAATAAAAAAAACTTGAAACCTAAATTTGAGGACATTGTTCAATCTGGACAGAGAGACTGTGACATTACAGCGTGAGCTCATCATAAAAGATTGTGTTGTTTTTATCATCTTGTGTTGTGTAAATGCAAAGCATCATTTGAGTGACAGCTGAATAAACCTTCAAATCTGCACCACAGATGACGGCGTTTTCTCTCTTTTTGATGTCATCGGATGAGATGTCACAGTGTGCTTTATTGTGGAGGATCTTTCAGATGTGTAAGAGTGCCACAAGCAATAAGAGCCTTACTGTTAAATCTTCATTTCCAGTATCTCAGCCCAACTAAAGGAATTGTGTTTTTTTATTTTATTGTAATTGTTGCCGTATCTTTGGACTTTCTGAAGAGTTTCTGAGCTGAAGATGTGGTCCTTTATGTTGTACAGATCTCAAATCATTTAAGAATCCAAACCCGCCGTCCTTTTCTCTTTATGTGAACTGCTGAATGTCTTTATAAATCATTTCTGCTGTGATGATGATTTGCATTCTGATCTTTGAATATCTGTACAGACGCATTACTGCTCTCTTTTCTCTTTTATTAGTCGTGTATTTAAAAGGCCAGCAATGAATTAACTTTGGTTTTCTTTCAGCTTTTTTAAGGGATTTTATTGGCTGCAGATATTCATCATCCAGTGTTGTTCATCCTCTTAAATGTGTGTTGACACTTGATATTTCATCGCAAGAGAAATAAAGCTTCTGTTTTCCCCTAAAGGAACACAAATATATTCTTTATTTTCATTTTAATTTGGCTGCTTGTCTTAGAAGTGAAATGCTGGATATAAATGATGTGAATAAATGAAGAACTCACAACAGCTGACATTTCCTCTCATGAATCTTCAAGACTGATGTGAAAAATAAAAAACTTTGTAAAAATGAGTTTTGTAATATCATCATTTAAACCCTGATAGATGAAGAGAGAGTCTCGTATTCATCCTGCGGTGTCTGATGTGAGAGTTTAGTGTTTATACTCCGTGCTTGTGTTGTGTTGTGTTGTGTGATTCAGATTGCTGTCAGGTTTTGGAGTTGTTCAGTTCTTATGGATTCTAGCAACTACAAATAAAAGTGTGGCCAGAGATCTCAAGAAAGTACAGGACCCTTCTGACACTCCAGAACAATGATGACATGATCTTACTAAAGTCAATATTATAGTTTTTCTGAATTGCTAAAACACTAAACCAAATTCATAGTGCCCTAAACCCATTTGTCAAATCATGCACTCTTTTTGCATAACACTAAACACAAACTTCTCACTAAAACACACATTTCACACTGCAATGCACTTGTTTTATAAATCTGCAGTTGAATTGCTGACTTTTTACAAAATACAAGTGCTGCTTGCAGTAATATTGAACACTTACTATTACTTGCAGTACTTACAGTAAAGTCTTCACTATAATTACTAAACTAAACCTGTGATTACAGTAATAGAGATTTGTTTAACAGTATTTGTCAAGTGTGTTGTTATATACAATAAACATGTATTTTTCTGTAAGCAGATGTCCTGGATGTTGTGTTTTCCATTTTCTAATGGATGCTCTGTAGTGTTTATATTACAGACTTATGTGTGTATGATTTAAAAGCTTAGTTTGATTTTGAGTACAAGTGAAATTGTTTTGAAGGAATTGTTTGATTTTGCTGGAAGAGTCAGGGGTTCTGTAAATTTGGTTTAAAATTGGGATTTGTGTTTAAGGTTTTGAGAAAATGAGTGATGGTTTCAAAAAATGTGTTTTAGCAATTCAGAAAAACTGTAAAGATATACAAGATTATATTTAAACAAATGTTCTTTATATAGAAATAAACACTAAAGACTTTAGCTGAGTGTTCACAAATGTTAAATCTGAGAATTAATCTGCAGTTTTAGAGCGAATGAAGGAAATTATCTACTGCATGATAAACATCTGAAGCAAGCGTGTCTGTGCACGTCTCTCTCTCTGATGCGCGTGTGTGTGTGAGAGATAGAGAGAGAGAAAGAGACGCAGAGAGAGTGAGAGAGAGAGAGAGAGAGAAAGAGAGAGAGAGAGAGATGATGATGACGTGGCTCTGAGTGAATTCCGATCATTTTTTCTCTTCGGTTTCTTCTCGGTTAAAGAATCTCAGCATAACGGAGTGAATCTGTGCGCGTGAGTATCACAAAAACAAAGAACACGAATAAACTTTCAGGTTTCCATTGTCGTTGTGTTTGTGTGTGTGTTGTGTTGTGTTTGTGTGTGTGTTGTGTTTGTGTATGTGTGTGTATACAGTATCTCTGTTTGTGGTCCTGCACGAATCCTGAAGTTTCAGACGGATGACACAAGCATTTAGCGGTGCAGCTTAAATCACATTTGATAGAAAACTCGTTTTATTGACAATGTTCATCCATTTCTTGTGGTTTTCAATGTGTTTATATTTTACAAAGAGAATCTAGGAGTAAATAAGAGATTCTTAATGAATGTTTATCGGTCATGTATTTCATCTGAAACCGTCATTCATAAAACAAACGTGTTTAACTGCGACACTAACAAGAACTATTGCGCACCATGCAACGGTATTATCGCGCTGTCGCGATATCGATCCATTGATTTTTTTTTTGTTTAACCCTGTAAAACCCTTGGTTGTAATATTACAAAATCTGTTTAAAATCTAATAAAGTATACTTGTAAATGTTTTTTTTCTCTTTAAAGCACATTTACACAACTAAAAAGTCCTAATGATTAACCCTGCAATGATTTTGAATGGTAGACTTTGTAAATAGGTTTGTTTTCTTGGCCGTGAACTTACAAAACCTGCAAACCTGCCTTGAAGATCATAAACTTTTTTACTGGACTAAATAAACCGACAACCACGTAAGTAAAATCCCTAAAATATTTTTTTCTGTTATTAGTTATGTGTCTAGATCATGTAGATTTTAAGATACAGCTGAATGTTTTGATTATATTAGATTTTGAGCTTGTTATGTCAATGCTATCTGTATCTTATTGTTTATTAAATATTCTTAGCTGGTCCTGTTTTCTTGTCTGGGCTCAAATATGTATTTGCTGCATAAGGGTCAGGTGATAATGTTCTGGAATGTGGGGTGGGAGTATAGGTGATATTAGCATTATAAATACAGGAAAATAAGCTTGCCAGACAGTATTGTGTGAATTCTGTGTAATGGGTGAATCGTTTGAAATGTTTAAATGTTTTTTATTTCAGAATGCTACTAGCCAGGACTGTCTTATCTACAGTGTGTATGATGTCATTTATATCATCCAAATTTGAAAAAAGTGACTTTGAGATGGGACTCTGATATAACTGATGAGGAGGAATGTGATGATGCCTCTCAACTATAAAAGAAAAATTAAAAACTTTCTGTCTGCCCATATGATGAATATGTTGACATGACGGCATCAAACCCATTCATGAACACAGACCTTGCCCCATGACAGGTATTACTGTCTGAAAAAGGATTTTATCAGTCTCAATACTGATATTTCTGTTATTGGCATCACTAAAGATGCCATCTCCTTTCATATATCACTGGAGTACCTCAGAAGGTTTGCGTCAGAAGACATGATCACAGCTCTGACAGAAAACACCAATGAGTACAGTTTCCAAAAGAGAGAAGTTTTCATAAACAACAAAATGGGATTACTATCATTGAACATGTCTGTAAACACAACTAAATACAGTAAATATCAGTTTTCTTTCAGTTTATCTGGTTTTGTAAATACAAAATGAGCATATTTTTATAATAAAAAGATTTTTGATAAAAAGATGGTTTGTCTGGTTATTATGTATTGTGTGATCATGTATATGGATGTATAGGCTAATGTTATTGGGGTACATAAGCAATACACCCTGCATAGTAACTCTTAGATGTTATTAACAGTTGTTAAGACAGTGAGTGAAATCACAGCAATTCTGCTACCCCATAGGCCCAATGTTGTAATATTTCAACATTTCCATAAAAACTTAACAAAATGTCAAAAATGTAAAATCCCATTGATTTTTGCATTAGAGGACACCTACAACAACAACATATAAAAGGTTAAATATTTTTTCAACGTTTTTTTCTATATTTGGGTCTTACAGGGTTAAACGTTTAAGTTTTACTCCAGTGAATCTCTCATTCATTCAGATACAAACTTTATTCAGAGTCCTGACATTAAACATAGCGGGGCATGTTGTCACACTCTATACAATGACTTTAAAGTCATCAAGCTGCCGTTTATTGCCACTGATTTGAAGAAGTAAAAAACAATTCAATAGAAAACATAAAAACAGATGTGACAACATGCCCCAGCCTGATGTTAATGGATAAACAGCGTTATTCAGAGAGCGGAGTTTGACATGAGGTCTTGTCAGTGTATGACGTCACGTGTCTGTGTGTGTTTGTGTGTTGTGTCAGAAGAATGACGTGTAGAGATGAAGGTCTGTTGATGATTGAGGAGATGGAGGATAAACTGAAAGAGCACATGGATAAACTCCAGCACATACGTCTGAACGTCACAAACCTCAAAGACTCTTCATCTGGGGTTCATCATCTTCATCATTACTTTATATTAGTGTCGTGTTGTGTGTGTGTAGATGTTGTGTGTCATGTGTTGTCTGTGTCACAGGATCATGATGATATGAAGCAGTTTATCTCTGAACACATGGAGTGGCTGCAGCAGTTAAACGATCGCATGGAGACTCTCCAGATGAACACATCCGTCTTTCTTCAGGTCACTTTACTTTCAGATATATTCATCTGTTTATTTAATGATATACAGTACAGTATTATTGCTCATAAGGTCATTTCATGTCACACAACCCCTCTGATTTTCATTAAATGCATTTAAACTTTCCTGCAGATGAATGTGAAGCCTCGCAGTTTCAGAGGAAAACAACAAGACCTCAGAAACGCCGCACGCTGGGGGCGGAGACATCTGACCGATGATGCCCAATCAGAATACGGCTGGTCTCCGGTTCGAACCCGACGCAATAGTGACGCTGCCTCTGAGATGTCCTGCGCATGGTGATGTGAAATAAAACAATGAACAAACATCACAAATCTGATGACACCAACCCACAGATAAAAAAATCATTTGAGTATCACTAAGTTTACATATTTTGTGTATTGTAGCTTAACAAATAATGCTTATCACTGAATGTTATGATATTCGTTTTATGGTGTGTTAAAGGGCCCATATTATGCACATAAATGTGTGTTGGTAGCATGTGAACATAAACACCCTACAATGAAAAGAAACTAAATTCACCCACTCTATCTTTTAGACATGCTGTTTTCTCCTATTAATGTGATGTCACACTGATAAAGCCCTGCCCACTGCCACTGACTGACAGTCCTGCATTACCATAGTTTCTCTGTCAATCTCAATAGTGAGATACTATTGTCTTAAGTATTATATGATATAAGAGTTTATTGGTGCGGTCTCTTTCTGTACCATGAAAGCCCACTGCTGGTGTATCCTGTTAGACGCGCCAATGTCTCCTCAATTTAATTATTTCAGTTTTTGCTGTCAAATCTATCACTGACATTGCTTTATCTCAAGATGCACACCAGTAATTAATCAGTATTAATTAGATCTATTTAAAGTGAAAGCATTCACTGTCTGTTGATAAGGGAGTGAGGAGCTGTAGCTCATTTGCATTTAAAGGTATAGATACGTAAACCGCAGGTTTTTGCTCCCACCCAAATAGGGTCGTTTTGTTCATGCTATAATAAATGATCTGTGTGGTATTTTTAGCTAAAACTTCACAGACACATGAGACTTTTATTACATCTTTTAAAATGGGCACAATATGCGAACTTTACCCTGTAAATGTAACATAAATTCTACAAAATTAAAGTAAAATGTCTGTGAACATGCGAGTGTGTGGAGCATCTACAGTAAGTGCAGGAACCCAAAGCAAAAGTGAATCCAATAAATTGACTGAGGGTTTACACAAAGAAAACAACATACGTAAAATAGTCTCTGTTACATTTTATAATGTAATGTAAACATTTTAGAGTTGTAATTGTTATTAGATTTTTATTTTAAATGATTATGCATTGATACAGTTGTATTTTTTTCATGTAGATGAAATAAACATTTGGTGATATTTCTGTATTGCGTGTGTGTCAGCTGATGATGACTCCACCAGTACAGTTACATGAGAATCTGTGAAACGCTCACGGCTATGGTCACTCATAGAAATGTGTATCAGACCTTTATGTAAACTCTCCAAGCAAGCAAAAAACAAACAAGAACATTTATTCTGATACACAGGACTTAAAGTGAGCACATAATAACATGAAAAACAGATAGATGTGATTGTTACTCTGGAGTATTCTGCCCTACAAAGGCTAAGTGCAGTAACTACGCAAACACTGAAACCGAGAAAAATGCCCTTAAAGTCTTTTTTACACCAGCCAGTCAAACATGTTACTGCAATTTTGGCACACACGTTTCTCTAAAATGGGACAAAATTAAACCAGGAGACTTTGTCAGAAGACACATCAGATCTCACAAAGCCCATTTCAACCCAAAACTCAATTTTGACCAAATGCGTAGTTACTGCGCTTTGGCTTTGTTGCGCTGATGAAATATTACAGATGTAAATGTATCTGAGTTGAGTTTATTTGGTGTAGTTCATGTTAAGGTCTGCAGGCGTTCATCAAACAGTTGCTCAGTCTGAATGCTGCAGTGAATCTGGATCAGAACTGAGTCTAATGGCCTGTAAGTGTTTCTTCATTTAGACTCAATCTCTCTTTATCATTGAGATATTGACACTAACATGCAGAACTGTAGCCTAGAAATCTAGACGCACCCTAGCGACCGCAAAATATATTTGCTGCCAGGGTTTAGTCTAGGCACTCACAATACACTTAACCGGTCCAAAAACCAAAATTTGGTCAGGCCAATCACATCGTGTGTAGCGTCTGTGGGGCGGGCTTAACATGATGACGACAGAGCTGCAACGGTTCCTACTTGAAAACAGAGAATGGCTGCTGCTGCTGGCGAACAGCTATCTTTTGAAGCGGCTTTGGCCGCGACTCTGGAGGACTTAGACTTATGTTTTTCTTTGAGAGAAGAGCAAATAAACCCTACTGAAGTCCTTTTTAAGCAAGAAAGATGTGTTTGGAGTTTTGCCGACTGGTTACGGTAACTACGTCACCTACTTCGTTGCTCTGATCCGTCATAGCGCTATCCTATTGCGTGCAGAGGCATTTTGAGGGACAACCTTATATCCCGCCCCTTGCATTGAGCCGTTTGTGTGAAGAGTTGCCAGACCTTACATCTTGATGTAGGTCTGGCTAACCAGGCTAGCAGAACTGTATAAAAGTCTAACAAACCTGCATATAAACACACAGGCATAAATCAAAACTTCTGCAGAAGATCCAAATCATTTAATAAGTGACACCGTATTAAAAGCAGATCAACTCACAGTTTACACACAAAGAAAAATACAAAACCAGCAGTAAACAGACAAAACCTCAAGAAGACCACAAGGAAACATCTATAACCCACACTGATAATCATCTGACAAACATCCAGCATTCAAGTGCTTCATATGGGGTGATTATGACATCATCATCTTCCATCAGCCAATGAAAACTCAGACCAAACAAAACTTTACATTTCAATAAAGAGTTCATGTCATTACTAATAAATCCATTATTATTATTATTATTATTATTATTTACAAAGAATTGAAACCAAATAAAAACCAGTGTAGTGTTTCTGCATATGGATTCCCACACAATATATAAATATATCTTTATTACATTGCTCCAGTTCAAGAAAGAGATCTAATAGAGTCAGAGAAGACGTCTGGCTCATGTTAGATTGATAGTCATTGCACACAGTGCTCTTCACAGAAGACATTCAGTCACTGTATGACACACTGCGTCTCATCAGGAGTCTCTTCATTGCTTTTGTCCTGAGGCTTTGTGTCCTGTTCATCTGGAGGAAATAAACTCTGTCTGAGCTCCATCAGTATCTCTCGACCATCGCTGGCTGGAAGGTTTTCTAGATAGTACTGAGGTGCCAACTCCACCAACCTACACAATCAAAACAGATCATGGATTTATAAAAAACAACTCAAGGTCCACCAGGTAAAAATCTTCAGCCAGACTTACATCTGTGGATGAATCTCAGATATAACACAGATACAGTTGTCATGTGAGATGGTGAAGTCGTGGTAAAGGACCCAGGCGGGAGGGTCGAGCTGCGGCCGGCGACACAGATACGATGAGAACGGATGCAGGTGAGCCACGTGACGATGAGTGAGGAGAAGATAATTTCCTAAACCATCAACGTCATGAGCAACCTAAACATTAAAGAGAAGAAGAAATATTCAGTTGTCTTCTGTCTCATTTATTAAAGTAAATCGTTTCTTTTTCAGCCCTGATCAATGACAGACTTATGATTGAGAAGATGTTTGTTTACCTTCAGGAAGAAGCCAGATATCAGAGCTCTCTTTATATTGGTGCTGTTGTCCTGGAAACCGAATGCAGGTGGAGATACTGGCAACTCGATTCGCTGCATCACCTCCAGTAACTCCGCCCTTATTGTCACAGCCAATCGCAGAGCAGAAGCGTTCAGGAAGTTCGTCCTGCACCAAACCTCATCTTCATTATCTGAGGAGACACAACATCAAACTATAATGGGTAGGTTTATGGGTAGGACTTGATCCAGGACTGGCTGTATATTATGTATACTCACGCTCCAGATAAGCATTATAGATGTTGATAAGGGTCATGTGATCTCCCTCCGTGTGCAGCAGGGGGCGTCTGTGTGTGGCTGCTGCTTCCTCTTTATTTAGAGGAGGTGTTAGAAAACATGACGGGGCTACAGAGAGACAAACCACACACATCACGCGTATGAGTACAGGGTTTCTGCAGGTTTAAAGTCAACTTTAAAGGGCACATATCATGAAAATCCAGGTTTAAATGCTATAATTGGGTCCCCAGTGCTTCTATCAACCTAGAAAATGTGAAAAAGATCAACCCAGTAACTTAGTTTTGGTAAATCATTCTTTGCAAGCATGTGAAAAAATTGTGTGATGTCAGAAGGGGATCTTATTATAATACTACCGCCCCTTAATCTACACGATCCAACCACAGCACCACCATTTAGTGCAGAGAGAGAGAAAATAATTGACAGCACAATTGAGTTTTAATTTAAACAAACCACCAATATGGTGATAAGTGTTTGCATTTCATCAGCTCAAAGTTTTAAGATTTTAAAATGTCATAATTAATTATCTGTGGGGTATTTTGAGCTAATACTTCACTTTACTCATATGTATAATAATATGTATGTTTAAGATTTATTTTACATCTTAAGACTTGAGACCTTTTAAGACCATTATGAATGAAATTTAAGACCTATCTCATCACAATGCAATCCAATTTTATAGTCCAGTGTGTATGTGTCCATGTGTTTTTTTAAGAACTTTTATATTTCATGACAAAAAACAAGATGTATTCACAAGGTGTGACAAGACAAGATTTTTATACTTTGCTGATATTATGAGACTAAATTAAAAATCAAGCAAAATAAATCAGCCAATGGGGTAAGAAAAAATTATCTTGAAATAAGTTTACTTTTTTCTTAAACACTTAATTCAAGAAAAAATGTATTACCTCATTGGCAGATTATTATTATTTATTTATATTTGCTTCTTTTAAGCAAAATTAAATTATATTTTTTGTCTAAAAACTAGACCTATTTTCTTAAAATGCATCAATATTTGTACTGAAAAAAAGACAAAAATACTTTTTAAGAAAATAATTTTGTAGTGTATACAAATAGAAATAGCCTTTTATTTAACTGAAATCACAACATCTGGAAATGTTTTAACCAATCTAGGGTTTTTACTAACAATTATTTTGGTAATTGATGATGATGAATGATAATTTTCTTTTTTTGTAATAAAAATAGACCTAAGTGAGCAAAAGCATTTAAAATGACAATAATGATGCAACAATAATAATTGGCTCAAATAAATATCAAAACCAAGTAAACTCATGGTTTCATTAAATAATAATGTTAAAATATATAGGGGTGGTTTCCCAGACAGGGTTTCGATTAATCCAGGACTAGAGATCTTATTTATATTAAGGAGTTTTTTAAGAAATATACCCTAGCAAAATACATTACTGGAGTGCATCTTGAGATAAAACAATGGCAGTGATGGATTTGATGGCAAAAACTGAAATAATTAAATTGAGGAGACATTGGCGCGTCTAACTTTCATGCATGGCACAGTAAGAGACAGCACCAATAAACTCTTATATCATATAATACTTAGATATTTACAAAGACAGAGTAAAGAAGCTTTGTTTAATTCAGTTTTAATCCTGAACTGTTAAAATTAATCAGCACATGATTACCTTTTGTGCATATGGGAAAGGCTTCATTTAGTTAATGTGCAGGATTGTGTTTAATAGGTCTGGCAAACGTGTGGAGGAGCGACAACTCTTATTTATCATCTATCATCTGGCATTAAGTTTATAATCATAGTAATGTGAATGGTGTCTCAACTATCACTGCAGTTAAACACATACACCGCAGTGAGCAAAATAAATGATAAAAGGAAAAAACCTGCACTGTGGAGCATTTTAAACAGCAATAGAAGTAGCGTTACATGGACGTAGAAAAATTAAGACCTGTTTAAAAATACCTAGAACAGTGAATTTAAGAATTTTTAAGACCCTGCGGAAACCCTGGAGTAAACATGTAGACAAACATCTGTGTATGTAAATGTCTGTAGGTGTGCAGTACCGGTGAGCATGGCAGCGATGGTGAGCAGCTCACTGACGCAGTCAAACTCACAGGAGGCGATGAGAGCTTTGGCTAAGAGAGGCTCAAGAGGAAGTTCGGACATAATGATTCCAACCTCAGAGAGATTCCCATCATCATCAAGAGCTGCCAGATAATCCAGATCCTCTAAAGCCTGCATCAGTGCTTCAGGAGCTGCACACACACACGATCAGATGATCAGAAACTGATGATTTATTTATGGGGTAAAGTATAAGCGTGTGTGAGTGAGGTTAAACTTCACCTGGTCGATCCAGAAACTTGCACTGTCCCATATCAGCGATGTCCAGTCTCTTCAGTAGAAGCACTAAATGACTGAGGTTTGTCTCCATCACAGCCGGACAACGACATTCAGACATTTCCTCCTGATACATGGAGTGAGAGTACAGACGCACACACACACCTGCAACAGAGGACATATATGACACATCTTCACTCTCACGTGACCTTACATTCAAGCGTGTGATTTACTCACCTGGCAGTTTGCCGCTCACTCGCTGAGACCGAGCGTCCGCCTGCTGTTTGCTGATTGGCTGCTGAAGCTGAGAATCGGCTCTGATTTGTGGGTTGTAGATCTGTGGAGGTGCATCAGGAGTCAAACATGAGAACGTTGAGATATTCATGAGATCTTTGTGTGGTGCTGACAGAGACTCACAGTCCTCAGCTGAAGTCCTGTGTCAATGACGTATCGGATGTTGTCGAGGGAGAACGACGCCTCTCCTAAAACATCTGTGAGGATAACCCTGCGTCTCAGAGAAGTGTCCTGATGTTTCTCCTCGGCTTCATAGATGTGCTGTGGTGGAGCTGTGAGGTCGGTGTGGAGTATCATCACACGTAACGTGTCCAGATGAGCGCTCAGAGAAACACACTCCTTCTCCAATACAACACAACACTCACTGATCACCTGACCAGAGACGACACAACAACAACAAATCTCTTTACATTCGGACTCACTTATATAACGTTTGCTCATTTCATTTTACTATCTGTCAGATTTTAGCTTTACATCCAAGTGTATTTTAATTAGAACAGAAAGATTGTAATATATGTGTCATCACTGTAGCATGTCTGTCTGTATTATCTGTGTTGTTCTGACCTGAATGAATATCTTGTAGAGAAATGAGGTCAGTTTACTCAAGACTTTAAAGAGGTGTGACACTATTGACAAAAGGAAAGTCTGTGTGTGTGTTCAAAAACAAACCTTTGGGGACATTTGGGTCTCCATTTGCAAAAAAAAGACGTTAGGGCTATAAGGAGACATGAATAATATTTTCATATGTACGTGACACCCTGAGGTGTACGTGATGATGACAGGAGAGGGTTAAACATCTCTATTAAGCTGAATGAAGACAGGATCATATTAACTGGGCACAATACAGGTGTAGTGTACTTCAGTAAAATGAGACGCATACCTGCACACTAGGGAGGAAGACTAGTATGTCACCCTCCTCACCCCTGCGGTGAAGATCCAGTATCATGTGACAGGACGCTGCGATCAGGTCACGGCCCGGATCTCGGTACAGAACTTCCACAGGGTTTGTTTGTGGAGGGGAGGGAACGCTGATGTGAGGAACGTTTTCACCTAAGAAGCTGATGAAGGTCTGAGCGACGGCAGGTGAAGCGAGGACCACGACCCTGAGGTCAGAGCGCTGACGACAGACGTCACGCAGCAAACCCAAGAGCACGTCGCTGGCCACCGTACGCTCCTGAACCTCATCGATCACCAAAACCCCATACTGACGTAACAGAGGGTCTGACATCATTTCCTCCAGCAGAAGGCTGTCCGTCACAAACCTGCAGGATAAACATTAGCACGCGTGAGAACGCTCTTCTTTGTTAGGTGGTTGCTGAAGTGAATGAGGTGATTTACCGTAGTATAGTGTCAGGAGTGCAGGCGTCTTCATGTGGGATCCTGTAGCCCACCTCTAATCCAAGACTCAAGTCCATTTCATCAGCGACCCTGAGAGCCAAACTGCAAGCAGCGGCGGCGTACGGCTGAGAACAACACACCAGACCCTGAGAGAACTCATGAGAGAGAGCGTACTCAACACACCACTGAGGAACCTGGAAACACACACACACAACACAACACAACACATTTATTACATATTTCCATGCAAAGTAATACTTGCGTTACTTTTGCATTACTTTTTCTTACTTGGCTGAGGCTTGATCTCTTTCAGGCCTTGCAGGTGTTTTTTATGAAGTTCTGCATTCAGAAATTGCATATTTCATCACAAAAATGTCAAGCCTGCCATCTTTGTAACTGACTCAAACTGGCGTGCGCGGATAGAGTGTGTAGTTCTACATCACTACATTAAGTTTAATTAAGTACATTATTTTTTTATCAAATTAATTAAACTGAAAAGTAACTCAGATTACTTTTTTTAAAAAGTAACTCAAATATTAATGTGTACATTTAAAAAGTAATGCGTTACTTTACACGTTACTTCAGAAAAGTAATATTATTACGTAATGCACGTTACTTGTAATGTGTTACTCCCAACACTGGTGAACACAAACACGTTCCGTAAATGTTCTGGGATCGCTTCCGTAAAGAGTATGTCAAAATTCATAGTATTCCAAAAACACTAAGCGAAAACTACTACAGGCAAGATCCTGAAGGGTTTATTTGATAGACCCTTTACTTTCTCATGATCCCCAGAGAGAGTAGTGGTCCAATGAAGAAGATGACAAAGGGGCGTTGTTTTATTAAAAAATGTCCAAAAGCGGAAAAGCGTCTCTATCCATATGCAAATACATTTATTACAAATGACAGCTGTCCCTGATGGTTAAATTGTGCTAGTTTAACTTCATTCAAGTTAACTTGTTGTTGTTATGATAACGTATGTCACGTGATGTATCAACATGGTGGATGAAGTACATCTGAATTCATTCATAATATCAATATTCATACTATAGTAGCTACTGTTTTAACGGTCTGAGTACATACTTTATCTAATTCAGTACCTACTGTCACACTATGAAATTTCAGACGCAGTCTTTTTAAATCACATAGAAGGTCAAATAATTAACGTAGCACAAAGTCATAATTAATAATAATAATAATTTGGACTTTATTAATGATCAGTGGCTGGTTGCATAAACATAGCCGTGACGTTAAGACTGCGTCTTAAGAATGATTCTAACTAACTAGCAATAAGTTAGGGCTAATCAGTCTTATTATTTGGATTTAAATTAGACAAATATACCTTTCACTTAAAAAAAGTTATGATCAGTCTTGAAGAAAAAAATTCATGACTAACTTTTACGGCTAGTCTCAAAAGTTTTATGCAACCGGCTACAGATGTAGAGATGTTTGGTCTCCATCTTCACATTCATGTCATTCCATACATTTCTTTAAATCTGATAACATAACACCACAACATTCACAGCATATCACAAACAACATCATTCATTCATTACACACTTCAGAAAGGATTTCAGTTCTTTATATATCAATATTCTAACATATATGTGTTGGTATGATGTTTAAAACTAGTGTTGGGCGATATGCCCCATTTTGAGATCGTCCTATCGTCAGCCTGTGAGATCGGCGATACACGATAGTATCGGGGGGCGGGGCAGTAGTTTACTCATTTATTTATTTGTTCATTTATGACAAGACTTGATTGGTGGAAAAAAGAACAAGAGCAACACCGTCATGAATGCATCTTTCTTAAAACTAATGTCATTAATCTGAGTGCGTCATTAAAGCCCAGACGCTCTTTGCGTGCCAGAGAGGGAGAACAGGACACGCGCTGGTTTTAACCCTCTGCGCGCTAACAACCTCTCTAGTGCAAGGAAATGTCAGAGATAGGGCTGCTCAATTATGGGAAAAATCATAATCCTGATTTTTAACACGATTACTTAATGACTGTAAAAACATGCACCTGCGCAGACACACGCAGCGCACATAAAAATAATTTAATGCATTTGTTTAGTGCTGTTGCAGAAGGTTACACGTGTCAAGCAGTGGTGCTCTCAGAGGTGCCTTTTTAAACACACTGGTCCAGCGGAACACAATCATATTTTAAACACGAGGGATGTATTGCTAAAACTCCTTGAAAAGCATATCATAAACAGGATTACTATCTGACTTCAAGTTCAGACAGAGCGCAGCTCTGTGCAGCGGGTTATATTTTAAACAAAAGGAATAGTTTGCCTCAGCTCGCATGAAACGCATTAAACCGCACAAATACATAAGGATTACTACTTCAGTTTATGTTTAGACTTCGGACAGATGCGAGAGCGCGTGCATGTGAGACAGAGGGAAGCGTAGCTGCTCATCCACGCGCTGGATTTAGGTGCTAGAACGAGTCCGAGACGCGCGCATTAAGTGCATCTGCGTGCAAGAAGGAACTCTCTCTCTACAAGCTCTCCGCGTAAAGTGAAGCACAAACCCTCATGCGAGGAAAAGCATGCAAAACTATGATGATGATGATAATAACAACCATTCGCCAACTATCGTCATGACTATCGCCATGAAAGCCTGCCATTGGCGATATGTCGGACGATCGTCGATACACGATACTATCGTCTATCGGCACAACACTATTTAAAACTACAATTTACAATTTAAACCACAGTTTATGTTTAAAACTACAGTTATATTATTATTCATGAACTCTTTAGTAAAACTTGTAGATGGAGTATAAACACTGATACACCCATGAAGCTCTTACTGTAATGTGAATGATTTGAATGTTGTT
Organism: Paramisgurnus dabryanus; assembly: GCF_030506205.2. Lineage (NCBI taxonomy): Eukaryota > Metazoa > Chordata > Actinopteri > Cypriniformes > Cobitidae > Paramisgurnus > Paramisgurnus dabryanus. The sequence goes on along the minus strand of NC_133341.1, from coordinate 37,675,434 downwards.
GAAAAGTGTCTCACACATTATGTGTGAAAACGCCGCCACAAGAGTGCTTACTCGTTCTAAAAAGTCAAATTCTGGCATCTTTACACTGGCTACCAGTTAAATTTAAAATATTACTAATCACCTACAAAGCCTTAAATGGCCTAGCACCCTCGTATCTTAAAGAATTACTATCAGAATACAATCCACCACGTACACTGCGATCACAAAATTCTGGTCACTTAATTATCCCTAGAATATCAAAAGTGTCTAAAGGTGGTAGATCCTTTTCTTCTTAGCCCCTAAGCTCTGGAATGATTTACCAAATAATGTCCAAGTATCAGACACAGTCGATCAATTTAAATCTAAACTTAAGACATTCTTCTTTACAAAGCATTCACATAAACTTTCTAGTAAATGTACCTATCCCGCAATAGTTAGTCTGTCCAGAACAAAGCACTCACATCACTCATCTGGGTAACATACTTATGCCGCAATAGTTTGGAACCGAGCAGATTTTAAACCACAATACTGTCTGACACTTGCATTACATGTGAACAGCCCCTACGCTAATAGGATTCCATGACCGTCCTTCAACGAGATGCCCAGCCGATGCCTGACCAATGACCACCGGCGGAACCAGTTTAATCTGCTTACCCGTTCACATACCCCAATAGTATTTATATATATATAAATGTATATGTATCTCTCTCAAGGTTTTTTCTCCTCCTAGGAGTTTTCCCCCTGGACTAGCCAGGAGGGTTTTTCTCCTAGGGGTTTTTTTCATCCCCTGGAGAGTCCGTCACCTTATCTTAACTTACTACTTTACTGTATATGTTACATTATAACTACGCTCGCTTTTCTATGCTTTTTCCTACATCTATTAATGTAAAGCTGCTTTGAAACAATTAACAGTTGTGAAAAGCGCTATATAAATACAATTTAATTGTAGTTTTTTGGTCAACAGTGTAAATTCATCATGAAAAACAGTTTGATATTCCTGATTGAAATGATACTAGTGTTTAGTTTTACACGCTGTCAGTGAGTGATTGTTTGTTTTTAACCTGTGTGCTCTTTCCAGTTCCTCCATCTGAGCTGAGTATCATCATACTGTGTGTCTCCATCTCTTCTAACAGATTTAACCTCACGCTCCACACGGACAGCTGTTTCCTCTCCTCTAACAGACTGTAGTACCGCGACGAATACGGCAACCCATCGTACGGATTCACTTCCAGATCCACCACATCACCATTATCGGCTCTCTCCTCCTCCTCCTCCTCTTCATCCTCCTCCAGTTCTCCAGATAGTAAAGATGATACGGAGAGATTGTCCAGCGCCGAGAGGACAGGTGAGGGTTTAGGAACGCCAGCAGATGACATGATGACTCCAGATGAGCGGAAAGACCTGAAGATCTCCAAAAACAAAACTGACTGAATTACCTGAAGAGAGAAGATCCACACAAACATACAACCACATTAAATACAAGCATTAGAACTCATTAATCATTAGTAGGGTTGCAAAGGGGCGAAACGTTTACGGAAACTTTCCACAGGAACTTAATATTCCAAACTGGAAACTTTTGGGAATTTACAGGAATTTATGGGAATTATTTGATAAGTAAACAAAAGAATAATAAACGTATAGTTATTATAATAGTGCTAGCTAACATTTAGATTTACCAGATAGTTAGCTACTGTTTAAACACATTAGGTATTTGCTAGATAAACTGTTAAAATGCAGCAAGTGTGGCTTCTGTGGCAAATCCCCCCTTTAGTGATATATGGAGGATTTTTTTTATTTCCGGGGGAGTTGTGTGTGTGTGTGGGGGGTCATTTTTAGACAATGCTTTAATAATCTCAACTAAATGCTTTCTCAGCCAGTGTACTTGTCTTTACAATGGTATAACATTGTTGCACACTAGTGTCTTATTACACAGCACAAGGAAGTTTATAAGTTTACACGTTTATTCTTACATTTATGTAATTTACGTGAATACATGCATAGATGAACATTTTGACATTATTTTGTGTGCAGGATTGAATAAATGATTTGTGCATGTTATGTATGAATGTAAGTACACGCAGGGGTGTGGCTGTGTGACTGAAGAATGTGCAGGGGAATAATTTAACTAAAACTGGATTAAATCTTCTTGATTTACACTAAATTATGCTGCAAGATTTTTTTTAAACCTACATTTAAGTTTCCTGTTGTAGGCAACTCTGCAATTTTTCAAATTCCCATTTTATTCTGCTTAATTCCTATATATTCTCATTAATTCCCATATATTCCCGTTTAGTCCCATGGAAAGTTTCCAGCCTTGAAAATTTCTGGAATTTTTCAACCCTAATCATTAGTCAACCCTTTAGTTTAGTACTGTAATGTGTGTAATCTGTGTTGTGTGTGTTTGTGTCATTGCTGGATTCTTGAGATAACACAGAGATCTTCAGCTGCTCTTCACTATCACACACACACACACACACACACACACACACACACACACACACACACGCACCTGTCGTTGTTTATTTCTATAGTTATTTGATATCATATCATATTAAATATCTCACAGTACAGATCACACACAGATTTAAAACTCTTCAGTATGAACTTCAGCGTCTCTAAAACAAACAGATGTTCATTTGTTTAATTCAACACAAACAAAACAGATGAATGACGTGTTTAAGGTGAAGCCTGTAGAAAAACATTATATTACCTCCAGTAACACAACTACACAACTACGCTATTGTAAAGTACCTGAAGCTGTTGTTGTTTCATTCACTAAAATAACATTAAGAGTTTATATACAGTAAGCACATACACATGTGCATTAATAATCTTTACATCAACTCCATCCTGATGTCCATTAGTTTCACACACAGTCTGTTTATTTCACCCTTTATAAGCTATTGAAGAACACTAATAAGTGCCCTTAAAGTCACTAGACTGACAGATGTGTGCTGCATGTGCATGAGGAATGTGCAGGGTAGAAATTCAACTAAAACTGCATTAAATCTGCAAGATGCTGAGATTGCATTGAATCTTGTTGTTTTTAACTTCATTTAAGTTCGCTGTTATAGGCAACTCTGCAGTTAATTCCCATATATTCCCTTTAATTCCCATGGAAAGTTTCCAGCCTGAATTTTGCAACCCTAGTGCTGATGTTTGTGTTCTGCTCTATGGGTGTTTGTTAGTAATGTTCATGTGTCTTATAATCACACACAACATAAGTATTATTATCAGATCGTTTTGTGATCTCATCTGTACAACACAACACAACACAACACAACACAACACACACCCAACAACATCACCTCACATTACACCCGTACTGTACTGTACTACCTCACTCATTTACATAAGGTTAGAGTTAAACACACTGACAAACAGATGATTTGTGTTGTTGATTTGAAGCATTACAACAGAATAAATAAATAGTAATCTCTCTTATATGATTGTGTTTTCATTTTAAAATGAGACGCGTGTCCTTTAAGACTATCAGCTGACTGTCAGAGATCACACAACATCTGATCAACGTAAAAACAAACAAAACTGACTGAAAATAACAACACAATCACATTTACCTGACACACATGATAGATCCGTCAAACAATCCGGATGAGAAATCACATTAACGTTACAACAAACCGCGACTGTAAATGTATTTTAAAAACGCGCTCAGTGACGTGAAATATAACGCGATTCCGTCGGAAAATCAAGACGTTTACAAATAAAGTCTTTAATATCCAGCAGACGCGTATGTTTATTATTGTATTATAAAATAATGACGCTATTTCACAGAGAGCGAAACTCGGCCGCCATGATGAAGTGTCACCTCACGAGCTGCGTGTCACAAAACATACCGAGATCCCTACATAGACACCTCCCTACATACACACCTCCCTCAATAGGTTCAGTGACGCGCGCGCGCGCGCCACATAATCATGTTGTCTATGTAGGGAACTCAAGAGTATTGAGAAACCGCTCGTCGCGCGCAGGTGGAGCTCAAACCTAAACAGATGCAAAATAACCTACAAACTACACACAAATAAATAAAGAAACGGAGAACAGTGAAATAAACAGGTGAATAATTAAAAGTCACGCGAAGAAAATGAAGAACGTAAATTAAAAATATTATTAACATTATGATTATTTATGACTGTGGTGATGGGTGTTCTTCACATTTACTATATCTAAAAATAACTTTAATTTATTCACGTTTGTTCATTATAAGTTTTTTGAATACACCGACGATGATTCACAATGACTTACCTTTATAATTAACTCTGCACATTAAAATAAGATATGAAACAATTAACATATATTACACATGACGTCATAGGTATACAAACTTCATTATAAGAAGAGCACGTGCGTGATCTTCAAGTCCTTTATAAAAATGAAGCAATAACTAAATCTTCTGCATTTGGTCAAAGTGTCCTGTGACCTTTCATTATCATTTCTGTGAAAAGACCTCGATGTTCACCTGAAGTAATAATTCAATAATTATATTAAATCCATGATATAATTATATTACATCCAAACCTTATTATGAGCTATTAGAGATAAATGAATAAAATCAGAGAGAGTGTGCTTAATTTGTCAATGTCTTAGTTAGTGAGTGACTAAACCAGCTGTCATTCATTCAGAGTCATTCAGTTAAAGGTTGAGTATTAAACACAAACAAATGATTTTCAGATCACATTATTAATACTTTTCATCTGTGTGTCAGAGAAACAGAATAAAGTACAGAACACTTCATCCCATAGAGCAAAATAAATATTTTAAAATATATTTCAAAATATACAAAAATGGCCAAAAAAAATATGAAATATATTTTGACATATGTTTACAAAAATGTATTTTTCATCATAATATATATATATATAATATATATATATATATATATATATATATATATATATATATATATATAATAATTTAAACCACTTAAATTCATGGCGCATGAAGAAAAACTTAATCAGTAAACATAACAGGTTTGAAAAGATTAAAATGAAATATACCTTTAACTGCAAAAATACAGTATAAATAATATAATAATATATAATATTGTTATATTATTGTGCAATATTAATCTTACTGTTATTTAAAATGGTGACAGAGTTTCACTTGATAATATGAGATTTCCATCTTTCATCCAGCCTCCAAACGCTTTACACATTTCATAGATTTAGTGAGATCTTCTGTGCCGAGTTCCTCTGTAAATCTAAACCATTTCCACCACTGCATGAAAGAGAAAATTCCTCTGGTTATAACATTTATAGTTATAATCTCTATGAATTCACATCAGTCACTCAATCAATCATCTGATAGTTATTTAATGTTATGCCTGATCACAGACCTGCTGTAATGATGTAGTGACCACATGCATTCATTTCATCAGGTCACATCATTATCATTGAACTCATTACAGGTGTTTGATTGAAGTTAACAGGTAATAATCTGAGAATATCATGCAGTGAAGAGAGCAAAGCCATATAAAAGACTCCTACTGTGTGGCATAGACGTCAATATTGTTTCTTTAAAGCTGAATGGCTCTGTTATCTCTCAGTAAGTTCTGCATGATGTTTTATGTTAGTTTAATATTAAAGGACTCATCATTGAGTTTCTCTATCTCTCTTCTCTGTCACAGGTATGTCTGCAGGTCTGTTATCAGTCTTCTGTCTGCTGTCGCTCAGCTCAGCCTGTTACATCTCTAACTGCCCCATCGGTGGCAAACGGGCCATACAGGATCTGCCCCCTCGACAGGTCAGTTTAACCCTTCACTAACATTAACATCAAATCAGATGCTTGATCATATCTTATATCTGTGTGTGTAGTGTATGTCCTGTGGTCCTGATGATCGCGGACGCTGCTTTGGTCCCAGTATTTGCTGTGGTGATGGGATGGGCTGTTTGATGGGCTCTCCAGAGACTCTTCATTGTCTAGAAGAAGATTTCTTGCCTTCTCCGTGTGAGACCGGAGGAAAAGTGTGCGGTTATGAAGGACGCTGCGCTGCTTCGGGTGTCTGCTGTGACTCTGGTCAGTTATTTTACATACAAATAAGAGGTTTCATTAGAACACACACTGTTAAATATATCTGTAGAAATTACAGTATCACTGTCTGCTTACCAGTAGCTTACTGTAGATTTAAATTGATGTTATTTACTGATAACAGTTTGTTCAAAGTTAAATAAACTTTTTATCTTTACAGAACAAACTATAAAAAATAACAGCTTCATACAAAGCATTCTGGGAACCAAAATCTGAAGGAAAAACATTCTGTTTCCCAGAATGCTTTGCATGAGGCTGTTATTTTATAGTTTTATTCTGTAAAAATAAAGACTTCTTAATGTTTAATGTTCATCCAACTTTAAACAAATTGTTTGTCAGTAAATAACATCAATTTAAAGCAACACTATGTAGTTTCCATGTAAAAATGACTTACAGCTCCCCCATAAGGTTGAAAAGCGCAACAGTGCCTGGTATCAGACACTCTTTTGCAGGCAGGTGGAGGGGCGGGGATCTGTTTCCTACCCTCCACCGCCACTTTCAGAGTGTGCTTGTAGCAGCTAGGAGGCTGCTCAGGTTGCAGCAACAGTACAATTTGTCCAGTTAAAAGTTGTTCTATCACTGAAATAATTTTAGGGACATTATTTAAAGGTAAAAAAACTACATAGTGTTGCTTTAAATCTACAGTAAGTTACTGTCAAACAGCTGCAGAACTACAGCAACATTTTTACAGTGGAAAAGTAAGTTTAAGTCATCTGTCAGTATGGTCTGATTTATTTGTCATGTTACTGATTGTATATTTTAGGTTTTGGTTGAGAGATGTCAGATTCAGATCAAAATCAGCTTTATTGCCTAGTACTACTGTTGGTTTGTGTACAAGGAATGTCAATGTCTTAGTGTTTGGTCTTAAAATGAATATTCATCTATGATAACTAAGACCTTAAATATCATTAAAAAAAAATCATAAATGAGACATTAACTACATTAATGCAGCATGTGCAAAAGTAAGCTTCAAAACTTTATAACTTGATATTGAACATTCTTTTCTCAAAATTGTTTCCCGTTGGGATGTCTGAAACTGAGTCCCAGACAAAAATATTTTAAAATTTTAAACAATTCAAGTTATCCGCCTTGGGTTAAATAAAGCATTTCTGATGACATAATGATTCAAAATGTTATATATCTCTACACAAGCGAATTTCTTATACCCAAAAAACACAGAACATTCCCCTAACATCTGGGAACATACTTTTTAGCCATAAAATAACGTCTCCAGAACGTTGCAGGGTGGTTATTTTTAAATAACCTAAAAATAACATTCCCAAATGCAATCTAGGGTTAAACTAAATATCGAGTTGTGCTGATCATGACTTCTGTGTTTTATTGTTCCATCAGACGGCTGTAGCATTGATCAGTCATGTGTCTACAGCGATGGTGACGGTACGACCGTCAATCATTCAGATCTCTTACTGAAGCTCCTACACCTGTCAAACCACGCCCATCCCTACAGACTCCACCAATGATGTATTTGTACAGAAATGACATCATCTCAGGAGGACCAACCAGAACGATTCTTGAAGACCACCGACCTTTCGTAAAATAAACTTTGTATTGCCAATAGATGATGTATTTGGCTATAACACATACGAGCAGATATGATCAGTAATATATTCGAGACTGACTGTAAATCTGTGCAGATATTAAAAGTCTGACTGGATTTCTCTGTACTGATGCATTTCATAACAACAACAGATATGAGCAATGCTATAAAAACCTAGATTTTATATTTCTTGAAGAAAGTGTGTGTGAGAGATCATGGATGATAATAATAATAATGGATCAAAACGGATTATAGTCTGTTGCTCTGCATATGGAGCTCACCTGAACCAAAGTCCAAACTCTACTAATCTTCATACCACAATAAAACCTAGTAAACTTTAGCCTTCATGGATACACACACAGATAAACGTACTTATAGTTTATTCACAATTTAAAATGGCTCTGAATTGTTCAAGCATAAAAGCCAAAATTTTTTTTAAAGTTTAATTGAAACACTTCAAAGTCATCACTTCATGATTGTAAATCTTTTGTCTTTTTTTGGTAAAATGTTTCTCCACGATCTCTCACTGATCCGATGAGCTCTATGTGTTGTCTCAGTTTGGTCTCCCAGTCCTCAGATTTTTCCAGAGGTTTATATCGTGTCTTCATTGTCTCTAATGCAAGCACGTCTTCAGGGAGGTCAAGGGTCAAACCGGCCCGATGCACCGCCTCCTGAAACTTGGCTGGTGATGCTGTCGCTATGCAACATCTGACAAAAAGATCAAAAGATTTATTTTCATTTTAAAGCAAGAATGTGCTTCAACAACTGATTGAGGATGAGGTTTAGTTGGACGAGTGACAGACATGATCATCTAGTACATAAACAACAGTAAATCATGTGCATAATTGTTTCTAACCTGTTAACTCCTGGCGTGACGGCTCGGTTATAATGATACCAAACAGCCACAGCGGTGTGAGGACAGATGAGATAATGATTCTCCTGCCAACATCTCCTCATGGTGTAAAGAATTCCTTCATCAGACACAGAACCTGATGACAAGACTTCACACACCTGAATCAAACACATACACATCATCAAAACCTACTGAACTCCCGAACATAGACATCAGCATACCAGTCACTGAGATGATCAGTCCAGCAATGACATTTTAACACACAGGAACTTCCAGTACAGGAGCCAGCTGATGTTATAAACCTGTTAAACATGCACATGAAGCTAAAGAGAAAACATCGTCTCGACAGGCAGACACATAAGGTTTAGTTCACACCTGCTTATGAAGTGTCAGAGGAAGAGCGACTCTATGGATCTTCTGAAACTCCTCCATTACACTTCGAACCATCTCAGTATCTCCAGCAGACAGAAGCCAGAAAACTCTCTCCATGTTATATGGGTCCTGTGAACATTACACTCTTATTTACACATAAACGCTTTAATAACAAGTTTAATAAAGGTGAGAGGAAGATAGCAGCACCTGAATGTCAATGGCAGGAGCCAGAGTTTGCCTAACATCACTCGCCATAGAGAAATCTCCACTCTGGACCGTACGGTGAAGGATATCATTGGAGTTTACCATGGCGACGAGTCGAAGAGGAACGCCCATCTTCTTCAAGATACATCCAGCTACAACAGAGAGAGAGAGAAAGAGAGAAATATGATACAGAGAGATTGGCGTAATGACACAATGATTTATAACTTAACAATAAAAAACCCAAATCATTTAATTTCTTGATTCTGGTGTGAAATATGACCTGGATATGTTCTTGACATTTATGTTTTTACATCAGCCCACATACACATGATGATGAAGATGACCTGTAATATTTCCAGCTCCTCCAGTGGGCACCAGGACCTCCAGCTCAGGCAGTGCGTCTGCGTCCGGCTGCAGAGTGCAGAGCTGCAGGTATGCAAACAGGAAATGAGGTAACTGCAGCAGAATCCTGGCCCAGTTCACAGAGTTGAGACTCATGAGACCGTAACGCTTCACTAAATCTGGATCCGCAAAGAGTTTCCTCAGTGGAACGTCAATGTCATCAGACGTCCCGTCCGCTGTGAAACAATCACTGCTGTTACATCTTTATTCAGATTCGTATGAAATACTGGAGTTTCATTTATGCTTTACCTGCAAACACATGAATGTTATCTGCAATGCTGGTTGTCATCTGTCTCTCCTGAACTTTGGTGATGCGTCCACGAGGAAACACCACCACGATGTCCACATCACTGAAACCAAAGATGCTTCTGATGGCCGAGCCGCCCGTATCGCCCGACGTACCTGAGAGACAAGAGAGATGGAGTTAAATGCTAACTCAGATTTAACTCGTCAGTTCAGATGGGAGGCGTCTCGTTTCATACCTACAAGTATCATAGCCCGCTTCTTCTCTTTGTGCAAGAAATATTTCAGGAACTGGGCGGTACAGGACATGGCCAGGTCTTTGAATGCCAGAGTTTCTCCATGAAATAACTCCAGGATGGACAGAGAGTCTTTCAGTGAAACTATCCGTACTGTTTCTGCTATAGAGAACTTACACAGCGCCTCTGAAATCAGATCTGTACAGACAAACAGTCAGAGAGATATCAGATTTTTACACATGAAGCCTCCTAAGAACAAAAGTCTCACCCTTCAGATGATGTGATGGGATTTCGTGTTGAGGTATGAAGAGGGAGCAGATCTCACACATGAGCTGCTGATAGGACAGATGTCTCCAGGATCTCAGTGTTTCAGGAGACAGTGATGGGATCGTCTCTGGCATGAACATTCCTCCATCTGGAGCGTATCCAGAGAAGAGCACATCTCTGAAACTCCAACCCTGAACACCTCCACGTGTGCTGCAGTAAAGCATCGCTTCACACCTGAACACAACATCAGGACACACAAAATAACACAACTCACTCATTCCATGTGTATTTGACTTAACTCAGATGAACACAAAGCAAACATTGATATTAAAGTGCTGTCATGTAATCTTCTGTATGGAGGTGAAAACCTCCGATAAGCAATTAATCACATTCATTCATTACTGAAGAAAGGAAGTCCTAAACATCTGAAAGAGATGAGTAAATTATAATTGTGTGTGACTTCTATACATTCAGCCCTGACCTCATCTGTGACAGCAGCAGCAGTGTACAATGAAAAAGATTTGAATACTTGTTTATGTTCCTGTTCTTCAGTAAGTTTACCCTCTGAGTGAATGATATTAGATGTACTTGTTTGTAAATGATAGCCCTGCTGCTGTATTTCAATAGAAAATGACATTAGAAGATGAACGAATATAAATACCTGTGACCGATGTTTCTGTAGAAAGTCTCTTAGGACTTTGAACTGAACTCTGACGTCACGAACAGATATGAATTCAGATCATGATCCAAATGAATCGAATCCATTTCACATCAGCACACGAGTGGAAGCGGAAATGTGTCTTTATCTCTGGGAAATGTAGTTTTATTTTTATTTCCGCATTCAGAGCACTGTGCCAGACTTTTATTGCACTCACTCTGTGTTACGTTCCCGCCGGGGTAGATGCACTTCTGAAAGACACTTTAACGAGTCTTTCCACAATACTTAAGCCACTTCACAGATACGACTCTTCGTTCGCAAAAGGGTTCACCAAAGGGAATCGACGTCATCACGCCGCGTACGAGACGGAGTCGGAGGTGGGATTTTAAAAGTCCTACCTCCACTTTAAAAGTCCTACCTCTATTCCAGTCAATCACACGTCGTCACGCTATATTTAATAGGGCAAAACGTTGTATATTGTTTGAATTTAGTAACAAACTTACAGAAAATACTTTCTTTTATATTATTTCGTGCTGTTGAAGTACTTAAAAGTTTGTCTTTACGTTTCAAGGTTGCTCCGCGCAACTCTCCCTGGAATCAAATTGAATGTCTTTCTGAGGTCGTAATTGATCGATCTGTTCTGAGTTCGAGGTTGGATGTCCAACTACAAGCGCTGTTCCAGACGTTTCTCCGAGTTGGAGGTGGGAAAATTGACATTCCGAGTTGTCTCGTGCAGCATTATTTCATGATGGTACAGGACCCAACACAACTTTTTAAAGTAATGTTATATAAATGTATTGATCATTTCATCCTACAGGTGTCTTGTGCTGATGAATACCAGCAGGATTCATTTAACAGGATTATTAATAGCTTGATATAATAATGTAACTACTGCACTTTTTTTGTAAAAAAAAACACAGTAGGCTAATATTTTTTTTCAAGGAGGAGGGATACAGTAATATAAAAGCACAGTAAAGCCGGAAAGCAGACAAACCATCAGGACTTTTTGTTACACAGTTGACTAAAAGGAAGAAAGTTTCTGTGTTAACAGTGAGTCTATAATGTGTTTCATCTCTTATAAAGGATTGAGGAACTTTAATGAGACCCTGTGTCTGTATTAATGATAATTTCATTCATTTTTAAGGCATCATTATGAATGAGACATTTGCTATTTCTCTATTAGTCAGTCATACTGTAACTCATAGTGTTAACTTTTTATTATACTTAAAAAGGTAGCTAGAAAAATGGAAAGAAGTTATAGAAGCACAAAGTTAAAGGTATGGCGTGCTGCATGGAAAGAGAGTGTTTAACACTATAGACAGGCTATAAAAATTGCCAGATCTACGTATCTCAGCAATCTTATTAAAGAAAATCATAATAACCCTCGTTTCCTCTTTAGCACAGTTGCGAAACTGACTAAAAAACAAAGAACAAATCCAATAGTAAACTTCAACAGAATAGTAACGACTTCATGAACTTCTTTACTAAGAAAATTACGGTTATTAGGGAAAACATCGTAGCTACACAAGCAGCCAACACTCTACACCAGTGGTTTTCAAACCAATACATTCATTTATCATGAATTCTGTGTAATTAAACCTAAAAAATAATAAGCCAACTAACCAACAGCACTATTTGGTATAATTTTTTATGTTTTGTTTAATCAAAATATTACATTTTAAAACTGTTTTTGTCATAAATTTTCTTTCGGGGGGCCGCAAAAAATGCACTATACACAAGGGGGGCCGCACGCTGAAAAAGTTTGGGAACCACTGCTCTACACAATAGTACATTTACCACTAGATTACCATACGAACATCTTGAGTCATTTAAAGCTACTACAATAGAAGAGCTCTCTAAATTAGTAACGTCATCTAAATCATCGTCCTGTATATTAGACCCCGTTCCCACAAAATTACTCAAAGAGGTTTTCCCTGTAGTATCATACCCAGTACTAAATGTATTTAACTCATCTCTAGAATTAGGCTACGTTCCAACAGCTTTCAAACTAGCAGTTATTAGACTGCTCATTAAAAAAACACACCTTGACCAGGGAGATCTTAATAACTTTAGACCAATCTCAAATCTACCTTTTTTTTCTAAAATATTAGAAAAAGTAGTTGCAAGCCAGCTACGCGCATTCATAGCGAATAATAATACATATGAAAAGTTCCAATCAGGATTCAGGCCCCACCATAGCACAGAGACAGCACTGCTTAGAGTTACAAATGACCTCCTATTAACATCCGATCGTGGTGAAATCTCAATTCTTATATTACTAGACCTTAGTGCAGCCTTTGACACAATAGATCACAGAATCCTACTCAATAGACTAGAAAACTATGTTGGCATCAGAGGTCAGGCGTTATCCTGGTTCAGATCGTATCTAACCAATCGCTATCACTTTGTTTATGTAAATGATGAGAAGTCATATCACTCCCTAGTTAAATACGGTGTACCGCAGGGATCAGTTTTAGGCCCTATCCTATTCTCGTTATATATGTTACCGCTAGGAGATATTATCAAGAAACATAACATAAGTTTTCACTGCTATGCGGATGATACCCAGCTTTACATCTCGTCACATCCCAGCGAAACCCACCAGTTTGCTAAGCTAACTAACTGCATTAGTGATATAAGTGACTGGATGACACATAACTTTCTTATGCTAAACTCCAATAAGACAGAGATACTTATTATCGAACCGAATCACTACAAACATAATATGACAGATTACAAGTTGCCCATAGATGGCTGCACTGTGGTGCCAACTTCCATGGTTAAGAACTTAGGTGTGATGTTCGACAGAAATTTATCCTTCAATAGTCATATCTCCAACGTCTGCCGCACAGCATTCTTCCATCTTAGAAATATCTCAAAAATACGCCATATGCTGTCTGCATCAGATGCAGAGAAGCTTATCTACGCTTTTATGACCTCTAGAATAGACTATTGTAACTCGTTACTCAGGGGATGCTATGCAAATCAGGTAAACAAGCTTCAGCTAGTTAAAAGTTCTGGTCTCTTAATTATCCCTAAAATATCAAAAGTGTCTAAAAGTGGCAGATCCTTTTCCTACTTAGCCCCTAAGCTCTGGAATGATTTACAAACCAATATCCGAGAATCAGACACAGTTGATACCTTTAAATCTAGACTTAAAACTTTTCTCTTTAACAAGGCATTCACATAATTTGTTTTAGTAATGGTACTCATCTCACAATAGCTAGTTTGTACAACCTAATAAATAAATAAACTAAAACCTCATTTTTGTCAACACTTCAAAGCATGGTAAATGTTATTAATATTCTTAAGAAATATGTTGAAACTTCGAATTAGTAGTCGGTTGAGTCTTAATTTGGCACATATGGTCGGGTTGCGATTTTGGCTTTTACCCATGATCTTGAGAATAGTATTTCATACAGAACCGTTTGCCACTGTACATTAGTATTACCGACGGCAGTGGGGCTTCTGGCCTTAGTCAAACGAGTTTCTTTTTCCGTTCTAAAGATCAGACGGGGGGCCCCATACATAGACTCGCCCTAGGCACACAAATTTGATAAAATCCTTAACTATATGTAATACACTTAAGCAGCAATAGTTAGCCTCTTTGGAACCGAGCTGACTTAAACCACATCACTGTGTGACACTTGCATTACATGTGAACGGCCCCTACGCTGTATATATATCTACCAAGGGTTTTTCCCTCTACTTCCCCGGCTAGGGGGGTTTTCAACCCGGGGAGGCAGCATTCTTGGGCTTAACTTAGCACCCTCTTCTGTACATTATACTAGTAATACGCTCGCTTATAATGTTGATTCATAGCCACAGCAAATTTAGCTGCTGTGCTATCTTGTATTATGTTGTGCTATCTGTGGATTTTCTGTGCTTTTCTTTGCTTCTATTAATGTAAAGCTGCTTTGAAACAATCACCAATTGTGAAAGCGCTATATAAATAACATTGAATTGAATTAGAAGAGATAAAACTGTGTTATTATGAAATCATATTTACCAATAATACTCATATCTGGAACATTTCTTCATGATGTTGATGAAACTAACTCAGAGTTTATGACACATCTGTTTACATACAGTTTTGATTTGAAAGTAAAAGACAGAATGTAAATGTATATTTACAAACTCAACTGGTTTCAGTCAAAACATGACAATGTGATTTGATCAAAATGCCTTTATTATGAAGAGTCAAATGAGGCAGATTGAAGCGTTATGTCTCTGTTAGATTCATGATCATGATGTTGTTGTTTTGAGTTAATCTCCAGCAAGTGTCATTGGCTCAACACAGCCTCTCTCATGTTATGATAAACCTCTTCATTCTGTTTGAACAAACGCAGCTCCATCTCTGTCTGCACACGCATTGTCTGAAAAACACAAATTACACAACTTACATCAGCTTCTAAAGTATCTTTAAACTCATAAAGATCCTGTCAAGCTCAATATGTTACTCTGGTGGACTGATGAAAATGAGTTTTGTAAAATGGTAAACTAAAAACAAATAAGGTTAAAAACTATTTTATCTGTATACATACACCCTTAGATCTAAATGTTCATTTGTGTGTATGTGATGATGTTCATGCCACTGAATCATGTTATTGAATCACATTACTGATTTATGTTACTAAATCACTAAATCACTGTATTGAATAATTATATTGAATTATGACATTGAATCATGTTATTAAATTACATCACTGAATCACGTTACTGAATCACTGATCATGTTACTGAATCATGTATTTAATGTAATTGAATCATGTATTGAATCAGGTAGGGAGTGCGGCTGGTGCTTCACCTCCAGGTCTTGTGTGATTGGATGGTGTGGTCCATGTGTGATTATCAGGATACCAAACGCTCTACAGATCAGCTCATGACCGATCTCTATTAAACCTGCACGCCAGTGTGTGACTCCTGATCTCATGATCGCTATTCCCAGCTGGGCATTGTTGGGATGATAGAGTTTACTAAGAATGGAAAAATAAGGAATTAAAGATGGTGTATTTTTAACTTTATGAACTATATTTCTATAATCCTCCACAGACTGACCCGTATCCCTTCACCATCCTGAGAGCGTATCCTGATGCCTCCTGAAACTGCTGGAGAAAGCTGAGAACTTCACTGACTTTACTGAGGAGACGCAGCACATGAAGATTTGTGTCTTCAAACACAGGATCCTGCTTCTCCAAACACTCATGACAGAGTTTCACCACCTTCAGCAGAACATCACATCATCAATAAATCAAAGCATTCATGAATGGTCCATGTTCATCAATATTCTGCCCTTCTCAAATATGAACAGACCACCACAGATAAAACTGAAGATAACAGAGACCAGAAATACAGACATACTCAAACATCTATCTAAACCAAACCATCTCAGATCTCACTGTCTGGTTCTGTCTTGAAAGGTTTATCATTAATCATCTATAAAGAAACAAACAGGACTGATTGGGTTTTATATCAGTCAACTGTGGAATAGAAATCCACTTGACTCACATGAGGGTTTGATATATCGTTGAGTTTGTGTTTGATATTGAGCAGATGTTTTACCTCACGGAAGTTGCCCTCAGTTTGAGCTTCTTCAATCTTCTTCAGAGTCTGGATACTAAAATCTGTCACCTGCTTCACCGCATCGGATGATACCTAAAGACAAACAACTTGAATAAATAATGGATCCATCTCACATAAAGGATTAATTCATGAACCAGACTTCTCACATTATACTCGTTCATTACATAATGAAGATTTATCAAGAAATAAATGTTCTGTGTTTTTTGAATGATATGTTGATGATGACTGATCTAAACCTTTTCTTTGACAGCAGTCATGAGATCGTCTTTAACTCCATGAGCGCAGTGATCACAACTGCAGTCAAAGTAATACTGCTGCTTCAACAAACGCTGACGATCTTTAGACACGTTCAGAAAATCCACATAACTGACAGTCAACTCTTCTCCTGTTGAGACGTTCCCAAGAGCTCGCAGTTCAATCCTGACATCAGATGAGAAATAACAAGAGACACGGATAGACGATGAGTTCATTATCAAGACTGAAGTGTATAGAAATAAAAGAAAGACTCTCCAATATACTGTTAGACAACACACTGTTTTAACCAGATTAACATGGTCAGCATGGTTCAACTGGTTAATTTAAATGATGGTCTGTAATTAATGATTTTCAAGGTGAGGTTTTGGGCTCTGTGTTTCAACAAATGGAGTGATTTTTGGTGACAAATCTGATATTGACAAATATTTTAGGAAAATGCTTTTAAATATTTCGACAACTCAACAGAACACCTTGGGCAAATTCACTACACTTTCATTATGTTCAGGATGAAAACATCCAATAAATTAAACTGATGTAAAAATGTATCAGATTAATTTTTTTTGCATAAATCTGTTAATCAACCTCAGTCCTGACTCCTGATCAGAATTATCAAAAACTACTCGTCTTTAATGCATTGTTGGTTTTTTGTGCAGCATCAGATTTTGGTGTCATAATGGAAGTCAATGGGGCAAAACAGTTAATGACGGAAAAAAAATTAAATCTGATGCTGCACAAAAACTAACAATGTTTTAAGTAATCTTTGACATGCCCAAGACTATGATAAAAGGTTAAAAAAATATCCAGTCACTTTTAATACTAAAAATCTGTCATTTTGTGTTTTTTCCCAAATCAGTCACATCATTTATGAACGTGGCAAGTTAAAATCCTGGAATTTTTGTAAACATTTAGTAGTCTTGATCAGTTTTGAGGTTGATTAATAGATTTATGCAAAAAAGTGTTTGAATTGATGTTTTTATCCACAAACAACATGAAAGGGTAGTGAATTTAAACAATGCACAAGAGTTAATTGAATGAAGATATAAATATTTAAAAGTAATTTCTGAATGAATACAAGCTCAAACAATTGATTGAATTGTATAATCAAAGAGAATGATAGTTTCAAATGAAATAAAGCATGTCATCGCCCTTTGGTGTGTTATTTGATGTGTTATATACAGAGAGCAACATTCAAGATCTCTAATCTTCTCCAGAATCTCCAGAGCAGAATCTGAAGGATGATGAAATATTCATGCACACAACAATGTTGTAAGACAATGCTAAACTAAATCCAAAAACATATCAGTTAAGATTGAATTATTCATGGCGTTGTGCTGTTTTACACAACATCTAATAAAGGTTTTCTTAATGTTTGTGTATTATAGAGTCATCATGACACAGATGTGATGTTGTTGAGAGAGACCCACCTTCTGTTCGAGTGAAACGCAGTATCCAGAGCTGTTTGACTGTAAGACAAAAACACACACACTGAATATTTAAAGACACACACTTTTATTCAGAACACTCCAGAAGTCCTTTTAACAAGCATCTCTCTCTGTAAACAGATTGATTTTTACCCTTGATATTGAGTTATAAATCATCTCACAAACTCACTTGCCGTGATTCAGGACGACGGTGCAGTTTGGCCAACAGTTGTGATTCACCAGACAGAGGTTTGGAAAGAGACCAACCCCAACGGCCTGAAGACCTCTCTGATCGGTCATTGTAAAACCATTACACTTAATCTGAAGAAGACAGAAGCCTCTTACTCATCTCAATAAGACATCTGCAGTTTGAATCCTGTCAATAAAACGACACCTACCACACCAAAGATATGAGCCACGTAATCCTCTCCCACCGGCTTGCTCTTCTTAGGCCAGTAATGAAGGAAGCTTTGCACATCGACTTTGAGCTCCTTCAGCTCATCAGGAGACATATCAGACAAATGATCCTCCAGCAGGTCAAGAGTGGTGAGCTGAGTGTCTGAGATGACGCCAGTGTCCTTCTGCATACGCCACATGATACGAGCCGCCAGACTGAAGAAGACACAATTAAAAAGAATTTAGCAGACAAATAAAAGAAATGATCCAATGATCTCTGGAAATCATGTAGAATGAGAGATTGTCTCTCTCACCTGTGATTTTACTCACCGCACGTTTTCATTGGGTTTCTTTCCCATCTTTCTAATGGCAGAACACTCTTGTTTGTGCTCGTCCCAGGCGGCGCGCTGGCACGTGCGGTCGCAGTAGTGGGCAAACTGACACTGGGCACAGCGATGAGGGTTCAACTGACGCCGAAAACAACCGTGACAAACCTGCATAGAGAGACTGACAGCACATGTACAGGTGTCAACATTACACACACACAGCTGTCTTATAATCATTTTATTTAACAAACACAACACATTTTACAGATGTTCCTTTAGAGGTCAAACCATTAAGCCTAAAAAATCCAATGTCCAGTGAATCCTGGATTAATAACTGCAGTTAGAACAAAACAAAAAAATTTCACAGATGAGTTTCTTACAGATCATTTCTGTATGTATATTATCTGCTGTGCGTTTACATAAATCTGACCCTGATGTTAAGATGATCCCCTCCAAAGATATGTCAATCTGTCAGAAAGACTCCCAGGGGTCAGGGGGACATGTCCCCCCATCTGAGGGTGGTCCCCCCCAAAATGATGATTATAAAACAGCCCGTTCTGGTTCTTCATTCTGATGCGTTCTCAGCTGTGATAAAATACCCCGGTAACCCCACGGTTCAGACCGCATTACATAAGTATCACTGCGCACTGTTGCTATGTACTGATTTATTAAAATAAACATCACAGTCTTAATCATATTTTTTTTCTACAATTGCACATTATGGCGATGTCCAGATAAATGTCAATAAATATTGTTGAGTCATCTTGTCAACAAAGAGAAAACGTTCCCTGAGGAGTTTCTACCTCAAATTCATATTTCCGCTATCCAATGGGCGGCGATCTTACCCAACTTAAGCACTGATCATTCACTCAACACTAAAAACATTGTGTACATTTTGATCAGGCTCTGAATCTGATCTCTTACAAAAGTTATTCACAAAAATTTAATTATCTTCGCTTTTAGCTGATAATTTTGAGAGGTGATAAGAGAACAAATGATACAATGAAATTGGTTTTTTGACAGTGGAGCCTGTTCTTTTATTCAATATTTTATGTTTATTTAAAGAAGGTAATTTTTTTGGAAGACATTAAATTAAATCTGGGTGGCAACTTAAAAAAAACCCAGCTGAATGGGAAAGAGTTCAGCATGCTTCCAAGCATATTTGATCACTTCAACAGTTACGATATAAATGTTAATGTATAAATTAGATGAATGTTGATTTATAAAATAAACACCACAGTCTTAAATCATATTTTCATTGTGTCTTTGCTGCGTCTGTTTTGCTTGAGAACTGCCCTCTGTTTCAGCCACACTTGATTCTGAGAAACTACTTTGTTTGGGAGAAGAGTAATATTTGTACTAATACCAACTTATTTGTGTTTTATTTTATGGATTCCTGTTATGCATATGTAGTAACCGTTTTATAAAAGCAATAAGCCCCACGAAGCAGTGGTGTTACAGTGCATTTTATAACAGCTAAGGGGTTTTAGGAACTCTTCTTCACGTTGTGCCTAACAATGCCCCTTAGCTGTTATAAAATGCACTGGTTACCCACTGCCTCTTGGGCAGAAGTGGAAAAAGTAATAAAATATTGTACTCAAGTAAAAGTAAAGTTACTTTAAAAAATTTTTACTTAAGTAAAAGTAAAGTTACTTGTCTAAAAATCTACTCAAGTAAAAGTAAAAAGTAAGTCATTTTAACTTTACTCAGAGTAAAAGTTACTTTTTTTACAGCGGGATGAGGTGGAGGATTCTAGTATAGTTCAAAAACGACAAGGGAATATACATCTCAAACTAGTTGTGTTTAATTGTAGTAACATCTTTACAATGAAAGTGCAATAAGCTTTTTAAAGTAAGAAACATTTATGGAATTGTTTAATGATTTTTACATGTGAGTTATGCACTTTTGAAGGTGGTCAGCAGCTTGTAAATACAATCAATTGATGTATTGCTGGTAACATACATTATTTTATTAAACTATATTTTAAATGAGCATATAATGAGATGAGTGCCGTGTCATACATTTGACACGTTTATTATCTTGTTACTTCCCTGACATGGGGACCTGATGACCTTAATTCTTCTCTCTCTCTCTCTCTCTCTCTCTCTCTGCAATGTCTAATGACCTGCGCATTCTCGAGGACGTTTTGAAGTCGTGTTTGACTTGACGCGAAGCTGCTAGACCTCGGAAGATAATGCGCAGAGGCGGTCTTACCATAGAGGCATAGGTAGGCGGCCGCCTGGGGCCCCCCACCAGCGGTCAAATTAGGGGGGCCCCCAACCAACCTAATAAATAGCCTACATAAATAAATAAAACCCTTATCATCACGAACACTTCAAAAGCATTGTAAATTGTATTAATATTCTTAAGAAATACGTTGAAACTTTGAAATAGTAGTTAAAATGTCCAGTTCATGTTCTGTCACTAAACACTAACACCCCTTTCTTTCACAATGAAATGGACTAGTCCATAACGGTGCGTGCTGCGGCGCGAAAGATAAACACAAAGTGACACGGGACTGGGAAAGTACATGAACAGAGACTTAAAGACAAATATAAACGCGAAAATGGGGCTTTGGTAAGTCAACCGGCTAGTAATAGCCCTACATTGATACAAATAATTTTGTGGTGAAGTAAATAATGTTACTACAGAAAAAAACTATTGTAACCCTACAGGGCTCCAGACTGCGAGTAAATAGTCGCATTTTGCGAGTATTTTCCCTGCCTATGACTATTTTTTTATTAAATGTCGCACTGGCTGGACTGTGAAATTTAAATACAATTATATTAATATAATGCGCAGGCGATTACGTCTGCGAAGCATTCAGTCACTCTTCCTGTTGCTGCCCGCTCCCCCGCCTTTCTATCAGCTCAGGTGCATATCACCTCTCCAAACCCGTCTCTTTTGTCCACTTTCGACCGCTTCTGCCCTGATTGTTTTGAGGGGTGGTCTATGGAGACTGCGGGCGAGAGCGTCTGCTTTCGTTTTCGGGAGAAATGACGGGTTTAAAATAACGCGAACTAATATTATGTGATGTCAGAGTCAGTGGCGTGTTTACCATTTTGGTGGCCCTTTGCAAAGTCCAAGAACCGGGGCCCCCCATGCCCCAGCATTGCCCAAGGTTTTTCATTTGAATTGCACAACAATAATATTCAGTATAAAAAATTAAGTGAGATATATATATATATATATATATATATATATATATATATATATATATATATATATATATATATATTAACCGGGTTTATTTTGTTTTACACTGCTTAAAACAACACTAAATTGTTAGTTTGGTATGACAAAAATTATTGGTTTAAAAAAATGTTTCATGCCCCTCTCAGATATATCTTTTGCTTGCAAATGCATTATAGGATGTATTTAAAACAATGTTATTAAAACTGCAACTTCAGTGTCTGAAATCTTACTTAAAAAAACTAAATGAGGAAAAAGAGGAAGCATTAGATTAAGATTCATACTGATCTAACAAACTGAACTAACAAACACCAGCAAACAACATTGTAAGTTGGTTATTGCTTGAATTCATGGATGGGAATCACATAAAACTCAATGTTCATATTGCAAAAACAAACTTACTGTGAGATACAACAAGCATATAGACTAGACATACACTAAAGATGAGATTTTAATGACAATGATGAGATACAGAATATGATGTATGTATTTTCGACGTGATTTAAACCCCTGCGTGGTGTCTTTATCATGTTTATACCTGTATGAGTGTGGAACAAAAGATGCGTGTCATCAAACCAAACCACCAATCACAAGTGTGAAGCCCAAAGTCTTAAAAGTAAATTTGACCATCGAGTGAATGTTGTGCAGTTACGAGAGCACAGAGTCAAGCGAGCGCTCATTCCAGCACTTGTGTGACTGCATTTGTGCGCGATGAGCAGAGGTGCGCTTTCCCGTAGAGTTTCGCTCATGAAGTAGCCTATATGTGCCCTCGCGAGGATGAGCGCAAATATTATTCTACGTGCATACTCGCACATCTCTCGCTCGCGCGTGCTTTATCCGTACCTTAGATTCGGGGTCTGAATAAACGTGACATACTTTCGCACACCTTGTGGCCACTAGGGGGCCCCCCAAGCCCGCGAGGCCCCACGCAATTGCGTGGTTTGCGTGGTGGGTAAACACGCCACTGGTCAGAGTCCGGTGTTGTAATTAACAATGCTGCACAGTGTTTTTTTATGTGTATGTAAGAGCTTTCTCTGATATTTCAGCACAGTTGATGAAATAATCTCCCCACAACCTCCACACGCTCGCAAAATGACACTAATAAAAGAGGCGGAGATCAGCTGCTTTAGTTTAATCAATGAAAGCCTAAAAATAGCGCTGTACACTGCGTATTCACGCTAGAAGTCAGAAAAAACGTAATACATTGTGCTCAGTACCTTAGATTACAAGTCCTGGCCAAATGATATCTTCAGAGTGCATGGAGACATTTTGTAGTGATTACAGCACAAGAATGTCGTTTCTTTACTCAAGTCTGTGTTAAAGTAGCCTAAAGCTTTTACAACAAAGTAATAAAAAGTTGATTGTAAGTTTAATGGTTTACAATAAGGCAAATATATGTTAAAAATAATAAGTATGGTAAAGTAAAAAAAAAAATATGTATATAAAGTATACAATTATTTGTACTTGTAATTAATTTGTTAATGCATTAAACTTGTTTGGACTTAGGTTTTAATGAATTATTAATGCATTAAACATGTTTGGACTTAGTTTTAGTGTTTATTTTTTGTTTTTCACCACCCAGTGACTGGTGCCACCAAATTGAGGCAAGTGCAACCTCTCTCAAATGTTAGTCTGGAGCCCTGCTGATGTTATGTTGGGGATGTTTTCGTCCACTATGGGGTGCTGTTGAGTCTTAATTTGGCCACAACCTTCAGCATATGGAATGATTTTTGGTGAAAAAATCTTATGTTGACACATATTTTGGGAAAATGCTTTGACATTTTTCAAAAACTCAGCAATACACTGTGGTAAAATTCACAACCCTTTTGTTATGTTTGTGAAGAAAACATCAAAGAAAACATAGTTTTAATATAAAGTGATTGTAGACTGGATTTTTTAAAACCTTTTAACACAGTCTTGGGTATGTGAAAGATTAGTAACAACATTGGCTTTGATGCATTGCTAGTTTTTGTGCAGCATCAGATTTAAATTATTTCTCCCTCATTTACTGTTCGTGGCTGTTTTTGCCCCATTGACTTATTCTCTATTGGTTTGTGTAGTGCTGCACTTTGTGTGACCTCTGCTTTCCATCTTCATTTTGGAGTAAAAAATAACTTCGCCTAGGGCCCCCAATTTGCTAAATCCGCCACTGATAATGCGCATGGTATTAAAAACGCGTCGTGGAATTTCGTACTTAAGAGCATGAATCCTACCTTTCATAGAAATGAAACACTCGCTTCGCGTCAGTGGAAAGTGGTCGCTTATGACCAGGGGTTTCTTTCATAAGATTTGAACTGAGGCGGGTGTGCATTAGCACGCGCCTGTCTCGTCCGTCTCCATGGTTCTTTTTGCGCGTTCCCCCGAGCCCCGCCCATTTACATCCGTTGCGCGTCTTTATCACCTTGCTTTTTAAAATATTTTTTTACTCAGTAACGGATATGATTTAAAATGTAGCGAAGTACAATTCTTTAAATAAAAAATACTTAAGTAAAAGTAAAAGTACAGATTTTAAAAACTACTCAAAAAAGTAAAAATACACAAAAAAAACTACTCAATTACAGTAACGTGAGTAAATGTAATTCGTTACTTTCCACCTCTGCTCTTGGGGCTAATTGCTTTATTAAACACCATACAAGCAACTCCAGTAAGTCGGTTGTCAAAGCTGTTTTATTCACCTTAAACATCAGATGTGATTCTTTTCTCTTTATTAAATTTTGATATTGAAGTATTTTCTATGATACAGCTATATTAGAGATTTAGATCGATGTTAGCTGACAGTCATGTCTTGATTATAAACAACTTCAAAAACATTGCAATAAATACATTTTTTTGATATTTCTAAATGCATTTACACTTTAAAATTCATAAATTTTGAATTCATCTGTGAAATTTAACAAAATGTGCAAATGCCATAAACTTTTGTTAAAAACAGAGCTGATTTTATTGCGATAATCCAAAATTTGATGGGGAAAATGAATGAGCTTTTTTGTGAGGCAACCAGTGTCCCATCCTATAAAAATACATCACCCCTGTGGCATTCTATAGATGCTGGAATGCTGTTAAGAATGAATAATTAATTAATTAATTATTAATACAAGTATGGAAGTGTGTGGTGACCTCACAAGCATGAATGACATCATCATCTATAATAAGATGACACAACAGCAGATGATGTCACCAAGTACACGTATCTCTCAGGTTAAAGCCAGCTGTTGTTTTCCAGACTTGTGTGATTGTGTTTAAATAAACTGAAGTTGTGGAGTTTGGCTGCTTTTTGCCCTGCGACCACAGATGACAGCAGAGTCTCTTGACTTTTTATGGAGTTGAAACTGGGATCTGTCACATGAGATCTACATCTATACATTACAGACAAACATCTGAAATATCTTCTCGAGTCACTTCTTCAGCCAACAAACATCTACAGACACATGAATGTTTTACTGACAGAATGAATTTCACCTATTTAACATTTAAACACAACATCTTGATTACAGACCCCAACCAACGTTCACAATAATACAGCACTAAAACAAACAGAACACATTCACAAACATAAGTGGTGATGATGTAATCTGAGAAATTGTATTTCATCATGTATGACATCATCATCTGTACAATACAGATTCATCATCTTCACATTAGTAATGGAAATAAAAGGGGTTGTGTGTTTTGGGTTGTTAATGTGGGCTTTTTTTAACCAGAAAGCAATTCGTTCATCCAAATAAATCTGCCACCATAAAAAACATTCATGCCCAAAAGCAAAAGAGTACTTCATTCTTAAAACTAAAGCTTCATTATCAGGCTTCTTTCATAAAAAAACTTTGTGTTGTACAAAAGGTCCATATAGTGGAAAAAGATATCGCTCCTTTTAAAAACCTTTGACTGAATGTTTCTTATGAGAAGTAAAAATGGTTCTTCTATGGCACTGCTGCAAAGAAGCGTTTTTGGCACCTTCAGTTTAAAAGTGCTGGCACGAATTTACAGTTACTCAAAGAAACACAGAGCAGCAGGTGACCTTTCTCAGTTACCAAACTATCAGAAGTCATGTGTCAGCTATGAGACACTGATGACATCATCACCAGGTGTTATTTCACCCGTATGTGCACCGGTTTACCTGTCAAACACAACAGCAGCGAAGCTGGCCTCAGAAAACACAACTTCTCCTGTCGAAATGTCTTTGGTAGCACGGAGGCCACGGCCCTTTTCTCCGGCCAAAAACACTTCCACCGGATCCATCTTTCCTACGGTCATCCTGACACGAGCTGCTGTCTGCTCCGGCTGCTGGAAGATCTGTTCACAGCGTTACCACAGCTTACCTTCACGTTCCCCTGCCCAACCTCCCTGACACGACCAAAAATAGACTTGATGTTCATGTGCTGGGGCGCTGCTATCTGTCCTGGGAAACTGAAGAGAAGCATGAAGGAAGCTCAGAGATGTTTGTCATCCGTGCCTGCTGGAGCTATTTGTGTCCGTCAGCTGTGTATGCTCATCATGAGGTGACATTAAACTGAGTTCAAGATCTACTGCTGCTCATTTACATGAAGTGATAACTGATGAAGAGAGATTGAAAGAATAAATAATGAAGATTATAAACACAGCTGATGTGTCACATGAGGAATACAAAGATCAGACTGTGATTAATGTGTGGAAAAAGTCTCATCTTTCCAAACACTTGTGTAATGTTTCTCTTCTGTTTACAGTAGACGTGGAGAGAAGAAACCAGCAGACGTCAACACAGATCCTGCAGTCAATCAACAGGATCTGCGCAAACACAAGATCTATATCTATCATTTTTGTACCAGCAGTGTCAATGAACAGAACTGCAAACATTTCAAATAAGTTTTTTTATATGTTGCCCTCATCTTCCATTGGTCAGCCCCACCCTGAACTCACGTCATTGGTTGGAGCAACAGTGCTGTGGGTGTGGTCAGGATCCGATGATCAGGGTCACAACATATATGTTTTATGCTTTTTGCAGGACTTCTTTGAGTCTGAAATAAACATTTGTTTCCAACAGAATTAACTACACAGATCCAGCTAATAACCTAAACATATTTGATGCTTTCCTCTTCTGATTTTAACCAAAGTTCACCTAATAATCTTTCTTTGATATTTTTCTTTTCTTTAGTGAGTGATGGAACTGTTTGTACATATAAACAATCTGCAAACGTACAACTCAATGCTATAGTGAGTTATTGTCTTTAAAAATAATCTATTAGTATTTCAAAATTTCAGCAAACACCTCATTTGTAGTCCTGCAGTTATTTCAAAGACTTAAGTTAAAGTAAGTGAAAGTAACTTGACAAACTGTTGCTATGATTGCTTCTATAGTTGACCTCATTTGTAAGTCGCTGTGGACAAAAGCGTCTGCTAAATGACTAAATGTAAATGTAATTAACTGTTGTATTATTGAAGAGCAGCCCGAAGGAGGATGAGGCCCCCAAGTTTATCCAACATTCCCTTTCCTTGACCATGTGACTAAACCCAACATGAAACAGTACATTTAAACTGACCAATCAGAAGACCATCTTTAACCCCCACTGTACTGAATAAACAATTCTGCCAATAGTCTTTGATCGACGTCAGTGAACACAGGAATGCAGATGGTACAGTGAAGGCAGTGAGGTTGACAAGAGTAAAAAAATCCTGTTTTCTTAGTTTTTCTCAGCCTTACGCTACAAAAAGTATAAAGTTGGAGAGAAATTTTACTCATGGTTTAAGGCAAATATATGAGATATATCAGAGTTGAGTTGTTAACTTGACTGGATTCATGCATACATTGTTTGTTCAATTGATTCAACATCTTTTTCATGATCAAATGCCTTGAATATATGGGAAGACTGACAGACACTGTCTCTTTCTGCAGGTATACTGATTTTGAAGGGCACCTATTATGACCTTTTTACAAGATGTTATATAGGTGTGCTCAGAATGTGTGTGTGTGAAGTTTCAGCTCAAAATACCTCACAGATCATTAACTATAGCATGTACAAAATGACCCTATTTGAGTGGGAGCAAAAACACGCTGTTTTAATGTCTGTACCTTTAAATGCAAATGAGCTACAGCTCCTCACTTCACTTCCTTACCAAGAGGGCAACCTGCTGATCTCTCTGATGAAGCCAACACAGAAGTGATTTGAACTGCAATTCATCAACTGGCCACTAGAGGCTCCAAAAGTGAGTCAATCCCATAGACCCTTGTGTTAAAATGCCCAACTTTACAGCAGCAAATAATATTATTACAGCCTGGTACAAGTGTTTTTGGTGTGTATACAGTAGCAAAGTTTGCTCTTAATGACAACTGTGAGGGGGTGAAGAAACTCATCCGTTTAAATTATATTCAACCTTAAAGTTATAATTAAGGGTGTGGCCACTTGAGTGTCGGGTGTCATTACCATTGAGTTGGGGGTGTGGTTTCAGCAACCAGCCACCTCAGCTTCACCCATGTCCTGCCTCTTTACACATTTGTAGTTATCCGCAAGTGATTCACGGTGACCCGTAATCAAGATGGCACCGCCTACTATTGTCTTCAAAAAAGCTCTTCACGAACACTACGTCCATATTTTTTTCCAGTCTATGGTCCTTACCAACAGAGACAGTGAGCGCTTTCAGTTCAAATAGATCTGATCAATACAGTCTGAGACAATAATATCTGGTGGACGGAGTACAACTCACTAAGGGTGGAAACTATGGTAATGCAGGACTGTAATGCGCGGGCTTTATCAGTGTGACCTCACATTGATAAGAGATTCAAAACAGCATATCTAATAAGACTGCTTTGGTTTAATGGGGATTAAAAATAAGGAGTTGGTAGTTTTTTTTTATTGTGGGGTTGTTGTGATCACACACTGGCAACACACATTTATGTCCAAACACCTTGTAAAAGTGGATTTTGCATAATAGGTGCCCTTTAAACTCCAGTTCTTTAATAAATTCTTCCATCTGCAGACAAACAAATACATTAATGTCCTAATGATCAACAGAATACAGAAAATGCCTCTTAAGAAAAATTGTACAATATATATAAATGGAGGATTATTATAAAAACATTTAAAACAAAATAAACAGCACAGCTGATGTGTCTAAGTGTCTCGCATATACTGGCTTGGATCTTCTGACATAAAAAATATATATAACGGAAATTAGAGGAAAGATTTGATCAGACATTTCTGATAACATTACTGGTCCCTAATATATAAAAAAATAAAACGTAATTAAAGTCAAGGCACAATTGTCAAGCAAATGCTTTTATAAATCATAGAAGTCCAGATGAGCTCCAGACGTGAAGTTCCCCTCGCTCAGAACCTTCATGAGTTTATTGACAGACACTTCACAGGTAAGCAGTTGACCCTGAGCATGCAGATTGTTGCATGCGCTCCTTATGCCGCTATCTGCACTGATGGTCCTCGCCTGCAGCTGCATGTCTGTGTCCAGAGGACCTGCAGTGAAAAATAACATCACAACATCAAGACTCAGAGAACTCACAAACTACAAGACAAGAAAGACAAAAGAATTGATGCAGATGTTTGTTATGCAGAATTAATTACATGTGCTTATTGTCACTTAACATTAAATCAAATCTATGTAAAAAAAAACTAGAAGAGTAAAATCGATTACACTAATATTTAAAGGGGTCATATCATGAAAATCTGTCTTCATGTTTAAATGCTATAATTGGGTCCCCAGTGCTTTTATCAACCTAAAAAATGTTAAAAAAGATCAACCCAGTAACTTAGTTTTGGTAAACCATTCTCTGCAACATGTGGAAAAATAGCTCATTGAAATATGGCTCCCTTTTGATGTCAAAAGGGGATCTTCTGCACTATCCAACCACGACACTGCCATTTAGTGCAGAAAGAGAGCAAATAATTGACAGCACAACTAAGTTTAGTTCTGGTTGTGATGTTGTGTACCGGGTGCGTAGCTGAGGACTCGTAGATCCGCTTCTTCTTCAGCCAGCACACGAAACATCATCTCACGAGCAGCTTTACCGGTGCAGTACAGAACCCACGAGGCAAACGGTTTGATCGCACACAGAGAGCTGATGTTAACGATGACGCGCGTCAAACCGGCGCGCCGCGGAACGGCGTTCAGAACTCCAGCGGTAAAACAGAGCGCAGAACTGACGTTAAAGGAGAGAAATGAGTCCACTTCATCCACATCCGTGAAATCACGACAATAACGGGACACATCGCCCAGAGACCCTGAGTGCACAAAATACAATCAGACATTATAAAACATGACAATGTGTTGTGCACGTGTACAGGTGTTACACAACATTATAATGTTTTCCAATACCATTATTAAACATCAGCTGTTAAAGGGATAGTTCACCTAAAAATACAAATTATGCAATAACTTTTTTTATCATCATGTTGTTTTAAACATGTATAAGTTAATTTTTTTCTGACAAACACAAAAAAAGGATATTTTAATAAATGATTGTAACCATTGATTTTTTGTTTATACTACAGACAGCTCAGACACTTTGTCAGTTTGTCCCCAGCTTTGAAGAACGTACCATTGTGAATGTTTGTAAGACTCAGATAAATTACTCTTAATGACCTGCATTATTGAAGAGCAGCAGATGATCAATATCCGCGCGTTGCGTCTCCTTGACCTCAGTAAGAACGCGCTCTATATCTTCTTTACGCGCTAAATCCGCAGAAACACAGCGCACCGTCAGTTGTGACGCGTCGCGGGACAGATGAGTCTGTAGCTCCTGCAGTCGGTCCTCTGATCGGGCGGCCAGAATCAGAACCGAACCGGCATCCACACGACCCGCGATCTCCAGAGCCAGAGCCCGACCGAAACCTCGTGACGCGCCAGTAATGATGACGAGCGCTTTACCGAAACCTTTAACAGTGTTCATTATACTGCCTGATATAACTGTAGCGCAGAATGCAGATCCGATTATAACCGATGGTTTGGTTTCTGCAAAGTGTAAGGCTGCGCTGATGAACAAATATTGATTCGTCACTCACGCCCCCCGGAAACAGACCTGTGACCACGTCCACACACTAATATTATAATAATTAATCCCACATTACCTGCATTCATTCAGTAAAGGCTAAAATCCATCTTCAAATGCATACAGACATAAGGAAAAACAATGAATAATTATTTTATATTATGTCCATTAACGATAATTACTGTAAAAATTAACTAGGCTTAGTCAAACTATAACTATTTTAGCAATGTGTACGAAACGGTGTAATTAATAATTGTCTGAAAGTTTATGATCTTTTTTTAAAGGGTGACTGAATTGATGACAACTACAATACATTTTATTAATTTAAAGAAAAGGAAGAACATCAGAAATAGCTGTCATTTCATTCAAATGCTCGTACTTGATTCAGTGTTTCATGAGAAGAGAAGACCCCATAATGAAAAAATGCAATGACTCCCCCTGCTGGACGTTAAGACTCTTACGTAAAGATTACAAAACAAAAGCGCACATGCGTGTCACTACATTAAACCGTTTATTTAAACAACATAATGAATGAAATTTCATAAATAATTTAGCGTGACATTTGGACGCACGCGTTTCTTGGATTCCTTTCGGGGCTTTTATTTTGAAAGACTGAATGGTTTCCGCCATTTTGGATCGGTGTGGCGTGAAAGCATGGCGGCAGAGATGAGATTACCAGCAGTTCATAAACACATTTCATTAACAGCATCACAGTTACATGACGATAAACGCCTGGTGGTACCTGGTGAAGTCATCACATCTGACACTGGGTTCATGAGGTAAAACATGAGTGAGGAACTTTTTGCGGAATGTAGTTTGATTCTGATGAATGTTCATCACTATCAAAGTGAACTAAATGAAGGCAGTAACGTTAACTTAAGCTAGTTAAATGTGTAGAAATTAATTAATCTATCGGAGAGTAAATATTAGATTTGGTGAGTGCTTGTCTACAGGAAAACTTTGGAACACTGGGTGTGATGATATATTTTGCCCGTAATTGTTATCTAAGGACGAGGTAACTTAAATTGATTTGATTAAGATGCAGCCTATATGTAAAAGCACATACTGTATGATGAGGATGATGATGATGTTTGTTTTTCAGAGGTCATGGCACATACATGGATGAAGATAGACTCACAGCATCAGTTGCTGGAGAAGTAGAGCGGGTTAATAAACTCATCTGTGTGAAGCCACTCAAGACCAGGTTAATATGACTAAACCTTCATGAAGTCTGTGAAGCCATGATCTGGGTTTTGACTGTTTAATGTTCTCTCGGTGTTTTAGATACAACGGTGAAGTTGGTGATGTGATTGTTGGCAGAATTACAGAGGTCTGTGATGTTTACTGATATCTCTGATGGATGTTTTTGTTTGTGAAGCTCTTCTGATGTTTTTTCTTTCATCATTCAGGTGCAGCAAAAACGATGGAAAGTGGAAACAAACTCTCGACTGGATTCTGTATTACTGCTGTCTTCAGTCAATCTACCTGGAGGAGAACTGGTGAGAAACATCCACACATTTCACATGATAATGTACAGCCACAAAGTCAGCAAATCTTTAAGTCCTGTTGTTTCACATCTACCGGCCAAAGAAAGAAAGAAAGCAATAGATGTGACATATTGTTGTGAGTGTAAATGATTTCTAATTGCTGTTAGTAAAGTGATTATTTATATTGACTTTATATCTTATTATTATTACTTCTGTCACTTCATATCACCTTATTTTTACCAAAGCACTTACTGTATAAAGGGTCCTCTGTATAAATTAGTTTTATTTCTTTATGTTTTGTTTTGTTAGAGACGTCGATCAGCTGAGGATGAATTGGCCATGAGAGATTATCTTCAGGAGGGAGATCTCATCAGTGTATCTAGAGATTTATTTTATAAATTATGTGTAGATATTCATGTTCATGTCTGTTCCTGTTTATGTTGTGTACAAATAATAAGTGCATGTTATTGCAAAGAAACAAATGCAATAATTGAACCTTATATTGGGTGACCTCACAAAACCCACCATCATATACAAACCATCTTTCACTTTCCGTTTAATTACTAAATGAATACCCTAATATATATGTGCATATAAAATAATCATATTTATATATTTTATATTTAAAGGCAACATTTCACAAGATTTTTTTAAATCTTTAGTGTCCCGTGCCTAGTGCAGATTAAGGGGCAGATTTATTATAATAAGTTTTCTTTCTGACATCACAAGGGAGCCACATTTGATAAAAGCACGGGGGTCCCCATTATAGGACTTAAACATGGAAAAAGTCAGATTTTCATGATATGTCCCCTTTAAGACTGTGTTAGACCGTAAACAAAGTTTAGAGATTTGATTATAATTTCCAGCTAATTTCTTAAATTTCTTTTACAGGCAGAGGTTCAGTCCATATTTTCTGATGGTGCTCTTTCTTTGCACACTCGCAGTTTGAAGTATGGGAAGGTAAGAAAATCGCTTCTTATGTCTGCACTATTAGTCATTATGCATACATATAAGTCCAGTAAGGGTGTATGTGTCGTGTTTTATCAGCTGGGTCAAGGTGTGCTTGTGCTGGTATCACCATCTCTAGTGAAGAGACAGAAAACTCATTTCCACAATCTACCGTGCGGCGCCTCCATCATACTGGGAAACAATGGCTATGTGTGGCTGTATCCTACACCAGGTCAGCTGGACGAGGAGGCTGGAGGATATTTCACCAACATGGAGGTGAGACCCCCATCATAACATTATTGGACTGTATATTCACGTAAATACATCCTAATCATTTCTCTTTGCTCTGTTAGCCCGTGTCCCTGTCGGATCGGGAGGTGATTTCTAGGTTAAGGAATTGTTTGTTGGCTCTGGGAGCTCATAAGGTTTTGCTTTACGACACAAGTGTGCTTTACTGCTATGAGTCTTCTCTTTCACATCAGGTAAAGTTGCTGTTTGTCTCTTGTCAAACATGTTGTTGACCTCTGCTGTTCCCATTTAAATGTTCGTCTCTTTGTCTCCTTGTAGATTAAAGATATCCTGAAACCAGAAGTGATGGAGGAGATCATTCTGGAGACACGACAGCGTCTAGTTGAGCATGAAGGCTGAAGTATTTGTTTGTTTTAGTCTTTGTGCTCTAAATGTAAAATACCACAGATTTCATTTTTAATAAATACGCTTTTCATAATTCAGATGCCCTGGTTGTTTCTATTACAAACAAAACTCAGTGTCCACCTTGTTTCTAATTTATGTAAAGTTGCTCAGGTATATGTGAGTCAAAATTAATACAGATATTGTTAAATGTGCATACACATCTGCCTAGGCCTGTAACATAAATGCTTTGCTTTGTTTTGTTTTATTAGGATCCCCATTAGCGGCCCATTTATGGCAGCTAATCTTCCTGGGGTCCTCTTTAAAATTATTTACAACATAAAATTACACAAAGCAATAACAACACAAATTAAGATATTTCAAACATTGCACTTACATTCAGAAAAAAATTACCAATGCTGAAGTAAAAATATAATTTTATTTATCTCGTGTAGACTGACACATGCTAAATAAATAGTCAGTCAAAATATATTTTAAGTTCATTTTCATCCCTCAAACACAATCGACTCTCAATGGATCTAATTCATGTATCAGGCAGACGCACGTTTTAACAAACAAATCATGATTCAACAACGTTGTTCTTACATTTTTGCGTACATCTAGAAGAAACTTTAGTATGAAAGTTTTTGTTGATTCATGATGTGCATGATTGGTGAATGAGACCCACTGTGATTTTGCTGTTGATCCGATAGAGGGCAGTGATGTCAGATACCACACATCTCAAACCACCACAACTGAAAAACAAACAACAATTGCAAACTAGTTGATCATTTATGGTAAAAGTTACATTTATGAACTAGAAACTAGACAAAGTGTCGTTTAAACAGAAAAGCTAAATTTACCAGGATGAGTAAAGGGCTAAAATCAACATAACCTAAAACCAAATTTCAATTCTGAGTAATCATTTGTTAACTGTTTTAAATCGATATCGACCTCAGGAAGGAACTCAACCGAGTTTTTTATGTCATAGAAAGTATAATTATTTTTACAGATGTACAATGTAGTATTGATATAAGTCAATTATAATATTATGTGCATAGTATGTTAAATATTATTATATATATTTTATTATATATTATATGATAAAATAAATGGTATAAAATAAGAGATAAGGAGGAACAAATGATCAATAAACTTAAGTATCAAATAAAAATACTGTAAAGCTGGAACTCAACGAACTCAACCGAGTGTTGGCGGAAGAGCGCGGCGTGTGACGTCACCAGCGCAGCTCGCGTGCGCGAACATGGCGGTTCCTGCGAAGACGAACGACTCCAAGAAAAGTGCAAATAAGTGTGAAATTAAACGAAGACATGAGAGGAACTAATGTAATAAAACCTGCGACCGAACCTAGCGAGTGATCGGCGAGGAAAAGACCTCGAAAGAGAAGAAATAAAAGCGGGAAAAGAGCGTTTAAATCCTGAGGAGAACGAGCGAGCTGCACGCGGAAGTGACGAGAGACTTTTAATAACTCAAACAGACTTTAACTAAAGTTACACAAACTGAAAGATCAAACTGGATAAAAGTGTCTGGATGAGGGTTTGTTTGAGTGATTTCACTTTAATATGATTCAGAGTCGATTCGTGAAATGAACTCTCATCTGAATGTGTTTCTTTTAGAAGAATGACTTTATTAAACTGCAGAATAACATGCTTGTACCTGATGCAGATGTTTAATAACTACTAATCGTTAAAGACCCGACTGAAGTTGACTGACAGTAATCTGATCTATAAATGACAACCAAGTCAAACTTCTGCTTCAGATGTTAGTTTAGGTTATATTCAGATTTTGCATTTGTTTTACATCAAAATGGGCGAACTGTGAATAATAATGACAAACACTAAACTCACGCGCATCGGACTTCATATCTGCTGTGAGGTCACTGTGAATAAGACATATTCAGAGCAGGTCTAGGTTGATTTGATGTTTTTAGTATAGTAACAGCTTATCATGAAATCATTATCATCAAACTCATTTATGACTCCAGACACTGACTCATCGGTGTAAACACAGCTCGGACATGTATATGTAATAAGCTATAATGTGTCAAATGTATGCATTTCCTGACATTATTCTGTAGTGCCTTGAAAAATCTACTACTTTCCATTTTAATGCAGTTTTAAGTGTGAACTCCGTCCCAGTGTAGTGACATTCAGTATCAGAATTGACAGAAACAGCAACCTGTTCATCACAGAGACGTTCACTACTGGACTTCAGTCTGGATGGCTTTAGTCGTATCTAAAGAAAAGGTGGTTTACTGAGGCGTCACTCGTCAGAGGTTCTGTCATCAAGACTTCTTCCTCTCCAGCACCTGGACCGTGATCCACACCTGCCGTCCGTCCGGCCGCGGCCTGGCATCCTGCCCTTATGGGGCAGCAGCCAGGGAAGTTTGTTGGGGACCAAAGGAGACCGAGTCTGCCAGCGCTGCCCTTCATCAAGGGTACTGGCAAGAGAGAGACCTCACGGCAGGGACTTCAACACTGCAATGTGTTTACTGTCCACGGTGAGTTGACCTGCTTTATTCAAAGTAAAAATGTGGCTCTGATGATACGTGAATGTCCACTGCTTCATTTTCTCTGTAGGTTTCTTTTCAATAACATAAGGGTTTCCATGACAGGTTGACGGTCGAGTTCACACAACTTTTTATTCCTCAGTGGCTAATGTTTGTGTCTGTAAGGATAGTCACTTATTAGGAAGTTTGACCGGAGCAACATAAATCCATTAGCTGATGAATATTGAGAGAGAGAGAGAGAGAGAGAGAGAGAGTATGACTGTAACATGTTGAAGCAATGCAGACGAGTGTAGACCTGTCTTTCTCTCCTCTGCTCTGTAAGTTTATTACAATGCTCTGAGTTCAACTATTATCATTTTGTTAATGTTTCTGCTGTACACATGATGGGTTAACTGCAGATGTTCATCTTAAACTAAGGCCCTGTTTGCTGTAAAACATTGCTCTGATTATTGTGTTTGCTTCATTGATTTATTATTGTTATGGATGGATTCTGATTTGTTTGCCCTGTTATAAGTGCAACAAACTTAATCACTTAATTTAGTGACATGGGCTTCTAACATGTTAACAATAAAAATATGTTGGAAAACAGCACAAATTGCTGTTTATACATTCAAAACAAGTAGATGAATCAGAATACAGAGGGTTTAGGTGCATGTTAAAGTCAGATCTATAAATGTAATGCATGCACATCTTAAAACAATCAATAAAATAATTGGTAGCCGTATATCACTTACACTTGACTGACACTTTGTGCTGTAAATAAGAGAAGAAGAGATATTCAGATGTGATTGTGTCTTGTTGTGATATTGTGTCTTTGTGAACAATTACTGAGTATCATGAGCAACACTGATCTTTACTGAGAGGATGTGATCGAGCAAGAGAAAAAGTGTTACTGCCCAATGTATCGGTCTTCACCACTGATTTATTCATGTTGTCTTAACTCAATATCACACTTTTACCTACAGTAAAATACGGCTGCATATCGATGAATTGCAACTAATTGTTTGCAGAATAAAATCATATATGTGTGTGTACTGTGTATAATAATTATGCATGTATAATTTTAAGAATTTTTAAAGTATATTAAGTATGTATATAAATTATATATAAATATAAAATTGTTTATGCACATCTAAATAATTCTTAAATATATACATGCGTGTGTACGCATAGTGCATACATTATTATTATTATTATTATCATTATTATACACAGTACACACGCATGTATGATGTAAACAGAAACGTTTATTTTGCAAACAATTAGTTGTTATGCAGCCTTACAGTTAATTGTGTATGATTGTAAGACATGCAATGATGTACTGAATATTATTATTAAGGTTGTGTTTCAGACAGATTCAACTCAACGCTGAAGAAAATCTCTGTCCATCTGAACTCAACAGCACTTCTGCTGGTGCTGTTGTAAACATCCTCGCTTCTCTCAACATTATACTAGTTGACATTCCCTCATTGTGATGTGCTGTGTTTCTGTAAAATTGTGTGTAATGTTGTGTGTTTGTGTCCGATTAGAGGGTGATGTCAGACTTATTCTGATCTGCCAGAGGTTCAGGCACTTGGATCATGTTTCCATTCCCAGGCTAATGCTAAACCCCTGCAGAAAGTGTTTTGCGTTAAAAGAAAAAACTTTGGAGTTATTTAGTCATTACGTCATTCTGTCTTTACATATGCTTTAGAAGACACGTTCTGAATGAAGCGTGCGCTGCTGTGAGGAGAGGATTATATAAATGATTCTCGATGAGCTCATCTCTGAGAAATGCGCTTCATGTTTCTACATCTTTCACAAAACCAACACTCACTTTCGTCCCAGTAAACCAGAAAACCGTTAAAACAATCTGTTACAAAACATTATATCTGCATAAAATTTAATATAATGAATATGCAAGTTTTATTATATATTGGTTTTGTGTCTAAATGTGTGACACTTCTTTACATCCAAAGCATCCAGTCAGTGCTTAAGATCTCTTCATATAGACTACAGCTAATCGCAGTTTTTTCTTCATGGATGTAGTAAACTTAATAACTAAATATGCTATAACTTAAATTTGTTTGATTAACATTATCTTATGTTGTTACAAAATATTTAATTTTTTTGAAAGTCTGTAGAACACAAAGGACAAAAATTCAACAATTCAGTTGAATTGTTATAAGCCAACAGTCTGTCAGGAGACATTTTAATGCTTGGTAATGCATCGAAAGCATCAGGTGTGTGTTGATAATGCATTGGAGTGGCAGGTGTGCGTTGATAATGAACCGGGGCTGCAGGTGTGCATTGATAATGCACCAGAGCTGCTGTGGCACGTTGATAATGCACCAGAGCTGCTGTGGCACATTGATAATGCAACGGAGCTGCAGGTGTGTGTTGATAATGCACTGGGGCTGCAGGTGTACGTTGATAATACACCAAAGCTGCAGGTGTGCGTTGATAATTCCACAGGGTTGCAGGTATATGTTGATAATGCAACGGAGCTCCTGTGGCGCAATGTTAATGTACCGGAGCTGCAGGTGTGCGTTGATAGTGCACTGGAGCTGCAGGTGTGCGTTGATAATGCACCGGATCTTCAGGTGTGCGTTGATAATAAACCAGATCTTCAGGTGTGCATTGATAGTGCACCGGAGCTGCAGGTGTGCGTTGATAGTGCACTGGAGCTGCAGGTGTGCGTTGATAGTGCACCGGAGCTGCAGGTGTGCGTTGATAGTGCACTGGAGCTGCAGGTGTGCGTTAATAGTGCCCCGGATCTTCAGGTGTGCGTTGATAGTGCACCGGAGCTGCAGGTGTGCGTTAATAGTGCCCCGGATCTTCAGGTGTGCGTTGATAATGCCCCGGATCTTCAGGTGTGCGTTGATAATGCACCGGATCTTCAGGTGTGCGTTGATAATGCACCGGATCTTCAGGTGTGCGTTGATAATGCACCGGATCTTCAGGTGTGCGTTGATAATGCACCGGAGCTGCAGGTGTGCGTTGATAATGCACCGGAGCTGCAGGTGTGCGTTGATAATGCACCGGATCTTCAGGTGTGCGTTGATAATGCACCGGATCTTCAGGTGTGCGTTGATAATGCACCGGATCTTCAGGTGTGCGTTGATAATGCACCGGATCTTCAGGTGTGCGTTGATAATGCACCGGATCTTCAGGTGTGCGTTGATAATGCACCGGAGCTGCAGGTGTGCGTTGATAATGCACCGGAGCTGCAGGTGTGCGTTGATAATGCACCGGAGCTGCTGTGGCATGCTGATTATGCACCGGAGCTGCAGGTTTGCATTGATAATTCCACGGGGCTGCAGGTATACGTTGACAATGCAACGGATCTGCTTTGGCGCATTGATAATGCATCGGAACTGCAGGGGCGCGTTGATAAGGCAACGGGGCTGCAGGGGCGCGTTGATAAGGCAACGGGGCTGCAGGGGTGCGTTGATAAGGCAACGGGGCTGCAGGGGCAAACCGTGCAACATTTTGCTACGGTATTCAGGGACTTGTTTCATAGAACCGGTGTGCAATAGGGTTCCAGAGATGTTTTCTCTTGTTTGGTGAGTGTGTCAGAACTGCAGTCCAATCAACAGCAACATGTAAATAAACCACACTGTACTAAAGAGACAGCTCGCACAATTGGTCCAAGTTGGAATATTCTTTTTCATTCTGGAAGGCAAGAGCAGTGATTGTAACATTGAGCGTACTGATTTCATCAGGTTCCAGAAACAATTAAAAAGAACACAAAGAATGACCTTCTCAGCTACCGTAGTTGCAACTCCTGATAATGCATCAGAGCTACAGGTGTGCGTTGATGTCTGAATGGTAGCCAACATTTCAGACCTCTGCTGAATTTTTATCTTCATGTGACTGTACAGGCACAATAATGTCTGCATCATATTTTCTCATTCCTATGACTGGAAATTTCAGAGAGTATTTCATTTAAGCTGGCCGACACCCATGTGGACTCCAGAGCAGTTCAGATTCCTGCCTGTCTGGAGATGCCATTGGACCAGATCAGAGACACGTAATGCCCCTTTTCCACACATTTTCTCTGTAAGTCTGCCATTAAAAAATAAGTAACAACGTTTACAGCAGTGCTCGGATACGGCCGTACGTCTATTCTCGTTTAAACACAATTTTCTATCCAGCTCAGATTTTTGTTGTATAAAGGTTCATTATTTTATCTTAAGATTGATGTTATAGTATAGTAATAGGACCCTACATGGAGTTTTTTTATTTAAGTACACACTACACATCTGAATATTTTCCTAACAGTAAGTTAAATCATAACCAGCTGAGTAATGTTGAGTGCTGAGTGTCTCTTAAACTACATTAAAGAAGAGATAGACAGAAAAACACTGAATGAGAGAAACTGAAAGACAAAGGCAGATTCCAGTAACACACACACACACATGGCAGATGATGTTTGTGTGTTAGGTGGGCGGGTCCTGTGCGCTGATGTCATCGGGTCTAGCGGTCTGATCCTGAAAGGGCCTCTTTGTTGGCAGACCTCAACACGAGCTTTTTGCTTTCCTGTGGATCGACAGTCGGGCGACAGCGCGGCACAATGGCATGATAAACACAACACTCGTGTCAACTTTCATTCAGGCTTTCTGAAGGATTTATCTATTCCAATGGCTAATCCTTCAACTTTAGAAGAAGAAACTCCGTAAAACTGGACCGGGAAA
Source organism: Paramisgurnus dabryanus (assembly GCF_030506205.2). NCBI lineage: Eukaryota > Metazoa > Chordata > Actinopteri > Cypriniformes > Cobitidae > Paramisgurnus > Paramisgurnus dabryanus. Next base: position 37,634,199 of record NC_133341.1, on the reverse strand, counting down.
AATGGAGTCTTTTGTTGGGAAAACTCGGTAGAATATTTGTCCGTCGGACACGGCCATGGGTTTATGATATGGATGTCAACGTTTTTTTTCTAAGAAATACAAGTTTTTGACTTTTTTAAATGATGTAAACAACTATTGAAGACTTTTTCAAGTTTTTTTGCTGTGTGGTAACTTTTTTTTAAGAACAACAGAGGCGTTCAAAAAGAGCTGGATTAATTCTTTTAGCTGGACTTGTTGAAATCAAATGAAAATGTTGGAGATTTGTTTAAAATTGGTGGGCTGTAAATCCAAAAAAGGTCTTTCCTCGTCCTCAAGCTGTTACTTTGAAGGTAAGCGTTTGTGGCGGTCAGTGTCCGTGTGCCAGTCAGTCAGTCGTAATGTATGGAGTCCATACAGATGTGAGGTCTGGTGAAAATCACAGGCCTCCTCTCTCCGTTCTTCATCTGACTGTTTGGAAAGTGGAGGAGGGGAAGAACGAGAGAGAGACGCCAGACATAATGGCTCACAGTAAAAGAAAGAGAGGAAAAAAGTAGGGAGGGGAGAATGCTGGGAAATCTGATTCCTGCCTGGATAGATCCGTTTAGAGAGCCCTGTTTTTGAAGGTTGAACACATCTGTGATCCCATTATTGGACGAAACTAGAGCTCATATACTGGATCTATGTTTGTTTTCAGATCAGACTATTAGATTTTATTTGTGCAGTTTTGTTTACTTTTAAAGTTTGTTTTGTTAAAATACAAAACTAGCAAGAACCCAATAGAAGACTGAAGTAATGTGACACAAACTCTTTCCATTCACATTGTGTTGTAGTTGATAGAGAATCTGTTATTGTTGAAGGTCTTTGTTATTTTTGAATATAGCTGATATGATTTAAATATTGTCTCTTGTTGTTCTCATTGTTCCCATGATGGGATTCAGTCTTTTTTGTTCATTGACAGATGTGTATCTCATTTTGCTGTTGCTGTCTTTATTCTCACCACATGGCCTAGCATCGGTAAAAATGGCTGACGTTAGTTTGGCAAGGTTTTTGTTGGGTGAGATCATAACTCGTGTGGTGTGAGGCATTTCAAGCATTCCATCCTGATGCAGTAAAGCATTGTGTTAGTAACGCAGAGGTCATGGGTTTGAATCCTAGGGAACCCATACTGATAATAACACTGACTGTATAGATTAAATGTGCACTACTCACTTTGGATCATGCATTTGTGCAATGTACATCTCAAGCGGTTCTGGAGAATCTGACTGGATGACACAGTTAACACACACACAAGAACAAAACCAACCAAATTATGATTTTGGTATACGTGTCACGTTTGACCTTTCTCACGTTTGTTTGCAGAAGCTCTTCAGCGGCCGGATTTCGAGCCATCTGGTCTGTCTGAAGCGGCCCGCTGGAACTCTAAAGAGAATTTGCTGGCGGGACCCAGTGAAAATGATCCCAACCTGTTTGTAGCGCTGTATGACTTTGTGGCGAGCGGCGACAACACACTCAGCATCACCAAAGGTAAGAGACAGCTCTGTTTTCATGTCGAGTATGATTCTGTATGTGAATCAGGTCTGACCATACACAGTGATGACACAATAAGCTGATGCTCGTGTTATCCTGCCCTCTTCACATGTATATTCAACATGCAGTCATTATTGGAGAGAAGTGTCATACATGTGACTGGAAATTAAATTTTTTACTTAAATAAATAACATTGGTGCGTAACTACTGTTCAGATGTCCATTAAAATGATTTAATATTTACTGAGTATGAGAGAATAATTCACCTGGAATGTGAATTGTGCCCGAGTACATTTGTGAAGTTCTAGAACTAAATACCATATAGAGCATTTATTATAACATGTTAAAATTGCATTCAACCGCACGTGCGTTTGTGCATAAAGTAAACTGCTCACTTTAGCGCCTTTTTGAAGTTAAACTGTTTCAAATCACTTGAATGTTAACATTTGCAAACCTTTGAAACACGCACAAATTATAAACTTTCCCTATTTAAATTTGCGTATTAATCCACGAGTCACATGCGAGCCGAACCGTGGGTCGTGATCTGTACGGATCATGGATCAGCTGCGATCCGTTGAAGCACTAATGATAGTGCAGCTTAAGGGGTGGTATTATAGTAATAAGAACCCCTTCTGACATCACAAGGGGAGCCAAATTTCAAGAAGCTATTTTTTACATGCCTTGCAGAGAATGAGTTACCAAAACTAAGTTACTAGTTTGATCTTTATCACATTTTCTAAGTTAATAGCACTTAAACATCACGGAAAAGTCAGATTTTCATGATATGTTCCCTTTAAATACTTGAAGAGACTCAAATGATGCAACAAAATACAATAATAATAAGACATAATCAGTTAACTGTCAGGGATTTGTCCCAGTTATTTTATCAGGGTATCATGTCTCAATTCCATATTTTGTATTTAGTTATTTATATACCATGTGTAGGAGCATAAAAAACTACTAAGATAATTTACAGTCGGCCAGTCATTATCAGAAAATGTAAACCCTTTAGGTTTGTAAGAGATGTTTTAAGCATTTTTTTCAATATGTGTTGTGTACAGCAGTAAACACTTCAGTGTAGGGTATTGAGAAAGGACTTTTAGAAAACACAGCTGCTATGATTTGTGTGACCTCAGGAGAGAAGCTGAGGGTTCTGGGATACAATCACAATGGCGAGTGGTGTGAAGCTCAGACCAAGAACGGCCAGGGCTGGGTGCCCAGTAACTACATCACACCCGTCAACAGCCTGGAGAAGCACAGCTGGTACCATGGACCGGTGTCCCGCAACGCTGCTGAATACTTGCTGAGCAGCGGGATCAACGGAAGCTTCCTGGTGCGAGAGAGCGAGAGCAGCCCCGGACAGCGATCAATCTCACTGCGCTACGAGGGTCGAGTCTACCACTACCGCATCAACACGGCTTCTGATGGCAAGGTGAGATTTTAACACAACCCATTGGGATGTTTGGGTTGACATGTGTTGGCATGGAACGAATGATCAATATTAGGTGAAAATCAAGAACCATTGTTGAGTCATAATTTAACGGTGCCGAAGAATGCATTGATGCAAATATGTTACATTTGTTCACTGATATCTACATAACCGCATACTGTACAGTACGTACCCAATGAGATGAAGTATCTACTTACTGACCGTTAAAACAGTATTTACTGTATAGGTTGAATCCTTGTAGTATGAATGCGACTACATCCGCCATGTTCATACATCACGTGACATACGTCGTCATCACGTCATGTCATACCAGCTTGAAAACAGCCGCATCGCCGACAACACCTCCTCTTCTTCATTGGATAACTCCTCTCATGGGGCATCATGGGATAGTGAAGTGACCGTCGTATACATGCTTCAAAATTTAAAATGAAGTAGTAGGTCATCCTGGGTACTTGTTGCATACTGTTTTTGAAATACTATGTATTTAGACATACTACTCGCCTCACCTACTGCTTTTCGCATACTATATAGCATGTGAGTAGGGGGTTTCAGACGTGTGTTTTATGCTGCTGATGAGTGCTGAAGTCATACCTGATCTTCCTCAAACACCTCGCAGTCTCTGAATGAGGCAAAGCCACATCTCAACTGTTAGACATCAGAAATAAATCCGAATCTCTGCTATAAGGACCACAGTCTGCCTCATCGTAAAGCTGAAGCTATGGCCTCCTGTCATGATTTGGTTTTTCATGATGTCATCATTAGTGATGTGTACCCAGACTCTGACCCTAATATGTGCTGTGTGTGACTGGGGGTCGTGAGGTGGACTCTGTGGCCATTAACTCACACACTTACATGTGTATAATATTTACATTACTTTGTCTTTTGCAGCTGTACGTTTCTTCAGAGAGCCGATTCAACACTTTGGCTGAGTTGGTTCATCATCATTCCACCGTGGCAGACGGTCTCATCACAACACTACATTATCCAGCACCCAAACGCAACAAGCCCACCATCTACGGCGTCTCGCCCAACTACGACAAATGGGAGATGGAGCGCACAGATATTACCATGAAGCACAAGCTGGGCGGAGGGCAGTACGGAGAGGTATATGAGGGGGTCTGGAAGAAATACAACCTGACCGTGGCTGTAAAAACACTAAAGGTAAGTAAGTGCTTCTCAATCATCTGCTGTTAGTGGATAAGTGAAGACCCAACACAATAACATATCCATCACTTGACATTTACGTGCATTTGGCACACGCTTTCATCCAAAGAGACTTGCCGTGCAACACATGTGATCAGTATGTGTGTATTCCCAAGGGATTGAACTACAGACCTTTGCTAACACAAAGCTCTAGTGGTTATGCTACAGAAACGTACTTTTACTGTAGCCTGAATCATATTATATTTGACTTTGTGTAGTAATTTTAAATGTAAGAAGATGAGTTTGTGCTAAATGACAGTTTTTCTGTGGTTGTACAGGAGGACACGATGGAAGTGGAAGAGTTTTTAAAGGAAGCTGCAGTCATGAAAGAAATTAAACACCCAAACCTGGTACAGCTGTTGGGTGAGTTTAGGTGCTGATATACAATAGGGGAGAACGCGGCAGAACCTGACGCTTTTTGACTTTGGCTATCATTAGAAAAAATATTTAAGTTAGATGAATCATTTTTTACTCAATCACCACACACATCTCTGCTACAAATTTACACTTAAAGTTTGTTTGTGGGTCCTACCGTTATTATGCAATTACATCGAAAGTGACAGGAGTGCAAACGTTACCCCATAGGTGGGGTTCAATGAGGGTTTGTTTTAAAACCTGCTAGAAAATTGAGTTTAAACACAAACAATTCAATCAAATTCTGTCTATGTACTAAAGGTGGATATTGTTTCTATATCTGCCTATAATAGATAGATATCCACACATTCCTCCATCTTTCATCTAAAAATCCTTGTATTATGCAGCAATGCATATAAGTTATAAATTATATTATTGTATTAACAGTTATGATTTTGATGAATTGTATTTACATTGTTTTCATTTCATTATCATTGTATACCTGAGACTGTGTGACAACTAACCCCGCTGTGTAATCCCAGCTATCAGTTACTAGGAGTTCGCTGACATGTTACCTAAAACATAACATCATTTTAAAACAAGACAGTTATTAAAATAATATAAGGTTGGATTTGGTGACTTGCACACCCAACTCAGAAAAAAAACATAAGATGAAGAAATTTACTCCAAATAACTCTTTGTACAATATATCTTAACAAAAACACATCAAAACTATCTCTCAGAGATCTTCTGACAGTAAGAGAAAAAGACCAAAAGCACAGATTGCTTGGCCCTGTAGAAATATTTAAAGTAGCTGCGATAAAATTAACCCCGCGCTACATCGTGCCCCGCTTTTCCCTACTGTAAAGACAAATAATACATATAATATAAACTCTTACACATGGGATACACTGCAAAAATGTTATTGTACAATTTACAGTTTTAGTTGTAAGAGTACTAAATTGTTACTAAATCTCAACATTTTGTGTTTGTCTCATGTCAGGCGTCTGTACCCGGGAACCTCCGTTTTATATCATCACAGAATTCATGACCCATGGAAATCTACTGGATTATCTGCGTGAGTGTAATCGTGAGGAGGTGAACGCTGTGGTGCTCCTTCATATGGCCACACAGATCTCCTCAGCCATGGAATATCTGGAGAAGAAGAACTTCATCCACAGGTCAGCAGAAACATCTGGGATCAACACTTCAGGAATCAATGTTAAGCACTTTATCTATTGGTCAGATTGGGGCAGCAATTTTTACTTGCCCTTTATTTCCAGAGGTTTTTCAGGCTCTGGTTTAACAGTAAGCAGGTTATGTCTGTAAAGATTGGTGAAACGTTATAAACTGAAGTAACTTTGTAAAGCACTTCTCCAATTATTGCTTCCCTATGATGAATCACTTTCATGTTTTGCTTTAGAACCAGCTGTATTTGGCTTACAAAACCATTAGACTGCAACTTTCCTTTACATATTTATGTGTATTAAAATGCCTTTTATGTTTTTTAATACAGTATATTCATGTAAACCCATTCCAAAATTGCCAATCAAGTGACTTGAGTAAATCTGATCATACCTCTGTAGCACGCTTGTAAGAAAACAAACTAAAGTTATCCTGTGTTCACTTTCACATAAATCAACCAGAACAACTTGTGTTAATCAAAGTGTTTCACAGTATAACAATAATATCAGTGACATTAACACACAACAACAGAGAATAAAATCAAGTTTAGTTATGCCCAAATCTTTCATAGCTGAGGGTCAAAGACACACTGAGAGGACAAAGTCAAAAGGAGAGTTACTTTTACAGCCATTATCACAATATAAATCCAGTCATAAATCACATGTCTGCTTATCAATCTATCATCCCTGATACAGAAGGGGGAAATTATTCTTTATCATTTACCAGTCAAATTTTGTAACTGAGACGAGATGATTTCCCTTAATGACAAAAAACAGGATTACCTTAGGGCTAAGCATTGTTGTATTGTGTGTATGCAGTGTATATTTACTGCCATGCAAGTCACAAATTAAAGCTTGTCGACATGAATACTGAATTGTGCACTGATCTTAAGAGAATCTTTCTATACATGAGCACTAGTTAGTAATATTGGACTTTAAGTAAACACCAGTAATAACTATGTGTAATGACAAATGTGGTCAAGACCTATGTGCATCAATGTGCACATGCACATACCGCCCCCCCCCCAACAAACATAATCTATAACCACCGCACTACCGTGGTGAATTCGTGCATTACCATCGCAATGGTAAAAAACTGCCTCCGTCACAGCCCTAGACAGCACTATTGAGTTTCAATTTCTACAAACCACCTTTATGGTGATCAGTGTTTGCATTTCAACCGCTCATTTAAATTTTAAAGGACACACCCATAAATGGCACATTTTTGCTCACACTTACAAAGTGTCAATTTTAACATCTTTTAACATCAAATAATCTGTGGGGTACTTTGAGCTAAAACTTCACATATGCACTTTGAGGACAACAAAGATTTATTTGACATCTTAATATGACCCCTTTAAGTTTTATATTATTTGATGTTTCAGGGATCTAGCTGCACGTAACTGCTTAGTTGGGGAAAATCATTTGGTTAAAGTGGCAGATTTTGGACTGAGTCGTCTGATGACAGAAGACACTTACAAGGCCCGTGCAGGAGCCAAATTTCCCATAAAATGGACGGCACCAGAGAGTCTGGCCTATAACATATTTTCTATAAAGTCAGATGTGTGGGGTAAGGAAAGATCCTTCACATGAATAAATGCTGGAAGTTAATATTCGTAGCTATTGTGACATTTTTAAGCTCAACTTTCCTTTTCAGGTTGAAATGTATGACAAACTAACACTCTTAACTAAACTCTTTAGCATTTGGAGTCCTGCTTTGGGAGATTGCCACCTATGGGATGTCTCCATATCCTGGAATTGACTTGTCCCAAGTGTACGAGCTACTAGAGAAAGATTACCGCATGGACAGACCTGAGGGATGCCCAGAGAAAGTCTATGAGCTCATGAGGGCCTGTAAGCAGATTATATAAGATTATTCAAAAACATACAGATCTCAGTTTAGTGAAAGTATTTAAACAAGTGCCTGAAACCTTGAATTAGTGTAGCTACATTATTTCTGTGACTTTTATTCTGAGTAGTCTCTTTAATGTTTTAAGGTTGGAGGTGGATCCCTGCAGAGCGGCCATCTTTTGCTGAAACCCACCAGGCGTTTGAGACGATGTTTCAAGAATCCAGTATCTCTGATGGTACATTTTTATGACTAAATATTTAGAGAACTTGGCCTTTAACTTTTCATCGGATTCACAGCTTATTTTAATGCTTAATGGTTTGCAGAGGTGGAGAAAGAATTGGGGAAAAAAGGTAAAAAGCCGTCATTGGGTCCCATACAGCAGGCACCAGAACTTCCCACTAAGACCAGGACACTACGGAGGCATATGGACAGTAAGGATGGGGACAGTCCTGGTAGGTTCTGCTCTCTCTCTCTCTCTCTCTCTCTCTCTCTGTTCATTATTATTTCTTTGTTTGTCAGATGAATGAGGTGTTTTCTGCAGAGTAAATGTGTCCATTGGATTAATTATCAGATGGAGCCGAAGCTGAGGTGACCGGACCCCTGACGATCTCAAGGGCTCTCCTTGATAGCAACCTGAACGAAGATGACCGCATCCTAGCTAAAGATAAAGACAAGTTCAGAATGAATCCCTTCAGCCTCATCAAGAAAAAGAAGAGAACGGCCCCTGCACCTCCGAAGCGCAGCAGCTCCTTTGGTAAGATGGATGGGCATCTGGATCGTAGAGGATTGGGTCCTGACTGCAGAGATGAATTTAATAATGGTGCTTCCAATAACGATGCTTTTCACAGCCTCGACTCCTCAAAATTGGTCAGTTCTAATAGTACCACATCTGTCGGCGTCACCAACGGAGCCCCCCAATATCCCGGTCAGCTCTTTCCGTCTCATTCACGCAAAAAAGGCACAACATCTGGTGGCGGAGGAAAACTCGCCACCACTTCACCAACAGAGGAAGACCCTATTTCTAACTCCAAGCGCTTCCTGAGGTCTTCCTCAGCTTCTAGCATGCCCCCAGGATCCGACCGTTCCGAGTGGAAGTCTGTCACCTTGCCGCGTGACATGCAATCGTCTCACTTCAACTCGAGCACCTATGAAAGAAAGCCGGCTCTGCCTCGCAAAAAAACAGATAGCATGCAACGTGGCGGTACCCTTACCCCACCACCTCGCCTTCCTAGGAAAAGCGAGGACGTGTCAGATGAGGTTTTCAAGGATACAGAATCGAGTCCCGGATCAAGTCCTTCGACCCTGACCCCTAAGTTAGGCCGTCGACTGCAGACGCAGAACGAAAGCTCCAAAACGAGTGCTCTGCAAGCTGAGCTGCTCAAACCCGGTGTGATTTCAGCACTGGGAGCATCCGGAGAAGAATGCAGATCTCGTAGACACAAACACACTTCTGATGTCCCCACACAAAGAGAGAAAGGAAAATTTGCGAAACCAAAACCCGCTCCTCCTCCACCTCCCGTCTCTAGTGCCAAATCTGGAAAGAATTCAAGAAATCCAGCTCTCGATGTTTCTTCGGCTACCAAAGTCAAAGGCCCCTCTGACCAGAGTCCTCCGAGTCCCAGCTCCACAGACCAAGCCAAGGGTAGTCTTTCCCAGGAAAATGCCAAAAAACTACCAAAAAACTGCTCAAAAGTGCAACCTCCCAAGACCTCGTCCACATCCCCTACCGGACAGCTACCGGGAATGGGAGCGAGTTCGGCTGTCGGGGATCCGGGATCAAACTTTATTCCCCTCATGACGACTCGTCGCTCACTAAGGAAAACTCGTCAGCCGTCCGAGAGGCTGTCCAACTCCGCCATTACGCGCGAGATGGTCTTGGAGAGCACTGAACTTCTGCGAGCCGCTATCGGCAGACATTCGGAGCAGACCGGCAGCCACGGCGCAGTTTTGGAGGCTGGCAAGAACCTGTCCAAGTATTGCGCGAGTTACGTCGAGTCCATCCAACGGATGTGGAACAAGTTCGCTTTCCGTGAAGCCATCAATAAGTTGGAGAGCAGTTTGCGAGAGCTTCAGATCTGCCCCGCTGCCACCGGGGGAGCCAACGCATCACAAGACTTTTCAAAGCTGCTTTCCTCCGTCAAAGAGATCAGTGACATTGTTCAGAGGTAGCGGAGAAAATCTGCCTTCTTCAGCGGATGAAATGTGGGGCTTTTCTGGTCGTAATGTACACTTCTACTAAACAGATTCGACGTAGCCTTTCTCTTGCCAGAGTCTCAGCTTATTGCGTACAAAATTAAAGGAACCGACGTCGTTCCTCGCGTCAGTTTGGCCCAGGTCCGAGTCTTAGTTACTTGATGTTCATGAGCTGTCTCCATCTTGGCTTTCCTCTTTATTTTCACACAGTATTTGTTCAATCAGCATTATCTCAACAGTGTCGACAAACCTCACGTTGTCAAACATTTTCTTGAGATCAAAATCTATATTTTTGATTACGTTCACATTGACAAATAGTATTTGTTTTCTTCACGTGGTTGCAGTTGTTGAAGAAAGAGCTGTGATGTGAGGAACTATGGTTTCATTTTGTGAAACGAGTATTGTATGCATGCAACACTATGTGGTGAAGGACATCTCGCTCGTGTGCAGTTGTATTTCTTCAGCACAATCACTACAGAAATGCCATAAACACCCAGAAGCCTTTAATAAACTTCCTGAGTGAATATCAGGTGATTGTATTTCTCAAGAAGATGAAACACTATTCTCAGGAAGTTTGGGAACGTCTTGGAAGTGAAACCGTGGGACTACAGTATATATATCTCTACATGTTTTTATAAAGAATTTCACTTTACCACTCGATGTCATTTTAAAGTATTTCTTACACCACTGAGTCATGAAAGTGTCTGATGGACGGAGCGGCGTCTCAATCGTTCTTCTTCAACACATCACAGTCAGATAAGTTGTTGTGTAACTGAAAGAATGCGTGCGTCTCTGTTTTCAGTATTAGTTTGTCTTTTTCAACACTTTGCCCTCTGACTGCGACGCCGACCACAAGCTGCCTTCAGTTCAACGTGGTGTATTACCAATGTTGACATTTAAGTTTTTGTTTTTTCTTAAACAAATCATGCCACTACTTTTGTATTCAGCGTCACACTTTTGAACACTAATTGCTCAGTTTTTGTAAATACACATCACTTGTTTTCTCAATTTCTGTCGAATTTTCCTGTAACCATGGTGCAATTTTTGTTGCATAAAATACAAAGCAGTTTTGCTACTTGAACAATGATCAGTTTGTTTGTTTCTGTCTTGTCTGATGTGCAGTTAAAGGTCCAACCAAACACACACACACACACACACATCACTTTGTAATCTATATAAGGAATAATTGACGACGGTCCATTGAATGATTTGAAAATAACCTACACCCCAAGGTGGTAATTCAACACCGCGGGTGTGCATTATCATCAGATAATTCAAAGGACGAGTCAATTATTCCTCTTATACCACGATCACAACAGACATTACTCTGGTGGTTATTTTGAGACATTTGACAGATCAGGTGTGTGTTTATAGAAAAATAATCAACACCCATAAGAGTTCTCAACCAATCAGAATAAAGCATCAACAGACCCGCGGTGTAAGAGTTAATAAATGACTTCTAATGCAAAACAATCTGTTTGTGTAAATAAAACAATATTTTGAACTTTATTAGCAAACTTGACACTTAAACACAACTTTGTTAAATTCAAACATGGGAACACATCAATAAGTTTAAGTTATAACACAAACAAAAGAAATGCAGTAGGAAGTTACTTGTTGATTCAACCGTCTTTATTTAGATTTAAACTTATGAAAAGTTGACATCACTTATAAAATTAAGTTGAAATTGTTCATATGTTGATTTGACGAAAATGCAATGTTTTTTACTGTGTAAGGTTTTGAGCATTTGGGTGAACTCATCCTCAAGGTTGATAAAGTTTTCTGTGATGATCATGATAATCAGATCCTATGAACCAAAGTTTATCCCAAAGTCTTCGCTTTAAATTTGACACCAAACACTGGGTAAAATGCTGTTTGGTTTTATTTCTAGAGCATTTTTATCTTCATTAAAATCAAAATGTCATGAATCAAAATTTCAAAATCATGACTGGACAAGAACAGAAATGTTAGCACAGCTCCTTTAGTTTGTTTCTCAGGTAAACCACAAGAAGAGGTCAGTCAGATAGTAAAGAGATGCTGTCGTCTCATCTCTCCAAATAAAACCCTCAACTGATGAAATGTTCTGTGGAAATCTTAAAGGGCTCATATGATGGGACTTCAGGTTTTCCTCTGTTTTTTTAAAACCTGTTTATGCATATAGAAGATCTGTGAAGTCTTAAACCCCCAGAGATGTTTGATTCAAAAACACCCCCATGCATCTACATTACTCTATGAGTAGATTTGCATAACGCTCGCAGATGTATACATAAAGAAAGAAGGTGTAACTTTTATTCTCACTGTAGTGAGGGCCGTAACATTTCCGTCACACGCTTGAGGTATTCAGACAATCACAATGCAATGGATAGCTGGCCAATCAGAGCACACAGCCCTTTTAAAAATGATGCGCATTATAGAAAGGCGGAGCTTAGAAGAGCAAGAATAATGTGTGAACCCTGCATTATAACAAATACACAAAATAACCTTGTTTTTAGCAATGTCACATGACCCATTTAAGCATCTCTGTGTCAAATCATCTGTCCGAGCGTCACAGCAGCTGAATCAGTGTGATGTCACATAATACATACACAGACGCTGTTATTATATAAGCTGACATCACAGCGGAGTCAGATTTCTCAAATTTAAACCAAAAACCACAACAAATAATAGAAGGCAATAAAATAATAATAATAATAATAAAGACAGACAAACATTAATTGATGGGTGAAACAGTCCGGATCATAATTCACCTTTAAGTCAAAGGACAAAATTATTTTGCACACAGAAAGTAAACACGTGTTTTGCATTATGATTATTTTGACTTAAAAAAATGAATTGTATAAGAATCATTAAGAATGAGAAATACAAATAAAGCAATGATTGGGTGGGAAATGTGATTAATTGTTATGAATATTTTCACAATGAAAAACCTCTGGATTCTTACCGTTGTCTAAATAATTTCTGTTTCCTGGTGAACGTGACCCGTTAGTGTGTTTAAGAGATCCACCCTGATGTACACAGGAGACCAAAAGAATCGTTTATAAAGGATGAAGAAGATCTTTCATTTACAAAAGCCACCAAACCAGCTAATGAAACACACAAGTGTGTATATTTCTGCATGTGTGTATACATAAGTGCATTTAAAGAAGCGCTGCGGTTTCTCCCAGCACCTGCAGTCCGCTGCACAAACCTGACATCTAAACTACTGAACATCATTCTGTCTCTTCAGCTTTATGAGCTCATGTGATGATCAGTCAGTTCAGAACACACATGTGCTGAAATCACAGCCGTAGTCACTGTCAGACGCTTCTTCTGTGAGTCACATATCTCACAATGTTATAGACATATGAATGTGAATGAATGAAAATAACCTGATTATCAGCTGACTCACTGATGCTTCTGTCCTAAAGCGATCATGAGCAGTCACACCGTGATGAAAAAAACCCACAGAGACCAGAAGATCGAGAAAGTGAAGATGAAAAGACCCATGATTTCACCTCCTGTGGGCAGGGTTCTTGTGACAGGTGCAATCGTGTGATGATGAAGATGCCGTAGAAAGGAGGAAGAGGATGTTGGTCATTAACAGCTGCACCCTTCTCTCTGTGGCTGCGGTTCACTGGTGAGACGACCGCCCTGAGGCACTGATGGTTTATGTTGGACGCCTGACTCGGCTGCGTTCAGATCCAGACTGCCGTCCTGAATGTTCTGGTAGATCTTCTTAGTTGTTTCCAGGAAAGCGTCCTCCACGTTGTCGCCTCTGTGACACAGGACATAAAAATATATGATGAAGATATCAAGATCAAAGTCTCAATCAGACGACTGATATCTGAGGTTAGTTTCTCATTTACGATAACGTATCTGCTCATGTGATTTATGTACGTTAATAAGCATTAAAATTCACAAACAATAACTCACGTTTTTGCGCTGGCCTCCAGAAACAGAAGACCTGCGAACGACCACAACACATTACTGACACCAGACTGCTCATGATGATGATGATGATGATGATGATGTGTAACTCACTGTGTGTGGACTCACCGTTCTCTTCAGCAAACTGCTTTGCTTCTTCATACGTCACATCTCTCTGGGCTTCAAGATCTGCTTTGTTTCCTATCAGTATAATTACCTGCAAACACACACCCACACACACAAACGTCTATATTCACAACTACACACTTAACCTCAAATCCCTTTTATAACTCTGATCATCTGCTCCTGTTCAGATTTAAGATTTAACCTAAAGCATGAAGTGAAATGAGACTGCAGTGCTGACCCTCACATATCTGCTCATGATTACAGCGAGGGTCTCATGTCAGATGTTTGTACTCACAGTATTTGGGTTGGTGAGGTTCCTGGCCTCCGTGAGCCAGCTGCTGAGATGGTTATATGTGCTTCTCCTGCAACACACAGACACATCTGGTTCATAACATTAAGTGTGAAGCTTCATCAGAACTCATTCCTGCTGTAGAGGAACCTATGATGATGCTGGCTCTTCAGGTCTGCTCTCACAACATTTATTTCTGCTCATACTTCAGCTGCAGTGTGATGTCATGTGTACCTGGTGATGTCATACACCATAAACGCTCCGGCGGCTCCTCTGTAGTAGCTGCGTGTTACCGCTCTGAATCGTTCCTGTCCGGCTGTGTCCCAGATCTGCAGTTTGATCTTCTGGCCGCTCACTTCGATTATTCTGGTGCCAAACTCCACGCCGATGGTGTGCGGACAATCTGCCATAACTGAGAACGACAGACGCCTATCACTGCATTTTCATTGGATGTTCTGTGCGTGATGGACTCAAAACAGGTGGTCACATGACTCAATAATTAACCAGGACAACATAAACAACTCACAGAGACTTAGTCAAACCTTTAACAAACCTCTCAACATTTCCATTATCTCTCTCATGACCAACTCTCTCTCTCTCTCTCATACATGTACATCACTCAGTCAGTACTTACATTTCTTTTCTGTAAACTGATGAAGTAAGCATGACTTTCCTACACCCATATCACCTGTAGAGAGAGAGAGAGAAAGAGAAAGGGATGATTACAGAAGACACATGATGTCCATTCTAATAATAGTAGGAGTCTCAGATTGACATCCATTACTGAGTGATTGTGTCCTACCAATGATGATGTATTTAAAGATGTACGAGTAGTTGTAAGGTGCTGTGGCCATCGCCGCTCTGAAACACACTGAGAGAGAGAGAGAGAGACTTTAAATTAAGAGGCTGATATTTATTCTGATATTATTTATTGATTTATTAAATGAAATGATCTAGTAAACATAGTGAATGAAGAGAAGTTGCACGCTTGATGCGCACTGCTGCAGACACTTTACCAACCTAGACGTCCTGGCGAAAGAACAATCAAACGATGGATGGGAAGAGTTTGCACTGATTTTTTATAAACAAATGAACATTTATACATGGCATGCATACTCATTACAAAGTAAAAATAAAAAAAGGAAAAAACACAAATATTAGAAAAGAAATGCTATAAATAAAAGAAAATAGAGAGTAACACAAACACAGGGGTCAATCATCTTCTAATGCAGGGGTGGGGAACCCTGGGTCCTGGAGGGCCACTGTCCTGCAGAGTTTAGTTCCAACCCTAATTAAACACACCTGAAAAATCTAATTCAAGTCTTCAGGATTACTTGGAAATGAAATTCAGGTGTGTTTGATTAGGGTTGGAACAAAACTCTGCAGGACAGTGGCCCTCCAGGACCCAGGGTTCCCCACTCCTGCGCTAATGTATCAAAGTCTCTTATCAGTCCAACAACTTAACAAGCCTGTTTGCTTTTCATATAATTTAATGAAAGAAGGTAGCTACCAAGAAATTGCTTTTTAAATATTGAAAATTGGGGTTTGATTTGAGTGCATTTACATTTGTGAATAAAGAATTGACTAAAAATAAACATTAGATTTACATTAACATTTATTGTATCAGAAAGAGTTTCAGTTTACAATCATTTGATGTAGAATAACATTTACATTCCCTTACTGCACATCATACTTCATCTTATAATAAACTACAATTCAAAATTGTATTTATCAGCAATTAAACTGTTGCATTGTCTGTATGTTTAAGAAAGATCAGCTGCCTCCAGAGATGATCTCTACAATCAATCAGTTTAGAGACATCACTCCTGTCAGGACATCACATGAAGATCATCACATGTGTTTTTATTCTGCTTTTAAGTTGCTGTTACAAACAGACAAACATCATTTACTGGTTTTTAAAAGACACACACACACACACACACACACACACACACACACACACACACACACACACACACACACACACACACACACACACACACACACACACACACACACACACACACACACACACACACACACACACACACACACACACACACACAGTACTTTAGGAGCATCAAAGTTTGATTACAATCATTGATTTCAATCTTTGACAAGCATAGTAAAGATATCAAAAGATTATATTTTCAAACACTCTAAAAACAAACGGTGCTAAATAGCACCAAAAGTGGTTCTTTGCTCGTAATCATAGAAGAACCATGATTTTAGTGCCATATAGCACCGGTGAAGCACCTGTGTAGAACCATATGGGGGCCATATAGCACCACATATGGTTCTACATAGCACTATGTGGTTCTACACAGGTGCTTCACCGGTGCTATATGGCACTAAAATGGTTCTTCTATGATTACGAGCAAAGAACCACTTTTGGTGCTATTTAGCACCGTTTGTTTTAGAGTATATTATACATTATGTTGGGTGATTTTATGCACAAAAGTAGCTGCAACAAAGGTTTTATTTGTAGGTTTACAAATTTAACAGCATTAACAGCTCGCTCACTGCAGGGCTTAAAAATGGGCGTGTTCTTGTCAAAACCGGCCAATCACAGCGTTGCTGATCAGTGTTTCTACTATCGATACTTTTAATGTAGTGCACGAGCGCGTAGTATTCTCAGATAATTTAATCCTGTCATACTAATCATCAACAGCAGGAGCGTTCAAAGAACCCAATCAGTGAGATCGGATCTTCATTTCGGATGTACGAAGAACACCACAGGTGCCAACTTTGATTCTGAAGTGAGCATTTGATGGACACTTTTCTATCCCATGAGGACATGCGAGAGGATTTTTGAACGGAGATGACTCTTATATGAAGTGTAATGTCACATTATACACTGTACAACACTTCTGACTGTTAAAACACACACACACACACACACACACACACACACACACACCACTAAATCTTTCTTGTCAACAACACAACAAATGTGTGCATCAGATTTAACTACAGTACAGTACACTGAAGGACTGTCACTGATCTTCATCATCATCATCTCTTCTAGCTCAATCATCTCACATTATTCGCCATAACTACACAAACACACATGACTGCAGACTCTCTCTCTCTCTCTTTATTCACCTGTGATTTGTGCTGCTAGCAGGTGATTAGCATCAGGCTACCGACCGGTTACCGGGGGATAATGAACTTTACCGGGGAACGGGCGCGCGCATCCGCATGACAAAGTGGTGTAAAGGCGGTGTGTGTGTGTTTGTGCTCGTTGTGGGTCATCTCACCTGTGCTAGTGTGTGTTTGCTGTCAATCTGATAATGATGATGATCTGGATTTTGCTCAAGATGGCGGCGGCACAACGGCTGATGTGCTGCGGAGATTCACCGCGCGGCGGCGCTCGTGACACCACCGGAAACTTAACGTAAAAACACGCGTGGGTCACAGAAACAGATGATGCATACAGTCTCGAGATCTGCGCGCAACCGGTACAAAGGCGATTTCAAACGATGTTTTTGCGCCCTTGGGCGATTGGGAAAGACTTTAAGGGGAGTTTGGCGCTGCGCAGACTGATCGCCCTATGACATCAAAATAGCGCGAGAGCGTCTTGAGAGCACATACAGCTTCTTTTAATTCTAGGAAAAAAATCTATAATAACAAAAACTGATTTAAAATATAAATTATTTCAATATATATTTTTTATGTATGGGTTTGGTTCCAAAAACTGTTTTTTTAATCGTTTATTGTATATACAGTACACACATTATACTAATGCTATTTATTTATTTATTTGCCTTTAACTAAATGCGCCCAAAATCTGTGAAATCTGAATTCACCAACTGGTTGTCTGTAATAAAATAAAATTCAATACAAACATTAGGCAGATAATTAAAACACTTTTTGTTCGTATAATATAATATAATATTTAACATGTTGCTCAGTGTCATATTCACAGATGTAAATAACAAAGTAATTGACTGACACAGTTTTTACATATACACACAGTTTCAGAAACTGTCACATTTTGTGTGTGTTTTGTTTTTTTATGAAAAGTCGATGTCCACAGCAGCAAAAACAATGATTTTTTTATAAAGACACATATTTGTTACTTGATATCATATACATATACAATTAATAGTTGTACTTTATCGCATTAGTTAACCCTCCTCGTTCATCATCATAAACACATCCAGATGATGAAAGTGAGCGGTACAGTGATGTGAGTCCGCCAGCGGGTGGCGCTGTTACAGAGATCTGAGTCACAGCAGTGGATTCGAACCCCGGGCAGCTCGTGCTGCTGACAGTGACGTGACGTGGCGCAGCCGCTGGTGAGGACGATACCCAGAGCAGCTGCACACACAGAGAGAGAGAGAGAGAGAGAGAGAGAGAGATGCACATCATACACAAATTATACACAAATTACATAAACATTTTCACCCAATTTACAAACCACCACAAAGACTTTAACCAGATTCATCAACATACTGGGAGAAAACTCAATAAACTCAAACCTGGCTGCGAGGTACATCAGGTCATGAGAGGTCAAAAGACATGAATCAGAGAGTCATTTCTGATCTTTTCTGGACACTGCTGGTGTCTCATCGCATCATTAACATCATCAGTAATTAACATCATCATTAACCTCAGTAACTGCGCTGTGTCACTTTGATTTATTTAATACACAACATCTGCACGTGCATGCACAAGAGTTTATTTTGTTAATGTTTAAGGTTACACTTACATATGTCTGTCTAGCTTTATTATTATTATATATAACTGTAGATTTGTATTTCCAAAGGGTTGTGTACATGTAGTGCAAATATAAAGAGAGATCAAGTCTATGTGTTATTTAAGGGTCCAGGTTGACTCTGTGAGAGTTACACAACGCTTCACAGCTGAGATTACAGCACACGCAGCTCTGAATGATCAAACCTAAAACATAACTACAAGAATCCGTTCTGTCCTGTCGTTTCACAGCAATCTTATTCAACACATGCGGCTCATCAGCAGTCTTTGACCTCTTTATTCTCCTGAGCCGGTAAAAAGAAATGCCAACACTGCCGTTTCTTCACACATCCAAACCTTCAGATGTCCAGAAGATTGACACTTGGTCTCGTGTTGACATCAGCACCTTCATTATCCACTCAGACTTTTGTGTCTTGAGATCATCCTCATTTATTTATCCAGACCAGCACATTTGTGTTTCTGTTTAGATTCAGGATGTGTGTGGGATAAAAGATGATGATGATTTTATTATCACTCAATCTCAGCGTTTAGTTTTCTGAACACAAAGTGTCCATGATCTGTACGTCTTAAAGATATACGTATGATGTCATTTTCTGGATGCCTGAATGTCTTAAATCAACAGAAGAAGATTAAAAGCTTAATAATCTTTGCATGTGCGGCTCAGTGACGTTTCATCTTTACTGACACACACAGTGACAATGAATCAAACATAAACTCTTGTAAGAAACACTTGAGGTGCTTTTGAATTGAAAGGACATTTATATCGATTTATATGTAATGAGAGTGACTTACTGCTTTCAGTCTTAATGCAGAAGCGATGTTTGAAGCCCTTGTGTGAAAGTGTACATGTGATGATCTCTGGACTGACACAGCCCACATCCACATACTTCTGTCCATGAAAGACATTACAGCCGTAACACTGCAGTCCAGCAACTTTAAAGAGAAACCAGACCATTGAGTTATTATCATCATCATCATCTCATAGACCCTATAGCTGTGTGTTTGATATCAAGACTTTAAAGTTTATCCTGTGTATTTTTACTCTTTAATATTAATTGAATAGTCATACATGCATGAATTTGTACATCATTTCCAAATGCGTCTGGTCTTTATACCATGCATTAGAATAGCCTAATTATTGCTACATTAAAGTTTTGTTTTTTTCTGACCACATACAGTATGTGTTTCAGCACTATAAACATTATGATGCTGAATTTTTTATTTGCTCTGTTTCACTTCATTTCTTCTGAATTGTGATCATTCTGTAAATGAACAGATTTATATCTAATCTCTCAAGAAGATTTGTTTTCACTGTTTCAAATAATGTTGTGCAGTGTGTGATTGTTGTGCAATTCATCAAACAGAATAGTTTACAGAAATGATTTCTTAGCAATGATAATCTAACTCATGAGAGTAAAATAAAAAGTGTCAATGAAGATGAACCTCACAGCTCAATAATCTAGATGACAGATCTCTTGCACTCGGTTAAATAGCCAAAATAAACGCTTTCAGAATAATCCCATTTAATACTCTTATTAAAATCACTTTAATGAGCGTAAAGACCATGACCAGTTCTGAATCTGTACTGGAAATCCTCAAAGCAGTATCCTGCTGAATTCTGTGATGTTGAGTTACTTTCACTCATTTTATATAAAGATTTATAATTGATAATAGATTCAAACCTCTTAGTTTAGATTATATTTATGAATGTTCTCATTACTCACCCTGTGTGTAAATCAATACTGATGGCAGAATGAATGCGAGTCCGTATAACAGCACAGTTTGTGAAGTCATGGAGGCAGAGAGCTGCTGGATTCAGGTCTGATCTACAGCATCTGGAGATTCACTCCAACTTCTCTTGATCTTCTCATCAGATGAGAATCAAAGCTCTGCTGCAGATGTCTGATGATGATGATCAGAACTCCTGCTGCTGCTGCTGATGATGTGTGTTTGTGTCTCTGTGTGTGTGCGTGTTTGTGCATGTGTGTGTGTTTGTGTGTGTATGTTCCTGTATCATTCTTCTGTTATTTTCGAGACATTAATCCAGAATAAATCCTTTCTTTCAGTCTGTAATGTTGTGTATAAGCCTGTAGTCCAGCACAACATATGGTCTCTCTCTCTCTCTCTCTCTCTCTCTCTCTCTCTCTTATTTTCAGAGATCATATTTTATGACATTTTTCATCAGCAGGATTTCTCTCTGTGTTTTTTCACTTTGACAATTTATGAACAATTATAGTCACTATCGGACAAAAATATTATAAAACAATATTTACTTATTACAGTAAAATGTATAGATTTATAGAAGTGGATGGAGAATTATCAGATTTAAAGCCTCTGATGAAGGATTTTCCAGCATATGCCTGTAAATAAAGATGAAATATATTCCTGTATTAAATGTTTAATCATTGTTTCTGTGACTCCTGACTCATCGTGTTGGTTTAGTTGAATTAAACAGCGTCCACGCCACTTCTCAGGGTTTATTCTCATATAAAATCCTGCTGATGACAGACACATATTAACATGAAGTTAGTACATGTACATGTAGAAACTGAACTCTTTATTAGTGATGTGTGTCTGTCTCTCTCCATCAGTCCTGTATTATGTAAATGATATACTGCTGTTTATTAAAGACGTGTCTGATTTTCATCATGGTAATTGATTTAATGTAAGTTAGTAGCATCGGGCTGAGCTCTTAAGAGCTGAAGATTAATTATTAATCTGACACAGATATGACAGGATCATCACAGTCATGATCCACTCATTTAAACATTTCTCTCTCTATCTCCTGTTTAAACACAGCACAGAAATAACGAAAGATCTCCATTAATGTTCTTCACATGTCTGAGTATTTATCTTGTAGCACATGTTACACTTCATCACCTCCATACACTACAATCCTCTTTAACACTATGACAGTGTTTAGGTTAAACCAGGACTAGGTTTTAGTTATATTATGACATTTAAGGAGTTTTTACAAAAAACAACACTTGTGTGCATCTTGAGAAAAAACAATGGCACTGATATATGTTAGGATACGTCACAAGGTGTTTTTAAATCATGAACTCAAACATGCATTTAGTCTGGGACTAGAATATGCGTGAGGTCATTGGGATGAGTTTTTAATGTGAGATGAAAACTATTTCATGATGTTTTTCACATTTAATTCAACATACTGACCATAATGTGTGAATACTTCATCACATACACTATCTCTGTTTGAATACAAACGAATTATTCATCATACAAAAACAATATATTTGTATTGTAAAATATATATTGTTTGTGTTTAAGTGAATATTAGTCGGATTAAGATGTTCCTTTTACATTTTAAAGAAAACTGATTTGTTCCTCCGATAAAAAGAAAATTATTTATTCATTCATTTTTTCCTTTGTTTTTTTTTTTTTTTTTTAGAACTTTCTTATTTTTTTGTACTGTCGTGTTTTGCTGCCACTGTGTGCACGCGCCCCGACCTGCAGCTAGTACGCGCTCTCTGACGTCATCGCAGAGCGACGAAACCTCACACGTGTTTCGCGTGTCTTTCGTGTTTTGTTCTTATGGAACAGATTGATTTATTTGATTAAATTATTAAAAAAAGTCTTCAACACTGAAGACACAGAGAGCCGCGGCTGTGTAAGAATCAATAATGGCGCAGAGGAAGAAGAAGATGACGAGGAAGAAGAGAAACTCGCACGCGCACAGAGATCAGATTGATTCCGATGACGGAGAGTTTGAAGTGATTGCTGGAATTAAAGATGATGATAACGACACAGTGAGTGAATGAACACTAATGTACAGTTAACTTATATGACATCATCTTATAAAAGTGTTGCGGTGGATTACATGACAAACATTGATGTGTTTACTTTTCTCTTTATTCATCTGTAATGTCGCGCGTAAAAGCGTACACTTAGTTACAAATTTAAGGACTTGATTTAGTTTTAGTCGACATGGTGTATGGTCAGGTAATGTGTTACCTCTATAATCCCCAAGTTATAAACTCAATTATTGTCGCCGTAGTGACGTCATCTCTTCCTGTTACCACCAAGAGTTTATACAGTAGCCTAACTTACACAATCAATAATTGAAAAGTGAACATTTTCAGGTTTAAAGATTATAAGACCTTTATAGTTTATGTTTAGATACAGAGTTTATTTTGTAATATCTTGAGTTAGTGGAGTAATTCAATGTGTTGCTGTTTGTTGTCATTGGTCAATAACTTCACAAGTGTTCATGTGTTGTGTCCTCAGCCCGGCCGGAGGCTTCCTCGCTTCCCGACCTCATCCGAATGTGTTTCTGACGTGGAGCCCGACACCAGAGAGATGATCAGAGCCCAGAACAAGAAGAAGAAAAAGTCTGGTGGATTTCAGTCGATGGGTAAGTGAGACGTTTCTTCATGACGCCCTGTCTGTCAGCAGTCGTTCTTCATTGCTGTTGTTTGTTTTGGTTTAGGTCTCAGTTACCCCGTCTTTAAAGGCGTCATAAAGAAGGGCTACAAGGTTCCTACACCTATCCAGAGAAAGGTGAGTAACAAATGAATGTTTTCAGTCATTGAAGGAGAAGAAACTTCAGTGTGTTGGATTTCTCTCGGCCGCAGACGGTTCCAGTTATTCTGGATGGGAAGGACGTTGTGGCCATGGCTCGGACGGGCAGCGGGAAAACCGCAGCTTTCCTGATTCCCATGTTTGAGAAGCTGAAGGCTCCACAGGCTCAGACGGGGGCACGAGCTCTGATTCTCACCCCTACCAGAGAGCTCGCCCTGCAAACCATGAAGTTCACTAAAGAGGTTTTACACTCTCGTGTCGTGTTTGTCTTCTAGTTTTCCTGCTGTGTTCATACGCTGATGCTTTGATCTGTGTGTTTAATTCCAGCTGGGGAAGTTTACCGGTCTTAAAACAGCTCTCATTCTGGGTGGAGACAGGTGTGTGTCTTTATAACTTTATGGGCCGGTTTCCCAGACAGGGTTTAGGTTAATCCAGAACTAGGCCTTATTTATATCAGGTCATTTAAGAAGTGTTTACAAACATACCTTACAAAAAAATACAGGTGTCCATCTTAAGACAAAACAATGTCACTGATATATATTAAAATTGGCAAGAACAACATGTTTTTAAACTTAAAGCTGCTCAAACATGCATGTTAGTCTGGGACTAGTCTAATCCCTGTCCGGGGAATCGCCCCTATATGTTTAGATGCTTACTCGTGTGAACGCTGACCTTCTGTGTGTGTCCTGTTGTGTTTCAGCATGGATGATCAGTTTGCAGCTCTTCATGAAAACCCTGACATGTAAGTTCACAGGCCCTTCAGACATAGTCCACAGGGTTGGTAAAGGCTGGTTTAGTGAGTCGTGTTGATATGAATTAACGTCTGTGTTCACACCTGCAGTATTATTGGTACACCTGGTCGTCTGATGCACGTTGTTATGGAGATGAATCTGAAGCTTCAGGCTGTGGAGTATGTGGTGTTTG
Organism: Paramisgurnus dabryanus; assembly: GCF_030506205.2. NCBI lineage: Eukaryota > Metazoa > Chordata > Actinopteri > Cypriniformes > Cobitidae > Paramisgurnus > Paramisgurnus dabryanus. The sequence continues at coordinate 37,609,952 of NC_133341.1, read as the reverse complement.
ATGAAGCTGACAGGTAAGACAGAGATGCTCCTCAAACAAACATGATGAATGTTCAAATACACATATCACACACACACACACGTGTTTAAGAGACTAATGTGATGTGACTGCTCTGTTTATGTCAAACTCCACCCACATGAATGACATCATCAGTCTAGAAAAGTAGCCCAACTCCACATGTTGAGTTATGGCACTTTATAGCTCATGCAGTCATGTTAATCCTATAGCAAACGCATAACCGTTAAACTGATCCTGGATCATTGATGTGTTTGTTGTCCAGGCTGTTTGAAATGGGTTTTGCTGATCAGCTGCAGGAAATCATCAGACGTCTTCCAGATACTCGACAGACGCTGCTGTTCTCCGCCACGCTGCCCAAACTGCTGGTGGAGTTCGCCAGAGCGGGTAACGTGAATCTTCTCTTACACTGAGATCTCATGCTGGTGTTTTCAGATGGGTTTAATCTTGAGTTTCTGTTTCAGGCCTCACAGAACCAGTTCTTATTCGTCTGGACGTGGACACCAAACTTAGCGATCAGCTGAAGGTGAGGTTGAGCAGATGATTTACTCTTGAAGATACTAAGATGTTTTAATAGTGAGATAATGGTAATGTTGTGTCTTCTCTCCACCAGCTTTCATTCTTTCACCTGCGGTTAGATGATAAACCGGCTCTTCTGCTCCACCTGCTGAGAAACGTGGTGAAGCCTCAGGAACAGACGGTCGTGTTTGTAGCTACCAAACATCACGTGGAGTATCTCAGAGAGGTCACAATAAATCATTTATTCATTCAGCATAATGACATCAGTAAACATTTACTGTATATACAATGTGTTGAATGCTTCAGTCACTGCTCATGTGCTGTGAAGTATTATGATCGTGACAGTCGTAAAGGTCTCTTTAGATCTGAGGTAATAACAGGTCTTTGATTTTATTGTGTTTGTTCTCCGATAGCTCCTGACGGTGGAGGGCATCGACTGTGCTTACATCTACAGCGCTCTGGATCAGACGGCTCGCAAGATCAACATCGGTCGCTTCGTTCATCGGAAGGCAATGGTGCTGCTGGTCACAGACGTGGCGGCTCGTGGTATCGACATCCCCTTGTTAGATAACGTCATCAACTACAACTTCCCGTCTAAAGCCAAACTCTTCCTGCACAGAGTCGGTGTGTAGCGAGATCTCAGATATTTGTGATTTCTGAACGACGTCGATTAACATCGTCGCTCTGCTCTGGGCTTTCAGGTCGTGTGGCGCGTGCTGGTCGGGGTGGTACGGCTTACAGTCTCGTGTGTCCAGATGAAGTCCCGTATGTCTATGATCTTCATCTCTTCTTGGGTCGACCCATACAGCTGGCGGTCCCCGCACACACACAGGGTATTCACAATCAGTTTATCTATGATTCTGATTTAGATGTTCAGTGTTATAAACAACCTCACAAAAAAATCATAATTGTGAAATGAATCTGAATTTTTTTATTTTTTTTTAGAGAGCGATGGCGTGTTCGGTCGAGTTCCTCAGTGCATTTTGGACGATGAAGAATCGCAGCTTCTCACTGCTCACGAGAGCTCTCTGGACCTTCAGACCCTCAGACGGATCTCTGAGAACGCTTACAAACAGTACCTGAAGTCTCGACCCAACCCTTCGCCCGAGTCCTTCAAGCGAGTGAAGAACACAGAATTTTCCTCCATGGCCGTTCATCCTCTGCTGGGTGAGTGATGTTTCTCTGAACGTTTCGTCGGGCGTCCCGCTGAAGTTCTGAGCTCATGATTCTGTGTCCTTCAGGTGCTGGACTGGAGCAGAAGGAGCTGGACAGACTCACTATGGTCGACTGCATTAAAGGATACAAGGCAAAATCTGTACGTCAACATCAGATCATTAAACTGCATTGTTGCTTAAATCAAATCAATAATATTAAATATTTAATGGACATCAGATGAACAGCACAGTTCATGAAGTGTGTCCTCTTTCTGCTGTAAACTGAAGTTAATAGTTTGTATTTCTGTGTTTGTCATTCTCTAACTGCTAACCAACATGTTTTTTACATCATCTCTTACTTAAAAGTCGCCATGAAACTGAAGTAGCGTTTGCCTTATTTTCCCCATGGTGACGTATATCCGAGTAAATTGGCTTCTGAAATGAAATAAGGCGGGGCTGGATTTAAATTTGTCTATCAAGATCTGATTGGATCATTTGAAGTTGGGTCGCGTTGCTAATTACTAACTGCTCCGATATTCTCCTGGGGGCGTATTACAGAAATGTCCTAACTTTAAAATCTTATCTTAACTGTTTGGTAACCATGGTAATTTCAGTTAGGACCTCATTTAAGACAAAAGCTATTACAGAATGATGTTCCTAAATGCATTATCTTATCTTAACTGCGGATAGGAAAGTGGTATTACAGAAGCATCCTAAAAACGGTCTTAACTTTAGGGTAACCTCACAGGTGTCCTAACTTAAAACTTTAATGAGAGCCAGCTGAAACAATCACATTATGATAGAGCTGCGGGAGAATGACATTACATTTTTAACAAAGTGGAGGATGAAAAACATCAATGTTTGTTTTTGGATTACTCTTTGAATGTTTTTTACCTTCACACATTCACATAATCACAATGTTTCTCACTACTGGAGCGGTCTTTCAATTTCTGTCATCCCTCATTATTAAAAAACAGTTATCTTATCCGTGAACACTTGATGGGATTATAGTGAATACAGTACACACTTGACTCAGCATCTATTTCTTGTCATGTCTCTATCAAATGTTGAAATGTACAATAGTATCCTAGCACTTAGGAAGAATAATTTTTTTAATTTTTGTAAGTCACATTTCCTAAATGTTTAAATTGAATGGTAACTGATAGATGATGTGCTAAAACACTAATACAAAAAACACAGACTATGATTACTATGAATTTAATAAAATGTATTTTTCTGGCCCATTGAAATTAAAAGGACAATTATTTTGTTTACTGTAGCAGGAGCTCTCGCATTGCTGGTTGCTTGGTAACAGACCTGACAGTTGATAGCCGAACAGGATTAAGCGATTTGGGATTTCCTAACTAGAGATGAGATAAGATTTGGTGAAATAAGATGAGAATCCTAAATTAATTTAAGATTTGCTTCTGTAATATGAATTTGTGAAAAATCTTAACTTAACACATCATATCTTAAGTTAAGACCCAAGATAGAAAGTTTCTGTAATACGCCCCCTGGACCCTGACAGTTTTTCATTTTATGTTCCATTCCATTTTATTTTCAACACTATGTAGTTTTGTTACCTTTAAATAATGTCTCTAAAATTATTTCAGTGATAGAACAACTTTTAACTAGACAAATTGTACTGTTGCTGCAACCTGAGCAGCCTCCTAGCTGCTACAAGCACACTCTGAAAGTGGCGGTGGAGGGTAAGAAACACAGCTCCGCCCCTCCCCTGCCTGCAGAAGAGTGTCTGATACCAGGCACTGTTGCGCTTTTCAACCACATAGGGGGAGCTGTAAGTCATTTTTACATGGAAACTACATAGTGTTGCTTTAATAGATTGTGTACATGAGCATGACTGCAATGCCGTTTTGACCAATCAGCATTCAGATCTGATTTATTCAAGATTTCTACTGGATATTTGTTTTCTCAGACGATATTTGAAATCGACTCCAATAACAAAACAAACGCCAGCGAGGTGATGCGAGCCAAACGATCACGAGACAGTCGATTGGTCGACAAATATTCAAAAGCACGAGCACAGCTGACGGCAGAATCGGCTGCTCACACGGCAACCAGAACAGAACCCAAACGCTATGATGATGAAGATGAGGAGTGTGAAGATCTTCAGGTGATTCTTTGTTATTAAAGCAATAGTTCATTCTTATATGTTGTTCTGGTGTGAATGTCCTCCATGAATCTTTATGTACAGTGATGGTTTACTGTGAATATGTGCTTATATTCTTGTATATCAGATTATTTGATTTTTGTTCTTCTCTTCTTTATTTCTTGCTCTTCAGAATGTTTTCTCAGAGGTTCTTGGTGGAAAAAGACGAAATCAAGATATTGAAACATACAGACCAAAGAGCAAAAAGAGCAGGAGATCAGGGAAAGATGAAGAATTTTACATCCCGTACAGACCTAAAGACTTTAACTCAGAGAGAGGGTACGTCCAGATCGTGTCACAGGATTATTCGTTCACATCACATCACCCTCGATCAGGTCACGCAGTAATGATAATGATATTGTTGTTGTGTTTGTTCAGATTGAGTCTCGCAGGTGATGCCAGCACTTTTGACCAGCAGGCGTCTTCTGCAGTCCTGGATCTGATGGGAGATGAGAGCAACTCGATGGACAAACACAAGACCATGATGAAATGGTGTCTATGAATGCACTTTCAACACAGAATTTATTAAACAGATAACATTACCTGTATGTGTGAGCGCTAAAACATCTCTGTTCACCGCAGGGATCGCAAAAGAAAAAGATTTGTTCGTGAAACTGGCAAGGAGGATAAAAACAAAAAGGTCCGAACAGAGAGCGGACAGATTGTGACCAGCAAACGGAAGAAGAAGAACTTGTATCCTTTCTGATATTTATCACCAACCAAACACATCGCTATTGTGTGGTGTTGAAAACACACCAGCAGGTGTCACTATAAGCAGATAACTACTGCTGAGAGTCAAAATCATTACACCTGAGGAGAGAATCAGGGTTCCTGCGGGTCAGGGAATTTTTAAAAAGGTCTATTCCTATTACATATTTTTGTCAAAGTCATGGAATATCAAAGGTTTTTCCATTTATCAAAATGTAATCAGTTTGTTAAGTTGACATAAGGAATTTTGTTTCCGTGTCCAAGCCTCCACTCATTTTAAGTAAGACTTCAATCTAAACAGCTGTTTGTTGGTGTTGTTTATTCATTTCACGCATTTAAGCTACATTTTGTATAAACTCATGGTGTACACTACATTTTCTAGGCTCACGCATCTCAGACATGGGTCATAAAAAAACTTTTATTAGTCAGGGAATTTGACTTCGAGTAGTAACCCTGGAGAAAGAGTGAGAACCAGATCTAGTTGCTTTTTGTGTTTTAGCTTTTTTGACAGTATTCACTCGTTGGAATCCTTAATTCAGGTTTAGTTATGAAGAGTGGAAGAAGAAGAACAAGATCGATGATGGAGCGTCAGACTCGGATGGAGGGACCGCTGGAGGGGACCGAGGGAGGAGATTTAAGGGTAAAATAATTTAAGGTTTGCAGTTAAGCGTCAGTATCCTGTGTGTTCACTGGACTCAGCTGTGTTTTTCTGGTTTACCTTCAGGTCGTCGAGGGGGTCAGCGAGGAGGACCTTCGTCCCAGCCAGGCGGGCAGAAGAACGACTCACGGGTGCGATCCGAGCTGAAGAGCCGGGAGCAGATCCTAAAGCAACGCAAGCGTAAAGCCAAGCAGCAGTTCCAACAGGCCGGCGGGATGAAGAAACTTCGTGCTAAAGGAAAACAACGTCTACAGGAAGTGATGAAGTCTGGCTTTGGCCGCGGCGGCAACAAGAAAGGAAAGATGAAGAAAAAACTTTGAGTCGAATAAAAAAAAACCCCGTTAAATCTCACAATAACCCTTTTATTTGAGCTGTACAAAACTGAATGGACAACATTATGTGTGTATGTTATATACAAAACATGTGTTTATATGTGTGGAGAACATTAAAAAAAACTTATTGAAATACTGAATCAAATCATTTGACTTATTAATGTGACCAATAGAGACATCAATGATCAGTTTGGCTTTTCTAAAACTCTTGTCTTCGTTAGATAAACACAAATTAATAATCCATTTTTGAGTGTAACAGAAAACAATATGACACATTCATCAGTGAAGAAAATTAATTTTGTCACGCACAATTCTTAAGCATGTCTGAATAAGTTTTTTCTAGCGCGATCAATTGACCAATCACATTCAAACGCCAAGGTACTGCCGTACGTTATATCTGACTATTATACAAACCCAACAATTAAATTTTAAACAAATGTCAGAGACAAACCGAGAATTATATAATGATTTTTTTTCAAGTTTACGGGTCTCTTACCGCCTTCAACGTTTTCAATCCCACAATCCACCTGTGGGGCGTGACGCTCGTCCGTTAGCGTTTCTTCAAAACAACACCACAGTTGGAAAATGTGTTGATAACGTGCGATAATTGGCTTAACGTGGATGGGTTGTAAATTGGTAAGTACTCTGTTTGTTTTACTCAGTAACTTACTAATGTTTCACCTGCTTACGTAATTGTGAACACGCGCTCAGTATTAAAAATGCCTATATCTTAAAACTACTCTTAAGCTGGAACCATGTAACACTACGATATAAAAAAAATATTTCAGAAGAGCTGTGACAGTCATTGCCATCATAGTTGTGTTTGTTTGTTGTCGAGTAAAGTGATACTACGTCAATGTAGGTATGAACACAAAATTTTCAAAAACCCCAAAGCTCAAAATGTATAACATGAGTAGACAGAGCAGACATTTACAAAAATACATGGATTGTAAAAATCCATTGAGGATTGGGAAAGTCAGAGGGAAAAGTAACCAGCAGGTTGAAACAAGAAATTCGACGCGCGTGCCCGCGATGTCAGCATTGCTACACAATGTCAGAACGAAACATCTCGACTTTAAACCATTATTTTATTTTCACAAACAAAGGTTTACTTAAGTAGAATTCTTACGTGAAGTAAAACATTTAATCAAATCATTAAGAATAATTAATAATAAAAAGTGTAATTCTTTTTTGGGAAATATGGTGAGATCTTTCATGACATACGATACCATGATTGATATGAATTAAATTTTTGTAGGGATCCACCGATACCACTTTTTTGGAATATGAGTACGAGTACTTGCATTTCAGTACTTGCCGATACCGATATAGAGTACTTAATAAAAAAACATGATTTAAATTTACAGGTAACATCTTTAGTCACCAGTATCGGTATCGGTGCATCCCTAAATTTTTGTTATTTTTTCTCTTTCCTTTCTGTTGCTTTTTCTTACTGTGTTCCTACTGGATTTGTATCATAGATTGTAAAAAAAGATGGACGAGGCGACTTGGCTTCCTTTCATCGAAATGAACTGAATGTAAAATGCCCGACAATGGGCGCTGACATGTTACGCAAAAACGTCAGTTTGAGGCCAGGGCATGCGCAGACTGAATCTTCCCTGGAGCTCTGAGGTGGAGCCGCGCCTAATTCTACCACGCCCCTTAAACGTCTGATTTGACTGGCTTGCTAAAATAAGGTAAGTTCATAACTCATTTTGTCGGTGAGAAATAACACAGAAATTGAAAGTTAATAGTTAGTTATATCTTCAGTCTTCCCTCAGTCAGTCAGCTCAGAGATGTCGTCAATAACAAATGTCATAATGACACACTTTGTTTTTGTATCACACATCAAATACTAACCAAAATTAAACTTATCACAAAAAGGAACAATTTAACATATATCAGCGTGATAACAACTTCCAAAAAGGACCACCTTTTGGAAAATTTTATTGGAAGTGTAATATTTTTTTTTATTTTGACCAGAGTCCCATTTGTTTGCATGAAGTGGGCGGGGTTTATGACTTGTACTGCAGCCAGCCACCAGGGGGCGATCAAAGAGCTTCACTTTTCAAGATGTATGAGCATAGACTGTAAAAAAAGATGGATGACGCCACAACGCTTTCTTCCATTGTAATGAATTGAAGCCAAAAATGTTCAACCATGGGCACTTGCATGTTATGTAAAAATGCCAGTTTGGAGCCAGGGTATGTGCAAAAGGAATCGTTCGTGGATCTGGTATCAATACTACGCCGGTAACTGCAACCATAAGCTGTACAAAAAAAGGGCATAGTTGCTTGCTCTCCGTTGACTCTGATCAACTCTGGTTGCAGCGTAGAGCGAGGAGACCCAACCAATATGGCAGCAACGCTGGATTACGTTCTAGCACGTTATATAATGTCTAGGGGGGCATTAGCCTGATCATTGTAATTTCTTGCAAGAATTTATTTGAGAATGTATTTTCGCTGATGTTTGGGAACGCCACTTTATTAAGGGTTTTGTAGTATGTGCATCTCGTCAGCGTTGTGTTGTGTAGTATGCATGGAGCCATGATGACAACGACAGATGAGAAGAAACTTTGTTGCATTGTGTGAGCAACACAGTGATTCAGGTAGTTTTTTATTCCTGTAGTGTGAGCTCTCCATTAGTTGCACGGTGCACCATTGTGAAGAATGAGTCGTGTAATGTGAATCAAGATTCAAGGCTGCATTCGCTGTTCAACTGTACACAGGAATCCAATGTCCTTCAACTGCTCGTGTTTGCAGTATTATGATGGCACTGTTTTATTTTGTTCTGCTAGTTGTTTTTTTTAGATCTGTTAGGACTGCATGTACTATGTGTTCAGAAACAGATTCACAAACGATTCATTTGTTCATTCAATTCAATTTCAATTCAATTCAATTTTTTTCAATTCAATTCAATTCAATTCAATTCAATTTCAATTCAATTCAATTCAATTCAATTTTATTTATATAGCGCTTTTCACAAAAGTCAATTGTTTCAAAGCAGCTTTACATAAATAGAAGCAGTGAAAAGCACAGAAAACGACAGATAGCACAACAAAATACATGAAAGCATGAGCAGTTAAATTTGCTGCGGCTATGACTCAATATTATAATTGCACGTATTACTAAAGCAACGTATAGAAGAGGAAGCTAGGTAAAGCCCAAAAAGGCTGCCTCCCCGGGGTGAAAAACCCCCTAGGAGAAAAAAAAAACCCGTGCTTTTATCCGAGGAAAAATAAGTCCTAGGAGGGAAAAACCCTTGGGAGAACGGAAATGGAGATTTAGCGGAGATTAAGCGGTTCTGCCGGTGATCGTTGGTCAGGTATCAGCTGGGCATAACGTTGAAGGACAGCCAGTAGATCAGAGGTGTGCCGACTTTCACATCTACCGGGACTGGGTCTGTTTGTCTCGTCCTCGGGTCGAGGACGAGACAGGGAGAGAAAAACAAAATCGTATTAGCGTAGCGGCCGTTCATATGTATTGAAGTGTCACACAGTGATGTGGTTTAACTCAGCTTAGTTCCAGACAGACTAAATATTGCGGCATAATTATGTTATCCACAGTTGAGGATTTAGCAAATTGGGGGCCCAATGCGAGGGTATATATGGTAAATAAGGGTCACCTTCCGATCTTTAAGAGAAAATGAAACCTGACGACCCGTTTGACTAAGGCCTAAAGCCCCACTGTCGTCGTTAATACAGGTTCAGTGGCAAACGGGTCTATATTGTATACCATTTACAGGACCAGGAGAAAACGCCAAAAACATCGCAACCCGACCATACGTGTTAACCCGTTTGACTAAGGCCGGAAGCCCCACTGTCGTCGTTAATGCAGGTTCAGTGGCAAACGGGTCTGTATGGCATACTATTCATAAGACTTACGGTAGCGCCAAAATCGCAACCCGACCATACGTGCCAACCCGTTTGACTAAGGCTGAGAGGCCCCACTGTCGTCGTTAATGCAGGTTCAGTGGCAAACGGGTCTGTATGGCATACTATTCGCAAGACACACGAAAGCGCGAAAACCGCAACCCGACCATACATACCAACCCGTTTGACTAAGGCTGGAGGCCCCACTGTCGTCGTTAATGCAGGTTCAGTGGCAAACGGGTCTGTATGGCATACTGTTCATAAGACTTACGATAGCGCCAAAATCGCAACCCGACCATACGTGCCAACCCGTTTGACTAAGGCTGGAGGCCCCACTGTCGTCGTTAATGCAGGTTCAGTGGCAAACGGGTATGTATGGCATACTATTCACAAGACACACGAAAGCGCGAAAAACGCAACCCGACCATACATACCAACCCGTTTGACTAAGGCTGGAGGCCCCACTGTCGTCGTTAATGCAGGTTCAGTGGCAAACGGGTCTGTATGGCATACTATTCACAAGACACACGAAAGCACCAAAATCGCAACCCGACCATACGTGCCAAACCGTTTGACTAAGGCCGGAAGCCCCACTGTCGTCGTTAATGCAGGTTCAGTGGCAAACGGTGGCAAACTATTTAATGCAATTCATTTTAAGTGTTCATGCAGAAAAGGTTTTTATTTATTTATTTGGTTGGTCTGTGTTATGACCGTGAGTGCTCAGTTCTGTGAAAATAACTATTGCGAGTTAAGAACCTTTACTAGACAAATTATGCGAATGCTTTGTTGAAGAGAAAAGTTTTAAGTCTAGATTTAAAATGATCGACTGTGTCTGATTCTCGGACATCGGTTGGTAAATCATTCCAGAGCTTAGGGGCTAAGTAGGAAAAGGATCTTCCACTTTTAGACACTTTTGATAGTCTAGGGATAATCAATAGGCCAGAATTTTGTGACCGTAGTGTGCGTGATGGATTGTATTCTGATAGTAATTCTCTAAGATATGAGGGTGCTAAGCCATTTAAAGCTTTGTAGGTGATTAGTGATATTTTAAATTGGATGCGATATTTAACTGGTAGCCAGTGTAAAGATGCCAGAATTGGGCTTATGTGGTCATACTTCTTAGATCGAGTAAGTACCCTTGCAGAAGCGTTTTGAACTAGCTGAAGCTTGTTGATCTGATTTGAATGGCATCCCCCGAGTAGCGAGTTACAATAGTCTATTCTAGAGGTCATAAAAGCATGAATAAGCTTCTCTGCGTCAGATGTAGACAGCATATGGCGTATTTTTGAGATATTTCTAAGATGGAAGAATGCTGTGCGGCAGACGTTGGCGATATGACTATTAAAGGATAAGTTGCTGTCGAACATCACACCTAAGTTCCTAACCGTGGAAGATGGCACCACAGTACAGCCATCTATGTGCAATTTGTAATCTGACATATTATGTTTGTAGCGATTTGGTTCAATAATAAGTACCTCTGTCTTATTGGAGTTGAGCTTAAGAAAGTTATGTGCCATCCAGTCACTAACATCCCTAATGCAGTCTTTTAGCTTAGAAAACGTGTGTGTTTCGCTGGGATGCGAGGAGATGTAAAGCTGGGTATCATCCGCATAGCAGTGAAAACTTATGTTATGTTTCCTGATAATGTCTCCTAGGGGTAACATGTATAACGAGAACAGGATAGGACCTAAAACTGATCCCTGCGGTACACCGTATTTAACCAGGGAGTGATATGACTCTTCCTCATTTACATAAACAAAGTGATAGCGATTGGTTAGATATGACCTTAACCAGGCTAGCGCCTGACCACTGATACCAACATAGTTTTCTAGTCTATTGAGTAGGATTCTGTGGTCTATTGTGTCAAATGCTGCACTAAGGTCTAGTAATATAAGAATTTTATTCATCAATCAGACATTGCTATTACCATTTCTTAACTTCTGAAATATGGTGGGTAACTTACAGGAGGCTTTCTATATAAGAGTAAAAATAAGTTTATTTTGAGGTTTAAGTTAAAGTTGTTTGTGGTTGATCTCCAGTGGAATGTTTCTCAGCATGTGAAGTATGAAAACGTCTGTGATAGGAGCTAATCATGGAGAGGGAAGCACTTTCACAGCGGATTCCCACTTCTGCTCTGAAGTGAAGAGGATTGACCATCTCTTATCTGCTTTCCCAGGCCTGACACAGCGTCCTCTTGAGATAGACTGAGAAGGCCACAGTCCTAAACCACTGAACTCCTTATCAAGAAGAGCCCTATGTAGTGTAGCCATTATTAGACTGTCAATCATGGTTTGAGGTCGTAGAGGATTCGGCCGAACGGCACATGATCTCTAATAATGGTGGCTGGTTAGAATGTTTTTTTTGGGGGGGAACTTGAGAAGGTCAGGAGAAAGTGTAGTTCATCCTCTTATGGCATAAGTGTGTTTATTTTTTCGTGTGGTTTTACTTACGTTTTCATACACACTGAAACATATAACATCAGTGTGTTGTATGTAATCCTATTCATAAATATTAAAATCGCAGAAAATGGCGTTTCTACTCATTTTTATGACATGTTTTCAGTCGTATTTATTTATTTAAGACAGTTCACTCATTTATGTAATGAATTGTTCATGACTTTCAGAGAATTACACAACATTAAACAAAACTACACTTTAAAACATTCAAATGAAAAACATTTCTGTAATAATTTAATAATTTTGTAATATTTAATTTGTTTGCTATGACACAAAAAGTTGTTTTCTCCTATGTAACAATAATTACAACAAAATACAACATAAATTCACAAAAGATGCTAATTTGATTCATTTGTTGTAATACACATATTTAAAATTCATGTGATTGCGAGGAACAGATCCAAATTCAGCCCTTTATCCAGCGATCTTGATCCCAGTTCTCATCAGCGACTGTAAACTTCAAATCTCTCGTATGATTTCAAATATTGCGCCTCAAGAAGCTTTATGACACATTGCTTTACGGCAGTGTTATCAATCGCTCAATGGCTCTTGTGTGCTACTTCACAGATTTACAACATTGTCTTTCAGAGAGAAGCGGGATTAATGTTCTGGTGGATTAATAACTTTAATATTTCTCTGTACTTCATAAACTCTTGAGAGGACCACGACTGCAGCACATCATCATTTTAACTACTTTTAGTACTGCTTTTAAAATTTCACAATAAGTTATTGTGCTTACACTTGTCTGTCTGTTATGCTTTTTATTTCTAACAGTACATCATTTTAATCAACAGTTTTGGGTAGGACTAAGGGGAGGATTAGCGGCTTAAAATATCTTTTAAATGCTATATTGTTTCTATTGTTACTAAAATGTTCCTACATCTGTCAATTATGTAGCATAATGTTAAAAGAACACATTTTTTGGTTTTAAAGGGTTTGGGGTAGTGTTAGAGTGGTAAAATTGTTGAGAAAATGGTTAAAGGGAAATGATACAGCTATAAAAATATGAAAAATATGATATGAGAGATTTGTAAATGTTTTACGTTCTGTACTTGTAAAAACATAATAATGATATGATTAAATGTTGCAAATATGTCTACATTGTACGCTTCAGCATCTATTTAAAAGACACATTTTGTGTTTTTGAAAGTTACATATTAATACTACAGATTAGCAGCGAGACCACGCTGGAGTCACTGAGGTGCCTGAAAGACATGACAGAAAAATGAGAGATCTCTTTAACTTTGATACAGTCCAAACAATGATTCCAGATTAACAGATGCCTTTATCTAACGCAGTTTACAAATCAGAAAACATTACGGGTCAGTTACGTAACAGTTAATGTTGTGCACAATGTTAATTTTCTAGTACAAGCTAGATTACACAAACTAGATTAGGAGAGAAAGTGAAGTTTTTTGTTGTAAAGAAACGTCCAGGTGTCGCTCGGTAGAAAAATGATGTGAGAGAATATACAGAACTGATCCAGTGACTATCCTGAAAGCCTTGAATTTTACAGGAATGGATGAAACTGGCCACTGTTAGCTGTTGTGAAGGAAAACAACTGATGATTAAATGAGGTAATGGATTTAAGATGAGAGACTTTCTGAAAATGAAATGAGTAAAATTGGTTGGTTTACATTTTATTGGTTCAGTTGATTTTCACAGATGATATCTCAAGGCATTAGTTTTCACTTTATGTGTGCTTTTATAATTGTGTGTGATGCTTGAAGGCACACAGCTGATTGTGACCTTTGATTTCCATAGTAGGAAAAACAAACATGAGGGAATTCAATGGATACATTTACATTTAGCTTACAATTGCTATATATGTCAGAGGTCGCACGCCTCTGGAGCAACTATGGGTTAAGTGTCTTGCTCAGGGACACAATGGTGTGTCACAGTGGATTCAAACCCGGGTCTCTCACACCAAAGGCGAGTGTCTTATCCACTGCACTTTCACCACCCCATCAACTGTGTGCTTACCATCATTTATCACAATATCTTCTTTTGTGTTCATCAGAAAAAATTAATGTATACACAGCAGACGTTTGTGTTTAATGCGGCCACAAGATGTCAGTGTTGAGTAATGAAGAGATTTATATAATCAGGTGTAGTTTGGGTTTTCTGTTTGATGGAGAATTTTTTTTACGGAAGTTATTTTTACTTTTTAGGTCTGTTTTCCTGTACTGTCTGTCACACATCAATCCTTTTGTGTTTAGTCATATAATGATGTGATGATGATCTTAAATGTTAATAGCAGCACACATTAATGCGACTGAATCAGGTGGTTTAACAGATTGATGCATTTATAGCCAATATCACTTTACTAAACTTCCTGATCTGATCTGTATGGATGTTAAGTATGACACGCCTTCTCATTTGGGAATAAACAAAACGCAAAAAATTCCTTAAATACATTCCAAAGCGTTTTCCCTAAATATGAGCTCAAATGTTCTTCCCAACTTCTCTCGTTCTTCTTTGTTTGGTTCTGATGAAGTGATTATAGTATTCCATACACACTGAAATCCCATCTATCCTAATAACCCAGGAGGAATTAAACTTCATCCCTTTGCTCTGCTACCACCTGTCAGTGGCACATGAATCATTAGTGAAACCTGCCGAAGATCTGCTCCAGTCCTTTGTCCCACTGCGATAAATCCCCATACACCCTATTAGACACAAGAAGTGAATTTGAAGGCCAGGCATTTAGTTACAGCATGTGCCGGAAGAATGTGCTACGTCTGCTCGCCGTGGAGCTCTTGGCACGCGAGGGACAAACCTTTCTTCATCCTCGTGGTGCTCAGGTTTTCTAAGTAGTGTCTGTGATGGGTTATAGGTTGGAGTTAGCTGTGATGTGGGTCTTCTTATAGAGATCAAACGTGAAATGACTCTTGTATGTGTAAGTATGGTTGCTGTGGGTGGAGCCCAGACGGCTGTGTGCACGTGAGAATTAATCCATGCAGGGTTGTATACTGAAGATGGGTTATTAGGAGTGATGCTTGTAGATAAATTAGTTATAATCTGTCATCAGCAATGTTGTTACACACACACACACACACACAGACACACACACACACACACACACACACACACACACACACACACACACACACGTCCAGATTGTAAACGGCTTAATGCTTGTCATTCTGTTCACTTTGATGAGGTTATATTTGACACAGTAACTTGCTGTGGTCGACAACACGGTGCAATTTTGTGTCGCTCAGGTGTCTGTGGTCTTCTGAGATGTAATGGGTTAAAGAAAATGAAGTTATGAGAGTAACTCATTTGCATGTAGTCAACACCTCCATCCAGTCCAGCCAGCCATCCACCTCTGGCTCTTTGGGTTCTCCCCACACATGAGGGCCTGGAAATGAGCTCGGGCTCCATGTGTTTTATATTATTGTGTAGAAATCAAGGGCCCCAGTGTGTGTTGCAGTTTCCATGGCAGTGTTGAGCGCTGCTGTTGTTAATGGGATCTTAGCGTTTCCTTTCCTTCAGTCTCCCATTTCTGCTGAGATTTTACCCTTTTTTCATAAATCTCTGCTGCTTGTTCATGTATTTAATACAATCATTATTTTGTAAAGAAGGAAATATGCACAACAGATTAACGATTTTTTTTAAATTCTTGCATTAAATAATTGCATGATGATATCAAGTGTTTTATATCATAAAGGATTATATCCTTTCACAGGAATATATAAAGGAAACCATCTTTATGATTTGTTGGTCGCTTTGAATAAAAGCCTCTGCTAAATGCCAAAATGTAAAATACATAGATTTGTTTCTCGAGGTATATTTCTGATATTTTAATAGGGTCCTGAGGAACATTACAAAGCTGTGTGGTGAATTGTTGAGTATTTCTGTGTTTGTAAATGTAGCTCTTGTGTCTTTAGAGATTTTTCATGTTTTCTTAATATTATTCGTTCTCAGTTATTTTCTCAAAGATGTCTCGTGCATTTTGTGAGGGAAATTTGATGAAACGTAAATAATGGTTAAATAGCGTTTCTTATTATAATTGTTGTATTTTAATTATTCGATTTTATCGAAATAATACATTTATTTCTCATCAAATGTAGTCGCATCAAATATAGAGTTTTATTTTTTATCTTCGTTGTTTTCGTTGATATTTTTCCTTTAAACATTTAAGGTTATTTAACAGACATAAAGCCGGTAATTCTGTCGGTTCTGGAGATTTTTGTTTGTTCTTTTGACCGGGTCCGGAATCGGTTTAGTTCCGTTGCGATCTTGATTCACTTTTATCCTCAATATGGTTTTCTTCTTAATGTTTTTAGCGGGGTTGTAAAGTTTTTATCTACTTTCCTGTTTATCCGTTTATTTTTAAAACGAACTTTTACTTTAGTAAGATTGTGTTTTATAATTGTTAAATTTGTTTCGATTGTTTTCGTGTTTCAAAAAATTATTTAAGTTTGATTTTTGCGTTTCTCCTTTATTATTATAATATCTTTAATTATAATTATTTTTTAAAGTCAAACCCGTTAACTACGAACTACTAATCCTTCATATTAAGGCATAATTATTTATTTCATAATTGATAAAGTTCTAAAAATATTAAGCATTCATTTTTAATGTCATATTAATTAAAATTACTTTATATTATATTATTAATAAGGAAATTCATATTTAGCCTACTTTAAGACTTTAAGATTAGATTTTATTTTAGACGAAGTTTCGCGGGTTATGTTAAATATTAACAAGCAGTAAGTTAGTAAATGGGTTAAAAAGTATAGCAGACGCTACCGTTTTGTTTGTAGTTTTATATATAAAACATGTCAGGTTTTAGAGGTAAAATGTTATTTTCCTCAGGTTTTTTATGGCGATAACTGGGATTATCTGCCCCACCACAGGGTGGCAGTGTAATCATTGTCCCAGCCTGGCCCCTCACCTTTCTGGTGGTCAAACTTTAGTTTATCAGTCTTTATTATTTATTTATTCATAATCATTATTGCATTTGAATAAAAAATCAAACCCTATCTTCAGTGGCGTTGTTGCATTGGCACAATTATCATTATTACAGTGAATCTGATTTTAGGTGATAAAACTGGATCTTAATTAAACCATCATGATCTATAATCACTTTTTATCCTATAGTTGGTGTCATAAACTGCAGTTGTGATGCGACAGCAGCAGTCTGAGCACCGGTGCTGTCCGGCTTGGGTTAGAGGGGGCTGGGCAGAGACCCGGACATGTTCTGGAAGTGTGTAGTGGACAGGGGGCAGACAGGACGTGACCCGTAAGAGGAAGTCCTGAGCCCAGTAGGTGGAGGACACATTCATCAAGCCAGAACTGCTCCAGTGATCAAACCTAAATGAGCAGCATATGGATCAACTGATTTACACGCCGTACATCACAAGATGCGTCCCACGTTGCATACATGTGGTCATTATCTTAAATATTACGCACACAGTACGACTGCTCCTCTCTTATTCTCTTGGTTTATTTAAATGCTGTTGTTGTGAGATAATCGGTGGGTTCAGCATTGATCTGTGGATCATAAGGGTTGCAGCTGGGTGTCACTATCATCCGTTTTGATGCTAATTTACTGAACCTCCTCATTACCTCTATGTCCAGGGCCAACACATCAAAGAGCAGGTCATTTCTCCAGCCTGTGTGGGAGCTGCGCTGACCACTGGACAAATCGCCAAAAGGTCATGAATTCGATTCTGTAGTTTAAATAAAGGAACGCCAACGGAGTCTGCTTCATTCAGAGAGAAAGTCAATCTGTTGAAAACGGCATCAGAGAAGGAATTCTTTCTCAGTGTGTCGTGTACCTGTGAGCAGACAGACCGATATAATTTACAGCTATTTAGAGGAGATCTGTGTAGTTTTAGCTCAAATGTTGTAAGCAGTTTCTCAATCAAATTACTGCTGTTTGTGAATGAAAGGACGTTATAAATGTTCACCACTAGTCAAAAGTTTATCATCTCTCACTCCTTCATTATTAATTTCTATGTTAAAGAAGTTTCATGTTAAAATGAATAAACACTATACATATCATTGAAGTTAACTAATGCTAACAAACCTTAATGTAATGTGTTAAACTGTGGATTAACACACATGAGTTTTATGATCTATTGAAAACCAGTTGCAGTTTCACCCTGAGATTATTTTTTTGCATTTAGGAACTATCTATTCCGGCCTCTTATTAGCTTCTTTTCTTTATTTTGTATTATTTGTTATTTATTTTATACATCTTTATAAACTGAAAACTCTTTTCTAGTCTTAATGATCTCTAATGATTATGTGACCCATCTTCTTCACTGTGCTCGTAATTCAGCTTTCAGTAGACTTCATGCTGTTTAAGTGTCCAACCAGTGCATTTACACTTAATCCTCTTACATATTTAAATATGTTTCTGAGTCTGTACAGAGTCATGAATCCACATCTCTGTGATCTGATCACACCCACAGAAACATGATGGAGCCAGGACTCCTGCACTCCTCTTGAACTCTTTTTGTGTTTTATCTGCACTCCTCCTGTGTCTCTCCTGCGCTCCTCCTTAACTCCTTTTGCATTACACCTGCACTTCTCCTGTGCTCCTTATGTACTCCTCCTGTGATTCTGCTGCGCTACACCTCAACTTCTTTTGCGTTACACCCGCACTCCTCCTGATCTCCTCCTGTTCTCCTTCTGTTCACCTCCTGTGTTTCTTCTGCGCTTCTTCTCAACTCCTTTTGCATTACACCTGCACTCCTCCTGATCTCCTTCTGTACTCCTCCTGTGTTTCTCATTTGCTCCCCATCACCTTCTTTTGCATTGTACCTGCACTCCTTCTGATTTCTTCCTGTGCTCCTTCTGTACTCCTCCTGTGTTTCTCATGTGCTCCTCCTCAACTCCTTTTTTCCCCGGATTTCCACCGACTGCGGAGCGGCTGCAGATTGGCTCCGCTGCGTTACGGCTCCGCACTCCGCCGTCCGTCAATACCCACCAGTTCCGTATTTGTTGCAGAGCGGCTGCGTGCTGAAGTGACGAGGATCCATGAGGTCTCGCAAATTCATGTGATGATCGCGCGATACCAGTTCTGTCTCTGCCCATTATGCCGTTGAATTATGACGTTTTAACAAACCAGCCCAGATCACAACACGAGATCTCGCGTACAACAGTACAACAAATCCATCCAAAATTCAAAAAATAAGAAGGCTGCTAAAACATTTATTTATGCTCTATCTTTAATGTATTTATTTGAAACTCCCCCTGGCTCTGTTCCTGTCTATTATTTGTTGTTTCTGTATTAATGATTTTTTTGTGTGTGTTTGTAATGTTTGTATTGCAAAGATTTAATAAAAAAAAAAGAGTTCTCGCGAATTCAGGTATGATCACGCGATAAAGTCATGGCTCTGGCCTGCGGAGCTGTCCAGCATCCGTCAAAAATAGAAGCTCTGCGTATTTGTGCCGGAGGGCTGCGGATGGCCGGAGCTGTGACGGATTCGGAGCTCAGTCAGTGGAAATACACACATTGACTTGAATGGAAACCGATTGACTCCGCCGCCTTTCCGCAACGGATCCGCAGCCGTTCCGCAGTTGGTGGCAATCCGGGGTTAGCATTACACCCAGACTCCTCCTGGTCTTCTCCTGTGCCCCTTCTGTACTTCTCCTGTGCTCCTTTTGTACAGCTCCTGTGTTTCTCCTGATCTTCTCCTGTGCTCCTTGTGTTCTCCTCCTGTGCTCCTTTTGTACTCCTCCTGTGTCCCTCCTCAACTCCTTTAGCATTACACCCACACTCCTCCAGATCTCCTCCTGTGCTCCTTCTGTACTCTTCCTGTGTTTCTCCTGTACTCTTCCTGTGTTTCTCCTGCACTTCTCCTGCGCTCCTTCTCAACTCCTTTTGCATTACACCCACACTCCTCCTGATCTTCTCCTGTGCTCCTTGTGAACTTTTTTGCTCCTTCTGTACTCCTTCTGTACTCCTCCTTTGTTTCTCCTGTGCTCCTTCTCAACTCCTTTCACATTACACCTGCACTCCTCCAGATTTCCTCCTTGTGCTCCTTTTGTACTCCTGCAGTGTTTCTCCTGCGCTTCTCCTGCGCTCCTTCTCAACTCTTTTTGCATGACACCCACACTCCTCCTGATCTTCTCCTGTGCTCCTTGTGTTCTCCTCCTGTGCTCCTTCTGTACTCCTCCTGTGTTCCTCCTCAACTCCTTTAGCATTACACCCACACTCCTCCAGATCTCCTCCTGTGCTCCTTCTGTACTCTTCCTGTGTTTCTCCTGTACTCTTCCTGTGTTTCTCCTGCACTTCTCCTGCGCTCCTTCTCAACTCCTTTTGCATTACACCCACACTCCTCCTGATCTTCTCATGTGCTCCTTGTGAACTTCTTTGCTCCTTCTGTACTCCTTCTGTACTCCTCCTGTGTTTCTCCTGTGCTCCTTCTCAACTCCTTTCACATTACACCTGCACTCCTCCAGATTTCCTCCTTGTGCTCCTTTTGTACTCCTGCATTGTTTCTCCTGCGCCCCTTTTTTGTACTCCTTTTTGCATTACACCTGCACTCCTCCTGATCTCCTGATGTGCTTCTCCTGTGCTATTCTGTAGGCCTGTGTTTCTACTGCATTACTCCTGATCTCCTCCTCTACTCCTCCTTTAATAATAATAATACATATATTTTTATTATTTAACTCTTACTCCTTTTGCATAACACCTGTACTAATCCTGATCTACTCCAGTGTTCCTCTTGCTCCTCCTGCACTCCTCTTGTGCTTCTCATGCACTTCTCCTGTTCCTCAATGTCCCAGCACGCCTTACCTCAGCTAACCAGAACCATTGTGCACCATTACATGTACCCAATCGATTTGCAGTAATCATAAGTTAAGGATTAAAATGGAAAGGCGTGTGGTGGGTCTGAGGGTCATAGAGATGTACAGCACATGTGTTATATCAGAGCTTTGGTCTTATTACAATGCAAATATGGCATCATACAAAGCAATTCTGAAACTCTTCAGACATCAAACACTGTCAGAAGGTGAAATATTGCCCTCCAGATCTCCAGCGCAGGACGAACCTGCTGTAGCTCTTAAAGCTGAAATCTGTAGCGAGTTACTCGGCACTCGTGTGGCGTGCGTTAGCGAGACTCTGGGTAGAAAAGATGTGCGGCGAGGAGATGATGGGAGACAAAGAACAGGCGTCCTCTGCGGACGGCTCTCTCATGACAGGACCCAAACTCTGGGCCGCTGTGTAATGGATGAGAATCTTTCTCCAACCACTTCAAAGACTCTAATGGGTTACTGATAACACTGTTCTACAGCATTTTTGGGGTTCGCATCGAGCAGACACTTAAACTGAAGTGCAGGCTGTTGGCACCGTGCCAGTATACTGTAATGCTTTCTTAAACATTCACTCGTACAGACCGCTCATGTGATGGAAATGGCCAAGAAACATGCAGTATAGGTTTGTGTGTGGCTAGATGTTGCGTAAAGTCTGCGTGAAATAAATGTCACAAATCTAATAATAACCGTTTTTATCTAATAATGTGACATTATTCAGAGGGAAACAAGACATGTAATGCCAATGAAATAAAACATTTGCAATAATACAATGTGTATATATAAACAGTTTTTCTTATGTATCAACATTTCTGCAGTGTATTAATACTGTAATATGCTTTTGTGCTTTAGAAATAAGATTGAATTGAAGCTCATTTTAGTGTTTTTGTATTTTGATAAAAGATATTTTTCTTTGTAATTCTTTGCACAATAAGACCAAGACTGAGTTGTTTCAGAAGGTTCAGGTTTAGTCTGTGAATCGATGGATTTCTCTCATGTATTTTGCATGCAGGGTTAAGTTATGGCCGTTGAATTCATGCTAATGCATTTGTGATGTAGTGGTATGAAAAGCTTTCTCCTCCAGGAGTGTGAAGGCTGTGAAGACGACAACCTCACACCCTTGTTCACATCCGACAGACATCTTTTAAACAGATTACATGCAGACTGCTTCATTTTTAATTGTAGTTGCATTTAAACACTCAGACAGAAGACAACGTCGCAGTCATTCCAACAAACCAAGTAAAACTGTGGCCTGATTCATTGTCATCTGTTACGCTGCTGTCATTTCACTTCTTTACAGTATTCATAAATCTCTTTGTTTATTATTTCAAGCTTTTGCTACACTAATGGTCACACTGTAAAAATTAGCTGTAATTGTGCAGCTGGTTGCCAGTAACTTACTGTAGAAGAAAAAGACTGAAAATGTTTCGTGTTCATTTAACTTTGAACAAACTGTTGCCAGTAAACAACATCAGTGTAAAATCTACAGTAAGTTACTGGGTGCTAGTTGCCTGTAATACCCAGTAATACTGTCATTTCTACAGAAATTTTTTACAGTGCACTTTTACATGGAACTAAACCACATTTAATCTGAAATAATAAGAGTTAAATTGATATGCCATAAAATCTCTTCAAGTACCATCCAGCTGTGTGTGTGTTAGTTTTTATAACACAGGTCTGTTGAATGCTTTGTTCTGATTGGTTGAGAAATGTTACACGTGTATGCATTTTTTTTCTAAAAATCCAGACCTGATCTGTCAAATGTCTTAAAATAACCATCAGAGCAATGTCTGTGGTAACCGTGGTATGAGAGGAATAATTGACTCTTTTTTTTTTTATTAGAAAATAATGCACACCTGCAGTGTGAAGGCACTTTGCGTTGGGCTATATAAAACATATCAACAAGTTTAAAATAAAATTAACAAGTAAAACGTTTTGACTAGACTTGATGAAAAAAGTAGCCCTCCAGATTCTTTTATTCATTGTGTTAGGCCTTGCTCACAAAAATTTGCAGACCCCTGATCTATTTAATAAAAGCTCATTTTAAAAAGGTACATATACAGTGATATTTTAACATCTGTTATTTCATAGTTTGATGAGTTTCTGTTAGTCTGAATGTGTAAATGAGCAAAGCATGTATGTGAGCCTAAAGTTTTGCCTGGTTGTATATAAACAAGGCATTCAGCTGAGCCCGTGAGCTAGTTTTCCACTAACAGGAGTCCGGTCTACAGTGAGACTCTGCTGATTGTAAACAGGTCTGTTAGTGTGGTGTATTTTATGATGTTTCTGCTGCTGTTAATATGGACACAGAGCTGTATGGGCCTTTAGCAGTGCTGTTTAATTGGGGCTGGGTTCAGTTCGTCTATGAACATGCCTTTGTTTGCAGGATTTTGGCTGTTTTCCAGAGCGGCTGTGTCAATATGAGCTGCTGAAATCTCACTCGCTCTTACACTGGATCCTGTGTTGATCTCTGTTGACCCTTTCTCTTATTCTGCTCCATATGAATATTAGATCATCACATGTAACATAACAAGAATAACTTGAGATCTTTAAAAGATAAACTGCGTTATGAGGTTTCGCTGAGTAGAAGACTTGTAAAGAACAGCTCACCCCAAAATTAAAATTCGCTTATAATTTATTCACCCTTGTGACTTCCTGTATATGACTTCCTTTCTTTGGGTGAACACAAAGCAATTTGGCGTATTTATATTAAAAAGCTTTGTCGATGTAGAACGCTTTAAAGTGATTAAACGACAAGCTTAGAACAAAAATCTGCAGCGTATCCGTTCTTTTGTGTCTTGCAGTCAGTTGCCATAATAATATTTTGTCATGAAAAAGAAAGTCATATAGATCTGAGGTGGCTTAAGGGTTAGTAAATATTAAGATCATATTTAATTTCTGGGTGAACTATTCTTTTCGTACAAAGTACAATTCCAAGTTCGGTTAAAACTGAAAAGATGAGGTTTAAACTGACGTGCGTGTGTTTGACCGAATGGCCACTGGAGGGAGTTCGGTCATTGATGTGCCCTCGTGTCCACCTACCGACTGCGGATCTGATCTGAATCTGCCTTTTGTGTCGTTGGGGGGGCTTCTGAGGAGAATTCTTGTCCAAACATTCTGCACGCGGGTTTGTATTCATTGCACCCTGCTGCTATTGATATCATTACGCGGGGCTCTCCAGCTGAGAGGAGGGGCTCCGGACGGGCGGATGGGAGCTCGTGGAGATGGAGGCCTTAATGAGATGTGACACTGGCTCCAGGTCGACCGAGCATCCACCGGAATGCTATGGGAGCCGCACTTTCCCAGTCAGCGCATTAGATCAAAGATCATTACCTGCTAATCAAAACACATGAGCATGAGGCTCCGCTCGTCTGATGGCCGCGATGGCGACGGCTACCGGATCAGAGCTTCTCGACCGCAGAGAACAATTACACCCGTTCACTTCACACACACATGCAAAATCAGAGATTGTTGTTGGTTTTCGATTAGTTGGAAAGGGTTGTGTTTAATTTGTCGTGTTTGTTTTTTGCACATAGTGGGATGCGTAATCATTAAAATCGCTACCATTTGGCCTGGGGAAGTCTAATAAAGTAATCAATAAGATAAAAAACAAACATTTGTCTTCTCTGAACGGTCAACGAACGAAACTCAGGCTATGACATCACATGCAGTGAGAGTCGTCGAGCCGTAATGTTGTGTGATATAATTCGAGGCGGGCGAGGAATCTCTCTGTAGTGGTGATGTGTGGTGCAGTTTGTTCGGACCCGCCCTCAACTGCTGACCCTAGGTCATTCAATCCACTCCTCCAGATCTGAACTGATCTTAGATCTGCTTTTGGGACTGACGTTCTTAAAGGGAACCTCCAGCCTGTTAGGGGTTCAGCTCCGGCCTAATAACCTGGACTCTAATCCTATTTTGCTTGTGCCACTGTTGCTTCATTAGGGTCAGATCTGAGTGCAGCAAAGCGACGTTGAGACAGTCGCTCCTTTCATCCTAAACCCCAGTGCAGAAGCCTGCAGTCTGATGTTATTCCTCATGTGATGCATTCAGAAAACATTGTCCTCGTGTCTGAGTTGAATGGATGTTATTTTAAAACCGATCCTACGTATAACACATCTACAAGTCTTTCAGCGTATGGATATTGCTTGCTTGACAGGACACGTTTAGACTTTAAACAAATCAGTAGCGAATGCAAGGAAATTCTGTATGTCATTCCTGTGGGATGTACGATAATGTGCGCTTTCAGAAGTGGGCGGAGCTTATGTCTAGTGGAGGGGGAGGGGCTCTGAGAGAGAGAGAGAGAGAGAGAGAGAGAGCGGAGGGTCTATTGCTCACTAATCGTTTGAGTTTCTGCTCCACTGAGCAGTGTTATGTCTCCATTAGCAGGGCTTTGTTTCATGAGCTCTTACACATTCACTGCTGTCTGGTGCCATACAGAATCTCTGATCAAAGACTGATGAAGAGTACAACAACTCATGATAAGACACAAATCATGACATAAAATAAAGAAGACTGTCTTTAATATTGCATTTCTCTGCATAATATATGCAGAGAAATGACACAAGGATAATGGATTATATTAATTTTCTTTACTTTCACCACAGCCATTCATTTCTCCTCAGGACATTTAAAATATATTGCACAAGTCACGTGGAGTTATCTTTTTGAAACTTGAGAAGAGGCGATCCCTATCCACTTCCATTGAAATCAGAAAACCTTTTATTAAAAACTTGGTTCAGAAGATCACAGAAGCCAGTGGTGGTCTTGATGAGTTTTTATGTCTATTTATTTGTCCGCACACTTTGGCAGATATATCTGCTGTAAATGAATCTGTACTTATATAATTACAGGATCTCTTGAATGAGTTCACCTCACATCTGCAAAAGTTTGATGGACATTGAATAACACCAGAGGATGAGCTCAAGTGGATCTTTATGTGTCCACATTCTGCCATGGTGAAGGAAAGCTCTCTTGTATATTGATTTTAAGATATACTGATGGCTTCTCTGAATTTTCCGGATCTATACCTGAGGTCTTGGGAATGGATCCGGTCAACCAGGACTCACAGCTTTCAATTTACTCCAGGTTGTGTGATAGTTGTCCTGCGACACGAATCAATCCATCCTGAACTATTGTCTCAGTTTAATAACACGTCACTCGCTTGGCTGTCTCTTTATTCTCTGGAGCTTCCCTTGTTGGGTTTACAGTCACTTTTATACCCCAGTGGGCCAGTTAAAGTACCATCAGCCCCTCTGAGACCCCCACAGAATCAATAATCCACTAGAGCAGAACTATCAGCCACTGTAAAGCTCCATTTTCCACCTTGTCATTTTGAAACACAGCTAATGTTTCTAATGTTTTTTTTCTTTACACTCTAGATTGATATCTGTTGCTTTAAAGCGCTCGCATCTGTCGGGATCCAGCAGGACTTTTTAGCCGATGGAACTTTGAGTCATTCCTCTGTTGTTTTTTACAGAAACTGTTCACATTTAATTTGAAAATGTAATCGTATTTATCTGATCGATTCCAATTTAGTTGTGAATTTGAAGAGGTGTCAGATCTATCACAAGTACTGTACGGAGTGCCGCAGAGCTTAGTGCTTGGACCTCTGCTTTTTTACCACTGGGGAGCTATAATTTAGAGACATGGAGTTGCTGCTACTTTGATGATACTCAGCTGTATATTTCTTCTTCAGACAAAATGCAGAATGCATAGCTGATATCAAACAATGGATGACTAGCAACTTTCTGCTAGTAAACTCTTAATTATTAGACCAAAAACTTCCAAATGTAAAAATCCAGAATACCGTTTAAAGTCTTGATGGATGTCCCTCATCATCACATTTGACAGCAGTCTATCATTTGAAAGGCACATTACAAATATTTGTAAAGCACATTTTTCATCTTAAAAATATATCAAAACTATACACATGATCTCTTGTCAAATACTGAAAAGTTAATAACTAAAAGTAACTAAAGAAACATCATGTTAATCTGTTAGGTCCAACACTGAAGTTATGATTTAATGACTCAAAGCTGAGAGCTGAAAGTGTTTGTATGTACTGTATAACCCTAACCCTAAATGACAGATAATTTTTTACACATGTTAACAATAAAACAATATCACACACATTGATTTTTTTCTGTTCTGGTAATGCAGAAATCAGGAGTCTTTCATTTGCTGATGAGTGGTTGAAACTAACCTGAGACCCTAATAGTGTGAATCTCTGTGGAATGTAAATGAATGACACTTAAGGAAAACACTCGCACACAGACATGGAAAGATGGATAGAAATAAGAACATTAGTGTGGAAAAACTTGAAGAAAATTCCTGTTAAAAGTGCCGCCTGTTCAGTGGATGTGAGAAGCGATGCGGTTTCTTCTTGGTCCTGGTCTTATCTGTGATGTGTAAACAGCTCAAGCTTATCTCATGCTGAGATTGATGAAGGAACAGGTGTCTGATCCATACACATGTTTGAAAACTCTTTATGTTAGTTTAGTCTGTGTATAGCGGATCAGCAGCGTAATGAACTTTCATGTATTGTAGAGACGTAGCGATTGTGTTATTGTTAGATAAGGTGACACTTAGTTGCCATTGGTAGGGTATATTTGTTCAAGCACATTTGTTTACAACGCACATTGTTTATCAAGCTCGATTTAATGAAATGTTCCAAATTCCCTTCTGCCATACACACCCAACGCGAAGCATCACCTTCCTTGCTCTAGATTACTTGCGAGATTTAACTTTGTCTCATATTAGTCTCTATTTGTGTCTTTGCATTGACTTGCATGCAATCTAGTTGGGCAAAATGGTGAATTTATTCAACAGGATGCAGATTTTCATCTCATAACACTTCATAGAAATCTCTGTAGCGAGATGATGCCCGATGGCGATCATCAGAACATCCAGTTAGTTGACACCTATGGGACCTCTTGTGAGGATGGCAGCGTATATCAGAGCCCTGAAGTGGTGAATAATCTCATCTCTTCTGGTTATACAGTGATCTCCAGGGTAAAGCTTCTTCATAAGCGGTTTGTGCTCTGATGAACGTATGAGAGCCTGAATGACCAATCATCTTTATCAAGCTGCACGGACAGTAAGTAGATCCTCGGGTAAAAATAACAACATGTGCGTTCTGTCAGGCTTATCTGACCCTAAGAGTTCATTTGTTGAGTCCTCTCAATCTGTCCAGCACTATTTTAGTCGGGTGCTTTCATAGATAAATGTGATCAGTGGGCAATCGTCTGAAATCTAAATGTCATCTGGCTGTTTAATGGTTATTCGTGTGCCTGTTCTGAACCAAAGTTTCATTCCTCTTCCTCCACACATTGTGTGCCATCTTACTTGAATGTTTTCAATGTTTTTTATTTTGAGTCATTTGGTTGTAGTACATTTGATATAGACCCCCTTATAATAAGATAAACATATGGAATTTTAATATCAAATCAACAGGAGAAATGAAGTCATAAACATCTGGAATTAAATTATGAGAGAATTTTTATTTTTGGGTGATTCTGAAGAAAAGCTAAGCACAGTTGTGTGCGTATGCATGTGTGTGTGTGTGTGTGTGTGTGTGTGTGTGTGTGTGTGTGTATGCATGTATGTGTGCATGCATGAAAATTAGCCATCAATGATGAAGTGCTTATCAAGATACTGAAGTGTCTTTGTAAACTGTGTAGATGATCTGGATTCAGTCAGATTTGTAGATTAGAAGGTGTTTGTGTGAAAAGTCATACAGAGGTCTTCTTTCAAACGGTGCATGAGTAGTTCACTCTTTGATGTTGCTTCACAAAGATCTATAATATTGCAAAATCAAAAAGCATATAACTTAATTTTCACAGGAGCAAAATCCCATCAGTGACGTCTCTCTCTCTCTCTCTCAGCCTGGTGAATTTATATTTACATTACAGTGACGTTCTGCCCTCCGGGGGTTAAGAGAGAAAGCGGCTCTTAAAGAGACACTGCTTAACCCCGACCCGTATGTATGTGTGTGACGGAGCACTTCACACAGTGTTTACATTCTAGCCGAAGGTTTTTATCATCCCGAGCCTGGGATCCCTCGCCGCAGACGTACACGATATCCTCGTGCTGTCACAGTCTCATCTGTCTTAACCAGAACTTCACACACCGGCTGTATGGAGGTTCGTCTATGTAGTCTCTCTATACATTTCTAAAGTTTAATTTACTTCAAAATGATTTTCCCGTTCACATATTTGAAATTTATGCTTAAACACAGTAAAATGTAAAGAATACACCAAAGGAACTTTTATGGTCTGAAAAAATTTCCCTGTAGTCAAGAATTCATAGATATGAATATGCAAACTCTTCTGCAGCACCTCGTACCATAGAGTTAAATGTAAATAGATGCTACATACGGCAGCTTTAGACACATAACTGCTAAGGTTCAGTTTTACACAATGCATACATAAACTGAGCATTTGCAGCATTATAATCTTTTAAGTGCTGATGTTAACAGCTTTGACCCTCTGCACATGTGAGCAGAGCTGAAGCAGCAGTGCTATGATCTTTTAGCACAGAGTCTATGAGGCATTCATATCTATAGCTTTAACTAGGGGAGACCAGGGACTGCTGTAACACATTTTGCCATTTTTAGCAATACATAAAATTTTTTTTACCGGAATAAACAATTTGTTATATTATAAACTTGAAAACTGCTGAAAAAATGTATTTAAGTAGTTTTATGAAATATGTACAGGTTGCAAAATTGATTTTAATACAGTCTCTCCACTGTTACAACTGTCCCAGTGTCTAAAATATACATGATGAATCAATCATATACTCAAAATAGAAAATATTATTTATCAGTCATGTAATTATTGTGACTCTTCATTTCATGCTTTTCAGTAATAATAACCTTTTTTCCACAGAAATGACAAAAAGAGGATGAAACTTTCAAATTATAATGCAAGAAAATTATTTACATTTCATTTGCAGTGCACATTGCACATTTTACTTTTAATTGGCACATTAAAGGGAAACTATGCAGTTAATTTTAGGTTGATTATTTTTTAAAATATAAATGAAACTTGGTTGGTGATACTGGGACAGTTGTAATGGGGCGTTACCACCGTCCCAGTATCACCAACCATGTTTTCATTTCATGTGAGCTAGCTTGACGCTAGTTTGACCTTTGTTGTATATAGGGTGTTGCGTAAGTATTTTTAATAAGGGCACGCCAGCATGGGGTAGCTTTATCCATTTTCTTCTGGTTACACAGATAGACTAATTATTTAACCCTAAGTAAGTTGTATGTAATTGTGATTACAATAGGCAGGCTATGAAGATATACGCCTGGACCTCTGGTTAATCCGAGGTATGATATTGGTAATCGAATGAATGAGTTCAATATAAACAGGATTTAAATAGAATGATCAAACGTTAATCCTAATTCTACAATTATATCAATGTGTTTTTTATCTTTTGGAGTCAGATAAAACTACCTAAGTTGCGTAATGTTAAATGTCATTGATAAGCGCGGAAAAGACAGAACACGTGAGAATCCTTCTGCCATGCTGATTGGTTTCTGCCATTGGGACAAACGGATGGATTTATATTTTATTTTCCCCTTACAACGTAATGCATTCAGGTGTCTTTTTTAGTGTAAAGGGCTTGTTATAGTCATGCGTAGGTCTTACGGTGTAGCAGCGACGGCATAGGTTCCGATTCGGTTTTCATTTATACTTTTGCGTCGTCCTCCGCGTTGATGTGCAAACACACCCGCAAACCGCTGGTAGGCAGTATACCACAGTAGCAGCGCGCCGTCAGAGAAGAAGAAACTTGGCAAGTTAACCCACAAACATAGAAGAAACAGCAACTTGTTGTGTATAGAACCTACGCACGACTATAAATTGCCCTTAAATGTGAGTTGGTGCTGAGGTCTGGCCGAGCATTCGCTCCAGCTTCGGTGCCGACACAGAGCCAGTCCCAGTAAAGAAGAGGAATGTAAATCCACTCCTTCCGAAATGTTTTGATTGGTCAAGCAGGCCGAGTCTGCTGTGATTGGTCTTTTGCTCAGAGCGTGGGTCAGAAATGTCCCACCCCTTACCATACCCAAAAGCATGGCTGTAGCTTTAACTTCTCACATGTAAACAATGGCGTCAGTCCAACACACAGAACAGCATTCACACAGATTTACCAGAGGTGATTTCGTCCAGTTTTGCCTTCAGTCGTGCTTGCAAAGTTTGACACGCATTAAACTGAAGACATTTAGGGTGTTAAAGCTGTATAAATCTCACTGCATGTTAGAGCCTTCAGGGATATACAATGGTAGCCAAAACTATTACACCTGACAGATCTGAAAGTATTGACCTTTTTACCTGCAAACCATGAATTTATTTCATAATGATGGTTGCTTTGAGCAAAACAAATATCAGATTAAGTGAGTTGTTGTGTTTTTTTTCTACTTTTAACTTGAATATGTGGTGGTATGTCCACTTTTTGGAGCAAAGACAACAGCCCATTTCTCTGGTGTAAAGTCAGTATATTTCCTCAGATCAGTAATGTTATCTCCTGATGATGACTTTGTAGATACAGTGGTGTCCATCATTAGGATATTAAGGGCACTTTCTCAACCTTAACCTCGTCCAGCGAGTTGAAAATAACCTGCACTTATGCATTCAAAGGAAAGCCTTTGATTTGAGTTGCAGAAGACATGAGAGAGCATTATTTTGACATGGTGACAAAACACCACTAAAGCAACTCATTTGTTGTCTTCTCTAAAGCAGCTTAACAAGGCCACGCCCCATTTTTCATGTGGGTGGAGTTTGTTTGAATTCAGGGGTTTAAGAGGAACCTAGGATAAACTTGTTGTCCTTTATCAGCTGTTCATTGTAGCTTTAAAAAAGTGAGAGCGAGAATATTTGAGCTTTGTATTTTATATTCAAACATCTGAAGTTGAAAAGTGACAAAGCATAAATATAACTCATTTTAAAGAATGATCATCTGAGGAATATCATTAAAACAAGTCACAGAGTTCATGTTAAAACATCATTAAGTACTGACCTTTTTTCTGCTAAACAGCTAAGATGTAAAACTTTACAATAAGGTTGTACTATTAAACATGAACAAACATAATATCGTTTTTCATTATATTTATTCTTGTTATTGTTAGTTAATGTCAATACAGTTATTCATGTTAGTTCATGCTGCATTCATTTATGTTATACCACGGGTTTGTTGAATGCTTTATTCTGCTTTACACCTGACCTGTCAAATGTCTTAAAATAGCCACCAGAACAATGTCTGTGGTATCTGTGGTATAAGAGGAATAATTGACTTTTTAAATAATGGACACCGCTTTACATCATGCCACATTATCACCTTGGGTGTGCATTATTTTATAATTCAACGGCCATCATCAATTATTCCTTAGGATGCTTGATTTTATGAATGCAGTAAATGTAGTAATTGCAGAAATTAACATTAAGATGAATAAATGCTGAAGTATATCTCATTTGTAATGCATTAACTAATTGTTATCAAATACAACCTTATTGAGAAGTGCCACCTATATGTCAATAACGTGATTTATTTTGAAGCATTTAAATTTTTTTTTCGCCAGAACAAATGTGGAAGATATATTACTTCTTCACATCTTTTATATAATGACAGATCTGTGCTCTGGTATGATAAAGTAAAACTACTCCACAGATAAATTAAGTTTGAATTAGGGTTGCCGCGGTGACGTAATTTTCCCACCGGTTAATCGGCACGTCACAAACTCGGTGATCCCGGTGTCACCGAGTGGGAGGGGCTTATAAAAGCGCATGCAGACGTGCACATTTTACTTTCACTTTTGAATTACGCAACTGTTTAAATGCAGCGCTTGCGTAAGCTGCGTTAAATCGCCTATGAATTTGCGTGCAATTCGAGTGCAACAGCTGGTTTACTTAAGTGCTTGAGTCAATGTGCGCAGGTAATTCTCAAAGAACCCGCCAGTCCCAAGCAGAGCAACCGGCTACTTCTCCATAAAAGCGCTGCTTGAATGATGGGTTTAATATTTTTCTTGATGAAAAACACAACAACAAAACGATCTCGCTTATATTAAACGTCATATATCAAATGTATATTATAATAAAAACGAGTAAGCACGCAGCTTCTGTCATCATCTGGTCAGTCAGCTCACCTTGCAAACTCTGACAGAAATAAATGAAATCTGACACCTGCGGCTGCTCTGTGACGTGACGTGTGTTCAGCTCCGCTGAATTCAGACAACAAACACATTCAGTTGTAAGTGTTTGTCTCTCTAACAAAACTAAATGATTTAATTACACGAAAATATCAAAACGACGGTGAAAGACGGTGTCGCGGTGGGCAAGTGATATAACCGGTGAGAGGCTAAAGCACCGGTTATCACCGTTTCACCGTCTATCGCGGCAAGCCTAGTTTGAATCAGAGATGGGGATAGAGAAGCAAACAACTTCTCTGAATTGATGATTGTGTGTCTGTCTTTGTCTGAATTGCTTTGGTTAACACTTGGTTGAAATAAAATTTCAGGAATAAAATTCAGGTTTAATTGTATTGTTGCAAAGCATCTTTACCAAAAATATAAATAGACAGTAGAGACCTAAGGAAAAATAATAATGACTCTAATATGAAAAAACACTGTTATCTGTATGTTTGTAACCAGGCCGTTGTATTTATAGTGCTGTTAAGAAGTGTGTGTGTCAATTTTTAAAATTTAGTTAATGAAATGACTTCAAACCACTACATAAAAACCTCTGAATGTTACCAACAGTTAGTCATTAGTGTGTAATATGAATGTGTTAAACCTGTATCATACATTAGACCGCATCTTTCAGCACCTTAACAGACTCTGTTATGTCTCTCAAAAATAAATGAACCGTTGAATGACAAACTAACGGATATTTAACAAATAAACTGACAGAATAACTCCATCATATAAAATGCTTTGATAGAGATGGATGAAGCGAGCGTCATTCACAAATGAAATGTGTGCAGGTTTTCTTTATACTTTTTTTGGTGTTCATGCCAGCATACAGCGTCTGCAGTCCAGAGGGCACAAACTGACATCACAAAGACATTAAGCATTATAGATGGAGAGGGCAAAGACCACCGGTGAGATATCGAGTGTTGAGCTCTCTGCTGCGAAGAGACACGACTCCAGTCTATAGAGAGAGACGCTTTTATTGATAACATCAAGTCACACGTTGGCCTCTTCTGAGCTTCCTTGCTGTCTTGCCTGTTGTGTTTAGACCGGGGCGCTTGTGTTTTGAGCCCAGAGACTGTTATCTTCACCAGAAGAAGATGCTTCAAGACTCACTACATTTAGGAAGATCGATAGCTCAGTCTCTCAAAGAGGCCTGTATTGATTCCAGACTGCTGTGAGCAGAAAGTCTTGTTTAGCACCCTGAATCTTTCATCTTAGACTGAAACCTTTGCTTTTTGTTTTGTAGTAATGTTTCACTTAATTCAGAGAACTCGCAGAAACCTCATGTGAATGATCAGCGACAGATTCTCAGTGAACGTCAGATCCTGTTGAGTAACATGAGCCTGAACCCGTCGGTCTACAGGGTGTGTGGGGTGGTGACATTGATTTTGTGAATGACCGCAATGTGATCAGACATGACCCAATGGCCTCATATTAAACATTACAATAAATGATTAAATAACAATTAAATGTATTAACACATACACATGTATATACATATAGGAAGAGTTTAGATGCAAAACCCTCTAAGTGCATCTGACATATTTTCTAGTAAATGAGCAATTTATGAGGCTCTTATGTTTAGGTTCGATAAATGTGTCATTAACTCTTTCCCCGCCATTGACGAGATATCTCGTCAATTAAGAGAAAACGCTTCCCCGCCAATGACGAGATTTTCCGTCTTTCCGCAATACCGCTATTACGGAAGTTATTACCCTTCCGCAACTTTTTAAAACCGGAAGTATTGCCCTATGGCAAGCTGCTGCATGTCCGTGTGTGTTTTAAAGATCGCTCTGAATCGGATCTATATGAAAATTCCGTCATAAAAATGGAATTATCTCTGCTTTTTGCTCAAAATATGGTGTTTTTGCAAAAACCTACCCATATTCAAAAGCTGATTGCAAAAGAACCACTAAAGGAAGGATGAAACGGTTTTTTTTGTTTGAAAGCAGAGGGTCTGTTCTTTCATTTGGTATATTGTATGTTTATATATTTAAAGAAGAACATTTTCTGGAAGGCATTAAACTTTGGTGAAAATCATGAAAAACGCTGGCGCTGGCTGGCAACTTTTTTTTTTAAACGCTGGCGGTGAAAGAGTTAATAGCAATGTAAAGGTAATTAGTCATTTAAATGTCTCATTTTCACAGATGTCGCTTACGACATTTCATTGCTATTTAACAAATTTGAGTGTCGCTGCAAAACCCTCTTAATGCATGCAATCATTTGTGGCAAAAACTTCCGCTTGTTTGGACAAGACACAGTAAACAATAGCAAAATCACTGATGATGCATCTAGAAATATTGCAGATAATAGCTCAGTGGTAGAGCATTGCGTTTGCAGTGCAAATGGTCGTGGTTCGGACACAGGGAACTCAAGTACTGATAAAAATGTATAGCTTGTAATGCGCATTTGTAAGTGGCTTTGGATAAAAGTGTCTGCCAAATGGATAAATAATAATGAAAGTCAAAGTGTAAAAAGGAGAAAATTAAAGTGGTGCTTTGGTCCATGTATGGGTTGTATTCAGGTCCAAGTACTCACAGGGGACAAAAGTTTAAATGTAATCCATGGTCATTTTGCACGTCATCTAATTTATCTTTCATGCACTGTAAATTTTTGACCGAGGTGGTGTTTAGCGGCTTTTGCATCTAAGCTCTTCATATATATATATACTGTACATAAATTTACTTTCTTGAAATTTTAAGCAACCTTTCCTTTAAAAATACAAATCAAGGGCAACATCTATAACATCACTATGACTGCATAGGACGTTTTGTCCTGATTGCGTTGAGGCAGAGGCTTTTTTTGAAAATTACAGTAAGTCTTTACAGTACAATGACTTTTAATTTCAAAAGATACATGAAAATCAAATGCCTTGTGAAATGTGAAGTTTTTTATTTAGACTTTATTTGGACCTGTGGTCTCATTTATAAAGCATGTATATGCACAAAACTGGGCTGGAAACTTGCGTATGCCAGTTCCAACGCAAAGGTTGTGATCTATAAAAAACAAAATTGATCACGCCCTAGGTCACTATCTGTCTTACTATCCATCGTAACTAGTATTTGAAATCAGGGGTTTTTGAACCTGATCTTTTCCCCAATTGGTTTGTTTCCGAATAGAAATAGTATTTTAACGTTTCCAGTTTTCGGTTCAACCCTAAAATTGACGTTCCTGAACCAGTTAGAACAAAAGAATTTCAAGATCATTTTCTTTTAATGTGTCCTGTCAAGAACAGAACGATTGTTCGCTCTGTGTATGCACTTTTGAGTGCACTTAAACACGCGCGGGCACACACACAGACGGACTTGGAATTCCAAACGGTGCTTCGGGAAGAAGTTGCAGCATAAACAGTCTCTCCACATAAAGTGAAAATTATGTTGTTTTTCAGTGCTTTTTTGCCAAATGTATTTCAATGGACAAAAAACCCTAACCCTATATCATTATTTTAAATAAACCATTCTGTTCCGGAACATATATATTTTTTTAAAGTTTCTGGTTTTGTTTCTGTTCCTTGCAAAACATCAAAGGTTTCTGGTTTTCATTTTCGTTCCGTGAACCGGTTCACCGGTAGTTGTGCTACACAGAATTAACAAATTAAATAAATGATGCATCATTGAAACCATAAATCTGAGTAAAACTTTACATGAAACGTAATAATGAAGAAATGCTTAAATGTAAAGGCAACAGTTGTCATTTCTGTTTTGTGCTAGTATGTCCCATTATGTGCATACTCTTTTGTTCTGCACTCAAAAGTAGGTACTTTTTCAACATAAACGCAGTAGTGCATACTATTTGGGCATAGTATAAGTAAGCGAATTTGGGCACAGTTAAGATATGTTTTTAATAGTGGTGTCACCGTGAGGCAGAAAGTGCGATACATTTTCCAATATGTCCACCAAGAAGCTTTAGACCCTTGGTGTGCCAAAACCATAAACATAAACACAGGAACACCGCAGGGCTGCGTACTGAGCCCTATTCTGTATACACTCTTCACCCATGACTGCGTAGCCTCCTAGAACAACAGAAGCTCCATTACATTTGCTGTCTTTGGACTGATAATAGGACGTGATGAATCAGCATATAGGAGAGCCACTAGTGGCTGACTTCGTGACAGAATAACAATTTCTCCCTAAAGGTCAAGAAAACTAAAGAAATTATTATTGATCTGAGGAGGAGGAAGGTACAGCACTCAAAGCAGCAGCAGTTTCAAATTTCTAGAAGTTTATATCACTGAGGATTTTACCTGGTCTGGCAAATTTACAGAGCAAAAAAATCACACCAGCGTCAGCACACCTTGAAAAGGCTGAAAAAATGTGTCGTGCCAGGACAAATCCTCAGCAACATCTACACGTGTGTGATGGAAATCATCCTCACAGTACAGGATAGGCAGCGGATAGTGACATACTTTATATGTATGTATATGTACACCATGTATATGCTGTATCTCATCATGTTTACACTTTATATCTACTGTATGTGCTGAATGTTTGCATGTCTGTGTGAAGAATTTCATTGTATAGTGCAACAGTGTGTTTCCTGTACATATGACAATAAACTCTTACAATCAAATCTAAAGTGATTCCAGTCAATTCCTCTAAATATTTTTAGCTGGACCGAAAGGTTTAGAAAAACGCAAAAAGACGAGTGACAGAGAACGATGCCGTCAACAACAAATAACGAGGAAGACAGACGCAGGCGCTCGCCACGAGACTGGAGAATATTTTCCATCTGGAGGAGGAATGCAGGTGACGGCAGAGGGACTCTCGTACCTTTTCCCACAGCCGATGCTGTAATACTGTAGATGGAGGGAATCGGGTGCCTTATCGGTCCTAATGATTAGACAGCTGGAAGTTATTTGGCAGTCCTGCTTTCAGATTAGCCTGCGAAACCCCCGCCGGACCATCCAGCCCTCCCGTGACAAGGACTGATGGAGGCGTTCTGACATGCAGTACAATCTGATACGAGTGCATTTTACATCAATGCCACGGTTTACCCTCGGTTATCTCTGGACCTGTGATTTTAACCATGCCGTGGCTGTTCGTAGGTCTCGTGGGCTTGCCTAATAAATCATTTGACCTGCTGAGAGCATCCAGGATTGAAATAATGCTTCTCACTTTCTCACTGTATCAGGAATATGCCAATGATATCTGAGGTGGTGTTGTGTATTAAAGCATTGAGCAGTGCTTACAGTGGTTCTGTACCTGTTTGATTTACCCTCAGACCCTCACGGTGCCTAATGTCTGTTCTGGCCTGGCTTTGACGCGTCTTTCTCTTCGGGTCCAGACCGGGTGCTGAAAGACAACAGACTAGAGCTCCACACAGATGCTGTACGTCAGCGGCCTGATGCATGTCTCTGTTGATACCCCAGACGCTTTTACAAGAACCAGAAAATGTGCTGTCTGATGGAGGCTTTTCCCTCTTTGTGACCCACTTTTTGGCTTCGATGTCATCACAGCTTGTTACGGTGTGAAATGCAGAAATAGCCGAACGCATTTGCGATGGATGTGTCGTCTTGTACGGTGCGGTCGGTGGAACGTGAGCCGCACCGTGTTTCGATGACTGTTCGACTCGGAGCGGCAGCTGTGTTCGACTCATGCGGCCGCTACGCTTTTCTCTTGGCTTCGTCCTTTTTGAACCGCTCATCCGTCACGAGTCCATCTTAATGAAGTAATCCCCCTCTCGTTTTTCTCTTCTCTGGAATGCTCTTGTTCTTTTTGTTCCTCCTGCTCATTCGGGGCAGCGACAGTCATTTATTTTGTGGATTCTGCGTGGAGTAGAGCTGCAGTTTATCATTACTTCAGCTTCCCTATAGATCTGTCTGTAAATCTGTGGCCTGTAAATCTTTATTTTCTCCTTCCACTGGAAGATGCAATATCTGTCATTGTTTGGGACATATGTTTATAATAATATAACATGTATAGACTTATACAAATAATTAAGGGATTGGCATTGAAATGTACATATTGTTTCCACACTTACTTTATTCACATTGCACAATTATTTGGTTTTTGAATATTTTAGTGACTCTGATTGTGTAA
This sequence comes from Paramisgurnus dabryanus, assembly GCF_030506205.2. Lineage (NCBI taxonomy): Eukaryota > Metazoa > Chordata > Actinopteri > Cypriniformes > Cobitidae > Paramisgurnus > Paramisgurnus dabryanus. The sequence goes on along the minus strand of NC_133341.1, from coordinate 37,571,063 downwards.
AGTGTTCATTCCCATAATGGAGACATACCAGCTCAGATTAGTCAATATATCAATCTGTTTCTAATGTAACACACACACACACACACACACACACACACACACACAGCAAAATATGGAGTTGTTTTGTGGGATTATTAAAGTGTAAAAAAGCTGATGATATAATTAATGATGGTAACCCTTTCCACTTAAACCTTGAAGGCCTTTGAAAAACAGACCCGGTCTTCGAAAATTTTTCAGAAACCATGATATCATCCATCTTGAGTCACACATGCATGTTTGGCTGATCGGAAGATGCGTGGGGCGGCACGCTCATAAATCAGTCTTTAAGCAGTAGGGACGAGTCGGGAGGCTACAGGGTTAATGAATCTCTCTGGCTGGTCGGGGATCAGACTGTGAATGTGTAGGAGCAGGTTGTGTCCAACAGCCCCATCACTCAGATCAAAGGTGTCTGCTGGGAAGGTCACTGGTTTTGGCTCAAGACCTGTCCTGAGTGAGCGAGCGAGCGAGCGAATACAAAGGTCATTAATTGTCATTGCTTGTTTTATATATAATGCATGCATTCACAATATTGTGACTTAAAACAATTATGCCAATAATTGAAAATAAGAAATAGAAAGCGAGAGCGGGTGAACGTTTAGGTTTTCACTGCAGACAGTAATTCTGCTAAAGTTATCATGTTTCACAATCATTTTGTGAGAATCGTTTCACTAAAAGTGTGTAGACAAAAACAAAATGTACAGAATGTTCTGGTTCAACAGAATAAATAAAAGTTTCTTAACGTTTAGTTTATGTTGCAAAGACCTTCAGAAAATACAGATCATACATATTTTATTTCTCTCCTCCTCCTAAAATAATAGCATTGATCAAATGTTTGTTGTTTCCATTGACACTAATATCTGTGTTTCCATTTGTCATGAATGTAACAGCGAGCAGCCGTTAAACTGTCACCGTCAGACTTCATCTGATGTAGTGATGCATTGACTTACACTTCAGGTCAACAGATGAACTCTATTTTAACTCTGTTTTCTCAGACGTGACACCTTTTGAGATTTAGAGACGCTCGGCACAAGGAGTTTAATCGTTGGTTAAACCACTGGACTTTCCTACACAACTCAAAATCATCATCAAGATGTTCCAGACCCTAAAATAATACTCCTCATGTCATTCATTTAAAGATCATTATAATGAAGCGAGACTTGCGTTGACCTATAGGATAAAGTTGGTTTAGATCTTATAGTGAAGTTGCAATGAAGTTAATTATTAAAATCACTCCAGCTGGTGACCCGCGAGTCACTGAAGAGTCATAATTCATATCCGTCAAAGTAATTCACAGAGTTGAGCTTTATTACACAACAGTACCACGGCACAGATCCAGAAAATCTCTGCAGAAGTCAAGGAAGAATCTCTTACATTTATTCTGACTTCTATGTACATTTCGCATTTATGCACAAATAATTCACAACTGTAGCTTCTGACAGTTTGTCGTAAGAATAAACCAGAAGTTTTAAATCAGAAAAAAACAGTCGTCTACCTAAACTTAAGTAAGGAAAGAAATGAAAAGAAAATATAAAACAATGGCAGTTAAGGTAAAATAACAGAAGATTTTATAATACAAGACAAATAAATACTATAAACAGATGAACTCTGGTGACTATGAGTGTTGAAAAATAAACATTTCCGTAAAAGCTTTATGTTCAGATAGATTCATCACAAACTGTACTGTATGTGTAAAGCGTCTGATGTGTGATTGAGCTCTTTATGACCAATCACAGTTGAGCTGAGACTGATGACAGGTGTTTTCAGAAATGAAATAATGGATCAGATCATGTGGCCTGTAATCCATGATAACTAAAGTCCACTTATAAAGTAAGAAACTATCTACAGTTTTTGCTGCTAATGCATGTAGAGATTAAGAAAAAACCTTGCATTGTTTCCCTGAATGAAAACGTCTAAGTGCATTCATGAACATTAAGCAGGAGAAATGCCTCTGTTGTAGTTTGTGAGATAAAAGCTGGCGCTCACTGACTAGAAGAAAGTTTCATGATTTCATTCCCAAAATAAAGAACTATTTATGTTTAAAATGAAACTTAAGATCACTGTAACACAGATCACCTGCCATTACAAAACATTATTAAAAAGTCTTTGTTTTCCGTGATTACTTTATCTTCTTGTTGTATTGTTTTTTTGTCGTAATCCGGCATCTCTGTGCATATTTACTTTTAAATTGATGTAAGGTTTCATGTATATGTCCCCCCTCAGTCTGCCTCATACAGTGACCCTGAACAACATATTGAGACCTCACGGGCCTCTAACCCTGATGTTCGTGACACAAAAGTCCGAATATTGGTGTCACGTTCACATGGCGGTCGAGATATAAACAGTCAAGGATAGTCTGTCCTGTCCTGTCCTGTTCTGCTCAAGAGACTCCAGTTAACTTCCATCGTTCCAGTCGGGCATTATGCTGACGCTGTGTACGGCGTGATACTGGTGCGGAGACAGTGTGCGAGGAATGCCGTGAGCGTACAGGTACTCGTTCCCCTGCAGGCCGGCGCTCGGAGACTGAATCCCAGCGCTCGGGCTGCACTGACGGCCCAGGGGCTGATGGGGAATGGGACCCTGGTACATGGCGTGAGTGTCACCCAGCTGCGGCGAGGCGTGGCCCGCGACGCCGCTCAATCTGGAGACGAGGGGTCCCGAGTTGAAATGAGCAGAGAAGTGCTGATAGGGCAGTCGGTCCATCTGCTGCACGGCCGACACCGAGCAGCTGCCGTACGGGGAGACTCCCGCCCAGCTGTTGCAACTGATGTCTTCCAGGCTCGGCGGCGGCTCGGAGGGCTGAGAAGCGCTGGCGTACATGCACGCCTGCCGCTGGCTGGACTCGGTCCTGTAGGGGGCACCGGCGAGACCCAGAGGCTGAGGGAAGCTCACTGACCGATAATAATGGTCATCCTCGCTGGATGAACTTTCCACGTAACTTTTCTTGTATGAGTGATCTCCTGCGTGACAGTCGTCCTCAACTGTGATTGGACAGAGCAAGAGAGAGAAATTAATTCAGAAACATCTAGAAATATAGAAATCATGGGACTGCGTCACGAGAGAACGGACAGACCTTTTCTCTTGACGCAGTAGTCTTGTCCGTGTTCGTGGGGCAGCGGATAGGAACTGGACTGAGGCAGAAGGTCCTGAGATGCGCCCGTAACGCCATTCTCACAGCTGTACTGAGACGTCATACTGCCTGGCGCCGAAAGAGCCTGCACATCACCACCGAACGGGCTCTGACTGCTGCCGACCCGCTGACGGACGGTACTGCGAGGGACCACTGGATACTCCTTGGTGCTTTTGGGAAGAAAGAGGGATTTTCTTGACATACATTTACGTGTGCCGTCTCTCGCTCTGGGATCTTGACATGTCTTTCAGTGGTAACCCACCACATCTACCAGAATAAGATGTAAGCTGTCTGAATGTGACAGGAGCCTTTTCATGCCAATTAAACCTAACAGGCACTTTAGATTGCCTTGTTGAAGCTGGTTTTAGCTTGAGTTTAACTTAAACCAGAGCTCATCTTAGCCCTGAGCTTCTATATGCGTAAACCTTCACTTATTCATGGTTCATCTCCAGCGTGTAAAAACCGTATTGCTTCAGCCGAAAATGAATCTTAATTCAGTATTTAGGTTTTAATTCACACAACCTGTAGGTCATGAATAGGATATTTCTTACTCTTAAATTACCTTGGACAAACATGTCTGTTAAATTAATAACCGTGAATGTAGTCGGCCAAACGTTAATAAAGGATTCAGTAGAAGAACCGAGCTTGATAAATGTCATACAGGCTTTAGTTAGATCTTAAAAAGTCATGGGGTCATTATATCTGGAAACTCAATCGAATGTTGATCCCGAGAGGCTCTTACGAGAGACATTAGTCAATTCCTCTTCTGCTCGTTTGAAAGTAACAACAGAGAGAGTTGAACGACAGCATGGAAAGTGCCTTGCCATTTTTCCCTAATCTATCATGAGCTCTGTCATTTCGGAGTGGACGACGCCTGTGCTGGCTGCTGTGGGCCCACATTTTCTGCTTTGAAAATGTGTTTTTCCACACTCTATAGAAGCACATTATACGGCAGTCATCTGGAGAAAATAAGGGCAAAAACCATGTGCTCTCAACTATAACCATAACCGTACACAAACGTTTTGGCTCTCTTAATAGAGACTGGAACGCCTTCAGAGCCGCACCGGTTTAGCCGTATAGCCGTAGTCCTCTCTTAGTTCAGTGTTGTGTGACAGCAGACACCTCTGGTTTGTATCTGTGAGTGTTTGTTCATTGATTAACTCTCTTTAGTGATAGTTAGAGAGCTAATCTGACCGCTGACCAGGGCTCCTGTCAGTCATGTGACCACATTTATCTTTAAGATAGCAGAATGCTACTAACCAATGCACTGTGAAGATATGTTGGGTCTGTACTGTAATCATATTTACCTTTGCATTCTTGACATGCGATGTAACTCCATGTCATCACTTCCACGGAAGCCCTTTGCAAACGGATTGTTCTCGATCTTCAGTTGAGTAATCTGTGAAACGGCACAAATGCAGTCTGGTTACTTGTTTCAGCCAAATGATTTAAACCTCACTTAAGTTCATCAGATTTGCACTAATATGGTCATGGACTTTCTTGGAATGGAAGTTGTGTTCTGAACCCCCAGAAATGTAAAGTCTTGTAATGTTGTGCAAAAACATCAATCATTCAATCGTTTCAGACTTGTTTTCAGAAATGAATATGAAGAAACACAATGAGCTGCTCTGTGTGTAAATTGACAGATTATCAGCAGATGATGGGGAGATAAAGTTTTGATGTTTTCGCTGTGTTTGATGTTGATCTAATGTGATGCACCATCAGTCCCGACTGCAGGTATGGTGACCGCATCTTTTATTCTTCATAAATGTTTTTAATTACAATATCTTTTAAAAATGAAATTGTATGACAGAAATGGCTAAGATTAAACTCTTGAATTAATATGAGCACATGGGAGTGTCTTTTTAGTCATTGGTGTATGAGTTTATTCAGGGATGTCTCTTTAAGACCTCTGTATTTCTTTAACTCCATCTCTCTTTTATTTTTTGGCTGTTGTGGTGTGTTTCCTTGAGAGATTTACAGAATTTGATCTTTGATTCTGATGTTACTCTCACCTTCCAGATCTCATATACACACGCACACAAGATGAGTAGTTTTGTTTGTGTCATTTTAAAATGAAATTTTTCTAAGTAATTTAATATTTGTGAAACTTGGCCTGATTGCTCTTTCGCCTGCTTGGTTTCATTGAGACGCTTTAGTGCATGTGATTTATTCAGATGCCAGTTCTTTATATGAATGATTTTCTTCTGAATTAGACTTTAAATAAAGTTTCACATCTAATCAAACTAATTTCATCATTTTCTTTACCGTACAGTTTCGGTTCTTGTTCATTAATGTAATTAAGGGCAGTCCCAGATATAATGCTATATAAAGTTTTCACACAAAAATATTTCTTTGTTGTATCATTAAGTTATTCAGATTGAAATGAAGATGCACGTTATTATTTTTCTTTGTATGTTCGGTTAGTTTAACTGCAGGTCAAAGATCCATACAGTTATTCTTATGCCATAATTTTTTTATTAAATAGAATATTTATTACAATTATTTCTTGAAATGAATGAAAAATAAACCAACAACCTACAATGCTTGTATATGAAGTGAATGAGAAAACGTGTTTAGTAAAGCAATGTGAAAAGAAACAAAGCCGAGTTGGTTCGGATTCTTCAAATTCTTAATTTTTTCTTAAATACATCTTTCTTTATGAAACACATCTAGAGTAGACACGATAAAGTAAACGATTCAGCTTCAGCTCTCCATAGAAAGCATCAATACCTACCAAACCTTCAAATAAATTTAAGACAGTGCAGCTCTTATAAATGCAGTCGGTGCAAAGTGAAAAACCTGTTCTGATTCAAAGTCATGTTTGTGTGACGCTGCTTTTTTCCTCACATCGGTCAAATTAAAAAATCATACAAAAAGTGTGTAAAGTATGAGTTTTAGATCATATTCCTTCATAATATGCCTGCATGAATTAATGAAGCACACACTTTAAAGATTTTGCATTAAAGTAAAAGTCATGGTTAACTGTTGAGATTTAAAAGTCACAGACAGACGTTTCAAAAGTAATCATAATTATTACATATTGTTTTTCTTGGTATTGCACTCTCTTATTACCGTATTTCGTTTAGATTTAAATTATTTAATGTAGTTTTTGTGTTTTTAAATCTAGGTCTACGCATTTTCATGGAAACGTGTTTTCATGTTCTTGTGATGTTTGAATGCAACCTAACACCATAAATCAATCCAATTAAAGACATGAAAGTATCACTCGACGTTCCGGTGAAAAAATTATAAATAATTATAAATCTCGTTGTTCTCAAAAGTTTTTAAATGTTAGTTTACATGGATATATTCCGTTGACGACCCCCCCCCCAATGCGAGTTTTATTAATATGTAAAATCAAAGCACGCGAATCAGTTATACTGTGTGAACCTAAAGATTCATTATTTAGATTTAGCAAGAGATTTTTCCTTTCCTCAGATTTTCTTTTTAGCAAGTCAAATTAAGCGTCACGTACACATGAATCTGGTCTTATTAACTTACCTTTTATCAATCTTATTTTATCAATACCTGAATTCAGTTTAAAAAAATAATTCGAAGACTTCGTATACAACCAATTGTTAACGTAAATATAAGGCTCTTTACATATCCAGCCTAACACAATAGTAGGCTAATATAGGCTATTCTCTATTTAGGTTAAAAATTAAAAAGTAACCGCACACGGTTTGACAAAAAATATGCTTGCAAATAATTTCTAGAAACTCCTGAATCTTCTGGGCAACAACCTCGAAATTTGGCCATATAACACGCATACGGAAAATTGAGTCTAAATTAACATCTAAAAATTTAAAAATAACACTCATTGCATTTCTGCACGTTTTCTTTAAATCTGATATATTTAAAAAAAAGTTTTGTACAATAATTAGCTGTCAAAATAAGCAATTCTTTGCCATACGTCAAATCTTTTCATTAAAAAACTGTTCATTTTTCATCTGTCACACAACTGTTGTGAACCCGGTCAGTTTCATTAATTTAATGTGTATATGTCAGCTGCCTGGAACAGATTAACCTAAAACAATCCTAAATTTTAATCTTCATAGCTAAAATACAACAGTCACATCCCTTTTTATTTGTATAATTAACTGTGCAATTTTAGCAAGTTTACTTCAGTACCCAAATAACTTTATTTCAATAAACACATTTGAACACGCAAAAGCGCAACATTTATATTTTATGAAATGTAACTTACCTTATGATTTTGGTAAGACGTGACTGCAATAAACGCAGTTTCTGGGAACACGTGCGTGCAGAAAGCCGTGTTTTTAGATCCAAACCCGTTATTTTCATCCGCCTTTACGATATGAATCCTCGGCTGATATTTGTGCATCGAATTCAGAATAATCTGGAAGAAAACAGAGCTAACATGTAAACGTAAACCCTTATTCATATACTTTTAAACTTTTTACTATTGTACAGATGGACGAATAAAGTGTGCCATTTTGGATGTTGCTTTCATCATTGTAGATCTGTCATTGTGCAAAAGTTTTATATACATCGTGAAGAGTTCGTAAATCCTGTAATGAAGTGTGTATCATGAAATTTCACTATAAACATCTCGTTTATCCAGCCATTCTTTTAAAATCAATAATTGCAGCAGTTAAGGCTCTGTTAAATGCACTCATTTAGGGGCAGTTTTCTAGGACAGGGTTTAGATTAATCCAGGACTAGGCCTCATTAGAGTATAAAACATACCTTACACAAAACAATACTGGTGTGCATCTTGAGACAAAGCAATGGCACTGATGTATGTTAAGATATGTGTGTACAAGAAGTTTTTAAATGAAAGAAATTTAAGTCTGGGAATAGGATAAGCACTGTCCCGGAAACAGCCTTTAAAAAACAAATGCATATGCAGACCAGTTTTGTAAATCTTTAAAACATTTAATAAAAATGTTTATCAGTCAGGACTTTCATATGAGACAATATCTTTAATATTTTACAACAAAAGTATGCGAAACAAAATGACTTAAATGTTTTGGAGCACTTCAGGTCAAATGTGCCATAATGTACAGTACATGAAGAGGATTTTGTTTAAACTTGTCTAAACAGAGTACTGCCAGATGTGTTCATACACAAAGTCTCATTTTCATTCATTTTATTTCTCACATGCATCTCCAAACAACAGCACAGAGTTTCTGCTTTGATCAGTGAGTGTACTTTTGACACGTGGTCACTTCTGCTTGCTGCTGTCAGCAGGGAATATACTCCACATATAGTTATATATATAGTTATAGATATGCATTTATATACTGGATTATAAAACCATCATTACGCTATAATTGGTGGTTTTATATATGCACGCACTATTCAAAGATAAAATGTGAACTTTAACCACACGGTGGATTGTTATGTGAAACATACAGTATTATGAATATTTCAGTAAGGAGACAGGACAGTGTTTTTTCAGCATTAGGACCACCCAGCAGGAGTTCAGCATTCGTCTGCTCTGGGTGCCTGTTGCTCCATTTCTCCAGCGCTCTATGATAGTGTTTAATGATAGCGAGAGATCACTGAATGCTGCCCTCTCTTTCATGTCCCCGACATCAGAGAATCTGAAATGCTGCAGATTAACAGCCTTTGTTCACCTCTGTCCATCACTCATCTCACACCGTCATTAAACATAAACACTTTGAAGCAGAGTTATCCAAACTCCGCCATTTTGACTCAAATATTTCTACATTGCTGCAAGAAGCAAAGAATGTGTATGTCTATATAGAGCCCTTGATTAATGACACTCAAACTGATCAAAGCCAAAGCCTCGGTTTGCTTAAAATATCCCAAAATGTTTTTAACTTGGGAAAACCTACGGTTTGCTTTTTCCTACTCTCTGCCTTTTACAGCGTGCACACTTTTTGAACGTTACCAAAACATTGATATTTCTGCGAGTTTCCTACACAGACATCTTTGTCTCATGATTTCAGGCTAATTAAAATCGAATTCTGAAATATTGGCTTGCCTGATTTACTTCTTAACAGGTTTCAGCTTATTGCATGTTCAGCTCTTTATTTTGTGCCTATAGTAATTATAAATAGGTCTGAAATTATTTCAACCACCTGGAGCAACAAGCCAAAGGATTGTTATTTTGGTAGAGAAGCTGTACTTCATTTCTAAATCCCAGGGTGCTCTTTCAGCACAAAAAGGGGGCACGCCAAGAACCACTGCAACCAATCAAAAATGCATTTTGGACAGAAATTTACAACAGGCTCACATTCCAGCTGGGCTCCAGTTTCATTCTGCCAGCAGAGGTTTGGCAGGAAAATCAGCCCGATCAATTTTAACCTTGCATTCAGATCTAAACACTAACTGAATGTTTGCCAAACGCTTGCAGTCACAGTTTCAAAGCATGAAAATATAAATGTGAGATTAATCTGCTGTGCTTCAGGTTCTGTCGGCTTTCTGGGAAATCAGATTGTGCAGGTATCAGAAAATGAGAAATGCTTCTCTGCTCTATTAAAATCTTAAGCTGAACAAAACTTGGACTGCTACTTCATAAACCCAGTAAAATACAAAACAACAATCCTTTACATTGTGCAGATCTGCAAAGACTTTAATTAAACGTCTAAGAGTTTGAATGAAATGACTTCAGTTTATAAAGATTGTTTATGATCTGAGTTTACAAAGGTTCTTCTCACAATTATCAGTACTTTGATTTAAGCTGTGTGTTTGTTATTATGGTGTTCTGTTCAGTACCACATTTGTATAAGTTTGTGTTAATTCTTGATCTAAAGTTTTAAATTACAAATAAGATGTTTCTAATACTTTTTAGTATGATTCAGTAAGTGCTATTAAGTTAGTACATTTGTTTTTTAAACAGAATATTTAAATATGTCAGACAGTCGTTCACTCACATGTCCGAAGGGATCGAGATGGTTGTTGGTCAGTTTGAGCTTTTGGAAAGACACAAGTTGTCTCATCCAGTGGGCACCGGTGGCCGGAGAGTCCGGATGGACGTACAATCGTCCCGGCATCGCTGGCTCTGCTTTACCTGTAACAGACCTGAGTCCAAAATACACCGTTTTAAACACGCACTCACCTCATTTTTCTTTATTCAACAGTCTTTTAAGTGAATTTAAGATTGCTCTCTTGTGTTTTTTTTATATATTTATTTTTTGTATTTTAAAAGAGATTTTTTCCTTCAACATTTTTTGACAATTGAAATAAAGAGTTGTTTAAATGTCATGCACTGTTGTCATTAAAGCATCAGTTTATTTTGGTAATTGCTGAATGAATTGTTGATCAAGAGAACAGTTACAGATCACACATTGAATGAACTATTTATCAGTGATCTTGACTTTTGAACAATGTCACATAGACAAACTTTTTTGTTTTAAACTTAAGCCAAGAGAACCTCTCAAACTTCCAGCCTGTTTCCTTAGCATTTCTTTAGCCTTTTAAAAATATATTTCTTCAAATAAGAATCGACTTCTATTTCTTTGGCAGTTGTTTCTAGAGGATGCTGCAGGTTTTACGGCCAAATTAATTATAATGAAAAGTTTCATTGTGTTAATGAGTTAAAAAATATACAGAGCAGTTTGCTTAAAATAAGTTTTAGAAAAAGTCTAATCTTTTTTTGTATTATGTTCTTTTATTTCTCTAGGTTGAACAAAATATATCTAAAAACTTAACATTAAGTTAGCCTGTACACTAAAATTTTTACATTGTGAAATGTAAAATACAAAATCATAAAATGAATACAGTTTAAATAACCACTATTGGTTTTAAGAAATAAGTCATATTTAACTTATAAATATTAACAAATAAGTCTATATAACCTTGTCACCAATTATTGTGTTTTGTAGAGTGACTTGTGACATATATTCCTGAATGGATAAACCTCTGGATCTGTGAAAATGTTTTGCAACAGGACCCCCCAAAAAGGTAAATAAAACAATAGTTTTCTGCTGCCTCCTAACTAAATGTTTATATGAAGATAATGTAATACTTTCTATTCAGTCCTGCATCATGACTTGTATTTAAACAAAATTTATACATGTAGGTATTTAAACATATATGAAATTATCTGTTGGAAACAACTTAAAAAAGACCTGCAATGTGACCTCAAACACAACAATACAAAGGAACAAGTTACAGGTCCAATAATACAGCAGTCTTAATCTAAAAGGTTACTGATTAAAACATCATCATGTGGTTCTTTGGTAAACTGACCAATACATTTGTTGATAAAAATTCAATTCTATTTAAATTATAACAGTTGATTTTTTTGAGATTATAACATAATTTCAAGAAATTAATAATCAGTATTAATAATAAATTTTATTATTCAATTAAAAGAAACATTGACAGCGGTTTGTTTTTTCTTTCTGAGCATTATTTTTCTCTCCGCACTTAAACACCGTCAGAAAACATTTCCTAAAATGAGGTCCTAAATTCAAACATCTTCAAAGGCCTATTTACCTCGGTGAAAATAATCCTAGGCAGGAATTAAATGGCAAGAAAAGAATAACCTGAATTAATAACGTTTACTTTTAATGAAACTTGAGGTCTTACGAACCATTTATTATCGGCGAATTTATAGCGGTGGTCGTCGGCGGGCACAACATCCATCAGCAGAATGTATTTGGTTTTGGGATTCAACCCGGTGACCTTCACTTTGAAGCTCGGAAACATCCGCCTGTGTAGAAAATTGGAAAATATTACAACTCCAGCCTGCGTTAATAATTTATATGTGAGTTTAAGAAATTATTAAATGCATAAGGTGTGATGCTTTTTGTGTAAAATAATCGACATTTCCATCCACAACCCAGGAGACATTTACTCTCTACGACTACAAATGAACTTATTTTAATATTTCTTAACAAATGTAAACTTAAAGCACAAAATTTAAAAAAGAATATCCAGAGACGATTAACACACAAACTTAAATGTGAGAAGGCAGTGAAAGTCAATTTGTTGTCAGAGCAGAACTACGCACGCGCCAATTTTATGCACAAGGTAATAGCAGTGAAACGAACGGGTTGTAGATTGTCTACTACATTAAATATTGAAGCTCGAGTCTGCCAAGAGAAAACGTCGTGTTTTTTAAAGGCTGCCTGCCACAACGTGAAAATAATTATAAATAACCAAATCCAATGACTGCAGTGCAAAAGCAGGCACACGCGGACTAAATGAGACATCCCTGCGTATAAATTAACCAAATTTTGCATAGATTTAATTTCTTAGCAGCTCCTCCAAAATCCCACTGATTTTTCATTTTATTCAATCATTTTAACACATTAATTATTTTTTGCAATCGGATGTGAAAGCAAATACCACAAAACAACTATCTTAAAACATGATATTAGTATACTATAATACAATTAAATAAAAGTGCAGTGAAAAGGCAACTTATGTAACACATAAATGTCTCAATGCGATTTACATTAACGATGAAAGTTGATAAATATTTTCAATTTAGTGCTACGACAAAGCATACTGTACAACTGAAACTTATCGAGTGATAAATTAAATAAATAGAATAAATAAATAAATATTAAACAATTACACAACTACCAAAAATACACATTGCTGTTAAAATACTTTAATCTTTAAGGGATATTTTACATTTTACTTTTTAAAAACCTGTTTTCACAAAAAAAATTGAAAATAGATTTTGAAATCAAATGTAAAGTAATAAAAAACGTAACATTTTAAAAATTGTGTACATTTGTTAAAGCTTGTTCAACAACTTAAAAGTGTATTGTTTTATTTAAAAAAAAATTTTTTTTTAGAAATGATATGATACATTGTGGTATATGTGGTATTTGGAATTATTTTATGTCAATTAAATATTAAAAGATTAGTTTACTGCTTAACACAAGAACAAAATACCTTTCTATTTTCTTTCTGTGAATTCGGTGAAACAAAACATAGATGACATAAAAATAAAAACCCTTATAAACGCTTGTGTCTTACCTGCCTGCTTTAGTTATGATCATTTCTGTCCCAACTTCATGAAACTTTGTCCACAACTCTCGCTCGTGCAAGTAAACTTTTATCCCCTCCATTCCCTTTAGAAACACATTTTCAAAGACATGACAGTGAACGCAAAGTAACATCTGTTTAAATCATTAAACATCATATTCTGAAAATAACATCGGCAGTAAAGCACAGAATTGATCAATCCTATGTTTCCTGTGCGATTATACTGGTCTACACTGTAGATGCTCTTAAGTCAGAGAATGAAAGGAAAGATTCACATTTATATAAGGGTAAAATGAAACTAAACAGGAACTAATGCTCTAGTTCTTATGCATTCACATTTTTTCCATGATTTGATTTTGTTCGTTTTGGTTGTAATTTGTCAATGCACTGGTTATGAACACACGTATGACATCTAAAGTATATACTATTGGATTCGCCTGTGACATCTGTCATGTATGTAAGTTTCATTGTTTGCCTGATGGCTTTCAGAATAGCATTAAATGAATGCATGCATGCTTTGAGTTATCAGCTGTGTTGTATGTCAGAGTCTGTACAATAAATGTGTCTCAGGTCTCTCACACTCGTACACACACTGGCGCATTATGGCGTAGTTAAGACATCAGTTGTGACCTGTTGAATGTATGTTGTCTGTGATGATGGAGACTTGCTGGAGGCTCCATTGTGTTTTTCTGATTTTCCATCGTTTTGTAGATCTTTTGAATCCGTGTCATTGGGAGAGTTTTGGAGACGAAAGGCGTCTTCGCTGTCCGCCATATCAGAGGTGAACTACAAAAAATCATAATCATAATTCTTGTCTTGAACAAACATACGCAAACATTTCTGCCAACTTGTTTTCATTACGTATTACATTTGTTTTTATAAAGGCATATAGTAATACAGTATATTTATTAAGTAAAATACCTTTTTACATAACTTGTATTTAAAAGAACACAGACGCACACACACACACACACACACACACACACACAGAAACACGTACACACTAATATGTACATGGTCACATGCTGTTATTTAAAAAAAACATCACAATTTAATTTTACATTGATTCATGTGATTGGTTTATCGGGTCTTTGTAAAAATCATTTTAGAGATCTAAAAACAATTGTCTGTTACACACTACACAACATCGTTCATCCCCAGTGTAAAGGCACATTAAACATCTGCAGTTTTTAAGTTTTTTTTATTTTACACAAGTATATTTTACACATTCGTGTTTTCCGCATGTATTGTACACATCTATATTCTACACAAATAGTTCAGCTGTTTGTCCGTGTGTCGATAATGGACAAAATCAAACTCCCGTGGCCTAAAGCAGCGGATTAACAATTTCACGAATCAGGCTGAAATTACAGCAAAACAGTTGTAAATTGAGATTACCTTTGATTTTGATGCGACACAGAGACTTTGGAAATCTGTGAGCTCGTCCAAGTGCTGTTGTTTTTTCCAACTATTGACGGGTTAATAGCGGTTTCAGTGTGAAATATATTCCAAGCATGTAGCTGGCGGAATGCAGCTTTGCGAAGCCATTGGTTTCTTCTGCAGACTCACAATCTTCATCCAGCACGCATCCATGCGAGGATATCGATTAAACATGAGAAGTCTTCTTCCTGTGGCAAAGATGGACTCGCACCAATGTCAGTTCACAAACATTCACAGTCCAGCAGACGTTATTCGTCCTTTTACTAGTCTAATATTCCTCGAGGAAAACGACACGATTATCTCCACCCTCTCTCTCTCTCGCTGATGCACTAATGGTCTCTCTCTCTCTCTCTCTCTCTCTCTCTCTCTCTCTCTCTCTCTCTCTCTCTCTCTCTCTCTCTCTCTCTCTCTCTCTCTCTCTCTCTCTCTCTCTCTCTCTCTCTCTCTCTCTCTCTCTCTCTCTCTCTCTCTCTCTCTCTCTCTCTCTGTGTCTGATACACTACTGGTCAAACTCTAGAAAACGGAAGCATGTCTGTAGTTTGTGCCGTTTGCTATATGGACAAGCAGTGCGTGACAATATCGGTCCACCCATAGCATAACTGCCCTCTGTATCTAACCCCCCCCCCCACCCTAAGATCTGCAAACCCAAATTAACTTCTGATTACGTCTTGCATGGAATTAAAGAAATATGAAATATATAATGATGTAAGAAATGTGTTTATTTCTGCAGGTTTGCACCCAGTTACAAGATTATTGGTTACATATTTATCAATCCCGAAGAGAGTCAAATGATTATACAGGAACTTTGTGAAACGTTTATAAAGTCCTGCATAAAGTTTTCAGTGAGCAATTAATCGCCAAAAAGCAGGTAAAACACACTTACGGAAATTACAAATAAATTCAGTTTTCGTCTATATTCTTTAAAATTTTTAAGCTTGAAGAGTTACTTGTGCACCAGAGAAACGTGAGTCGTTTGTGTGACTGTGTGTTTTTTAACTATGATTCACAACACTGGCTCAGTGTAAACAGAGCTGCTTATACAACGAAATTAAGTATCACATATAATCTCTGGGATAGTGATGGTCGTTTTCTCAGCTTCAAAGCAAATCCAAATATTTAACAATGATCCGGTAATATATAGAAAATTACGCTCTGGTGCGTGTACCTAAAACTTCAGAGCGACACGTTTTGAATGTAATAATCAGTCAGATCAATCGTGGACGCCTTGTCTTTTCAGATAGACGGGACATTCTCAATCCAGCTGTAATGAAGAAACTCTGAACCCAGGAACTAAATATAGCAGCTTTATAGAGACCCGCGTGCCAACCCGCGTGTTATCAGAGTCATCACGAATAGCGTGGCAGGATTTCTATGACTCTGTTTTGCGATTCTCCCACGGCCCACGTGTCAATGCTCCTGTATAGATTTTTAAGTACTAAATGAAAATTCACTTGATAACGACAGATTTTATTCATAACGACATGCAAGAATCCGATTTCTTTTAAAGATGTACTAATCCGTGGTCAAATCAAATGATTCAAAATAGAGACTGGCGCTCTTGGCCTTTATGAATACTTTGCAGAAGTTCTTGGCATCATAGATTAGTTGTTTACATGACGATAAACTAGAGACATATCTTAAAGTCTGTATTAGTCAAATAAAAATATAAATATTTTAAAAGGAGGCTTTGAAAGGAGTACTATACAAGTTTTACATTAATTCAAAGTATTAATAATAAATATTGTTAGTTTTATAAAAATATTTACAAGTAATAATAAATATAATAATAGTGTAGCCTTAATTTTAACCTGACTAATTGTAATTATGCAGGTGAATTAGAATCTTAAATCTACTCAAGTTGGTTAGTTTTACTTGTTGCAGTTTTTCCCACATATCAAATTTATCTTTACATTATTCAACAACACTGAAGCTAATGAAGCTGCAACATATGAAAAATGTTTTTGTCTGTTCTGAATAATTAAAATGTCATTGTCTTTTCGAAAAAATGGTAACACTGTACACCCGCAAGGTTTTAACTTTAAAAAGCAAAACTTCCACTGCAGTTACACTTCAAATTAAGAATTTGTTAATGTTTATGTTTGTTTAAAATGACTACTCCTACTATAATTATTATTACTAATAATATTATTGTTCTGTCCAAAGTGATGCAAAAACAAGAACAATACTCTTTAATAGTTTTGGACTTAATCTGTTTGTAAATCCTCAGCGTGTTCAGATATCTGTGAAGATATTTCCTCGCTCACTAATATCAGAAAATTAAATGTTCAGTTGTGTGATACTTTTGCATGACATCAAGAAAGTAAAGTCATATTTTACATATTTTTTTTAAGTGTATTTTGTTTAGCACAACTATCATTTAGATTTTAATGCTCACTACAATACGTGACGACGAGACGAATTAAACCATTTTTTAAAAGTCTTTTGTCATGTTTTTCATGCTTTAATTATGAGCCTCAGAAAGATTGCGATCAAATATGTATGAAGAGTTTCATCTCAACAGCAAAGCGAGATTTGATCAAACAAAACTAGTAAATGCAGATTAACTAGCGTCAGTGAGCGTTCGACTAGATAACTGTTTTGATTAAAAACAGTCGACAATATCTGAAAAAGGTTAAAATACGTGAACCCGTGATGCTCCTATATTTAGCATCAAGGTCAGGAAAATATAAAGAGTTTGTCATTATTTTATTAACACAAGTTGTCACACTTCAGATGCAAAACACTTGCATCATGTCTCATCTAAACAAATGACATCTCAAGAAGTTGTGTGGTTCATTATACACTAGTAGACAACAAATTAAAACGAGATTAATGTTAAAACAAGTATATGCAGACCTAATGAAGAAAATGGGGGAAATTACAAGAAAGACTTTCATTACTTCAGAGCAATTATTTTTAAGTCCAGACCGTCTGTGATTTTATAAACATGTGAAGGCATACATGAATGATTTGTTATTGTTATTGTAGTTTGACCCTACACATTCAGGTAAATCTGTTAGATCTGTGAAAGTGGGACTTTAGACTCATCCTTTATTATTTTAAATGACTTTAGAGAGGCAAACCGCAGAGGTGAAAACAGAAACGAAAGGTTTCTGATATAATATTGCTGCCATGTGCTCAAACATAAAGGAAATGTCTTCCCGTAAGAGGAACACAACAGTGCTAGAGACTTTGTGTGTATTAGGGGAACTGATATAGGCCTACAGTACAGAAAAAGTTGTGTTGGTGTGTGTCTTTGAATTCGACACGACCACACATGTCAGCATGCCGAGTGAGCCCACCTCCTCTGACTGGATACTGGTTTCTCTATAGGGTGATAAGATATCTCCTCTCTTTAGAAAAGAACTGAGTAGCGTCGTCCCCCAACACCTCTCGCCTCCCTCACAACTCCACAGCCTGCCGGGCTCTGGGTGCTGGGCTGAAGCTGACACATTTCTGCTAACAATCACATCACACACTGGACGCACATTCCGTCTTCCTGGTCCCCTTGGCTTTTTTTCCATTCACTTCCACAACAACCTCCGACCGATGGGCCCAGGCCTCCCCCACCGCGTGTATGTGTTCAGAGGTCATAGTCATTAAAAACATTGTTTGCTATCACCGTCTGAAAAACTTCATACAATTAAAAAAAATGAAAGTGGGTTATTTTAATCACTGAATGATGTTTGCTACTTTTAAAAGTTCACTAATGTCAAACTTTGGGGACCACGGCTAAATTCTTTAAAAACCTGTGGTTTGTGGGAATGCCCTTACGAAAATGAACCATGTTTTTTGGTTTATTGATTAATATCAGCAAATCATGATTTAACTACACTAACCATGGTTTATGGTTTTTGAAAATGTGTTACGTTGTAATTACCATGGTTTTACTAAGGTAACCATGGTTAATTTTTGTAAGGGTGAGCTGAAACACTACAAGAAGCGTCTTCACAAAACTTTCCTAAGTATGAAGGTCATGTCAATAAAATGTTTTTTAGAATAGCACATCAAATTGTGTTCAGATTTTCTAGATTTAATGCCATGGATTTGCTTTGTTGTATGAGTAGCGTCATCATCACCATTATTATGATATGTTTAATAATGTTTAATGTGTTGATTATGGTCATAGATGTATGTGGTCATCTGCTGCCCTCTATTGGCTATTACTGTGTGTTGTATTTCCAAAAAAAGCATCTGAAGCCCTCTGGCTATGCCAGAAAGCTGGCTATGTGACATACCCAGATGTGTTTGAAAATGTTTTAATGTATTCCTTGTGTGCGCACATTACCAGTTGGAGGTTGACTGAACTAACTCTTATCAGGGTCCGTAGGTTAAAGTTGCTCCGAGTAACATTTTAGTCTTAAGTTTGTCAAAATTCTAAGATTGATGTCATTTTACTCCTATTCCTAGACTAAATTATTTAAGAGAGCTGGAGAGGTCCCCTAACCTAGTTAAGAGGGCAGGGATCATGAATGTAGATTGGTAATGTCTAAAAATTTGATGTTTTTTTCTCAGTTTAAGTGAAATAATTAGATAATAAGTAGATTTCAATGAAACTACTGAGGTTTCCAGAAAGCAGGGTTAAGCTACCATCAGTAAAACCCTGAACTTTTGGTTGATTAACCCAAAACCTGCTTAACCTGATCATGTCGGTTCCAAAACACCTGGGCCCGTATGTATAAAGCTACTCAAAAATGCTCTTAGGAATAGTCTTAAACTATGACTTAAGTTTCAATAAAGTGTCAGTATTCTTAGTAAAAAGTAGGACGAGTCTGAGAGTAGGAGACGTTTATGAAGAAGCTAAAAGCAACTTTCAGTAAAGTGTAAGACTCATTCTTAAGTACAATCATTTCAACATAAAATGGCCGCCCTTAACCTCTGAATTAGCCAATAGCAAACCTGCAACGGTATACAGTCACAGCACATGTGACACCATACATTCATGAATTACAAAGAAATGTTTAACAATATTACAAATAAGTACATGCATTTATTTTACACCATTTTGATTAAGTTTCAACATGTTAATGAAATACACAAACATAATGTTATCTAAAAAAATAAGATGATGAATCCCATCATTTTGATTTCACTCACAAGCTGTTTATAAAGAAAAGACTAAAGTTTGAAAACACTTAGAAAAAAAAATACTTTGTTGATCAAGCATGAACAAGATGATAAAGTTAAGTTGGATTTCTCAGAAATTATTTACTCCACTTAAACACCATTGTAATTTTTGCCATCTTTGTCACTGTCGCCTTTGGTTTGCTCATTAATAACATTGCTTTAATATTATGTTTTGGGTTTTTATATCCCAATAATACCACTTTTTTATGTAATGGTGTGACTGCAATCTTGTACTTCCCCCTTCTTTGGTTAATAATGCTATTGTAGATTTTATTTACATTTTATGGTATTTTATTTACTTGTCATAAACTGTGAAACGTAAAAGGGGCTCTACTTAAAAAAACTTACTTAACATCTAATATTTAAATATTTTTAACTTTAATTATTTCACTTAAACTTTAAGAAAATTTAAGTTGAAAAAACATTGATAGGCATTACCAATCATTTTTACCAAACTTTTTACAGTGTATATTATGCTAATTTTATGTCTTGATACATTGTTGTGTGCCCATAAAAAATCTTACTGTTCAAGCACTTGAATAAGTTTCGCTAATATACATCTTATCCATTTATACTATATATTATATTGTGTAGTTATAATATGCATTGTATAAAAAACCCTATACTCTTTATATTTTTATAATGTTATATTAATTCCTATCTACTGTCTATATAATAACATGCATTTACTGTAAATGTACTGCTTTGCAACAGTGCAGCAAGAAATTTGTCAAAAGTGCTATAGAAATACATTTGAATGAAAATAATTTCAACTAATTCTTTGTTGTAAAGTGCATGATCTCCACATCTCTGCTATCCTCTTGTTACTCTTAACTAGGTTAGGAGACTCCTCCAGCTGTCTTACATTATTTAGGACCTTAGACATAGTCTTAACACTTAGGAGGCTTAAAAAATCACACTTATTCTTAAATCTAGGAATAAGAGTAAAATGAGGTCATTCTTAGAAGCAGGTTATATCACTTACCCGGGGATGTATAGAAGGATAACCTTAATTTTAATTAATGACACAAAGCTTTGGAGAATGTCTGCGCATGCATGCACTTTTGATGAGTGTGCAACGGACGTGAACGCATATATTTTGCATAATTTTATAATGTAGCCTTGAATATGTGTCTTCAATCGCAAAATAATGTTTAATCACAAGCCTTTGTTTGCTAAAAACGTAAATTATATGTAGCTACAACGGCTTGAATGCGCGCGTTCAGTGCAAGTTTAGCCAGCGGACCAAAATAAAATCTGAAGATTAAAAATGTCCACTCAGGAAGCAGCAGTAGCGGCAGAAAAATCATCATATAACAGGTAAATCATATAGACACCTATAGTGTGTCTTTCTTTCAAAATCAGTGCGACCTGTTGTCTCATAAATATTTCAGAACTTGGGTGGCTTTTTCATGCTGGATTTGTAATTGTTAAAGCGCTAATTCAACAGGCAAATGACACCACACCTGAGTGTGCAATAATTTTATTGCGTCTGCATTATAAACTGTGACAAACCTATCACTCGCATTTAAAAATGAATGAAACACACACCGTGAGTAAAAGATTCATGGATTAATGAAACCCAATTCCTTCATTTAATTAATGTTAACAATAAAGTACATTTTCCAAATAAGTTCTGACAATTCATAAATAAATGTATCACTCTCTTTCACTTACTAGATAATATGAGATGAATCTCAATTTATAATAAATATGTGTGGAAATACATTATCATTATTGAGCCAGTAATCTTAACATGGTACTTAAGTGACAATGTGACAGTGTTACGGTAATGGATAACAGAAATATACACATGGTGCCAGCTTCACAGGTGAAGCACAGGCATGATTTAACACTGACCCGCACAATAACACAGGTGAAGCACAGGCATGATTTAACACTGACCCACAGAACGACACAGGTGAAGCACAGGCATGATTTACCACTGACCCACAGAACGACACGGATGAAGCACAGTCATGATTTACCACTGACCCACAGAACGACACAGGTGAAGCACAGGCATGATTTACCACTGACCTCCAGAACGACACAGGTGAAGCACAGGCATGATTTACCACTGACCTCCAGAACGACACAGGTGAAGCACAGGCATGATTTAACACTGACCCACAGAACGACACAGGTGAAGCACAGGCATGATTTACCACTGACCCACAGAACGACACAGGTGAAGCACAGGCATGATTTAACACTGACCCACAGAACGACATGGATGAAACACAGGCATGATTTACCACTGACCCAGAGAACGACACAGGTGAAGCACAGGCATGATTTACCATTGACCCAGAGAACGACACAGGTGAAGCACAGGCATGATTTACCACTGACCCACAGAACGACACAGGTGAAGCACAGGCATGATTTACCACTGACCCAGAGAATGACACAGGTGAAGCACAGGCATGATTTACCACTGACCCAGAGAACGACACAGGTAAAGCACAGGCATGATTTACCACTGACCCAGAGAACGACACAGGTGAAGCACAGGCATGATTTAACACTGACCCACAGAACGACACGGATGAAGCACAGGCATGATTTACCACTGACCCAGAGAATGACACAGGTGAAGCACAGGCATGATTTAACACTGACCCGCACAATAACACAGGTGAAGCACAGGCATGATTTAACACTGACCCACAGAACGACACAGGTGAAGCACAGGCATGATTTACCACTGACCCACAGAACGACACGGATGAAGCACAGTCATGATTTACCACTGACCCACAGAACGACACAGGTGAAGCACAGGCATGATTTACCACTGACCTCCAGAACGACACAGGTGAAGCACAGGCATGATTTACCACTGACCCACAGAACGACACAGGTGAAGCACAGGCATGATTTAACACTGACCCACAGAACGACATGGATGAAACACAGGCATGATTTACCACTGACCCAGAGAACGACACAGGTGAAGCACAGGCATGATTTACCATTGACCCAGAGAACGACACAGGTGAAGCACAGGCATGATTTAACACTGACCCAGAGAACGACACAGGTGAAGCACAGGCATGATTTACCACTGACCCAGAGAACGACACAGGTAAAGCACAGGCATGATTTACCACTGACCCAGAGAACGACACAGGTGAAGCACAGGCATGATTTAACACTGACCCACAGAACGACACGGATGAAGCACAGGCATGATTTACCACTGACCCAGAGAATGACACAGGTGAAGCACAGGCATGATTTAACACTGACCCACAGAACGACACGGATGAAGCACAGGCATGATTTACCACTGACCCAGAGAACGACACAGGTGAAGCACAGGCATGATTTACCACTGACCCACAGAACGACACAGGTGAAGCACAGGCATGATTTACCACTGACCCACAGAACGACACTGGTGAAGCACAGGCATGATTTAACACTGACCCACAGAACGACACGGATGAAGCACAGGCATGATTTACCACTGACCCAGAGAACGACACAGGTGAAGCACAGGCATGATTTACCACTGACCCACAGAAAGGCACAGGTGAAGCATAGGCATGATTTACCACTGACCCACAGAAAGACACAGGTGAAGCACAGGCATGATTTACCACTGACCCACAGAAAGACACAGGTGAAGCACAGGCATGATTTACCACTGACCCACAGAACGACACGGATGAAGCACAGGCATGATTTACCACTGACCCACAGAAAGACACAGGTGAAGCACAGGCATGATTTACCACTGACCCACAGAAAGACACAGGTGAAGCACAGGCATGATTTACCACTGACCCACAGAACGACACGGATGAAGCACAGGCATGATTTACCACTGACCCAGAGAACGACACGGATGAAGCACAGGCATGATTTAACACTGGCCCGCACAATAACACAGGTGAAGCACAGGCACGATTTACCACTGACCCACAGAATGACACAGTTGAAACACAGGTATGATTTAACACTGACCCACAGAACAACACAGGTGAAACACAGGCATGATTTAACACTGACCCACAGAAAGACACAGGCGAAGCACAGGCATGATTTACCACTGACCCAGAGAACGACACGGATGAAGCACAGGCATGATTTAACACTGGCCCGCACAATAACACAGGTGAAGCACAGGCATGATTTACCACTGACCCACAGAATGACACGGATGAAGCACAGGCATGATTTAACACTGGCCCGCACAATAACACAGGTGAAGCACAGGCACGATTTACCACTGACCCAGAGAACGACACAGGTGAAGCACAGGCATGATTTAACACTGACCCGCACAATAACACAGGTGAAGCACAGGCATGATTTAACACTGACCCACAGAACGACACAGGTGAAGCACAGGCATGATTTACCACTGACCCACAGAACGACACGGATGAAGCACAGTCATGATTTACCACTGACCCACATAACGACACAGGTGAAGCACAGGCATGATTTACCACTGACCTCCAGAACGACACAGGTGAAGCACAGGCATGATTTACCACTGACCCACAGAACGACACAGGTGAAGCACAGGCATGATTTAACACTGACCCACAGAACGACATGGATGAAACACAGGCATGATTTACCACTGACCCAGAGAACGACACAGGTGAAGCACAGGCATGATTTACCATTGACCCAGAGAACGACACAGGTGAAGCACAGGCATGATTTAACACTGACCCAGAGAACGACACAGGTGAAGCACAGGCATGATTTACCACTGACCCACAGAACGACACAGGTGAAGCACAGGCATGATTTACCACTGACCCAGAGAATGACACAGGTAAAGCACAGGCATGATTTACCACTGACCCACAGAACGACACAGGTGAAGCACAGGCATGATTTACCACTGACCCAGAGAATGACACAGGTGAAGCACAGGCATGATTTAACACTGACCCACAGAACGACACGGATGAAGCACAGGCATGATTTACCACTGACCCAGAGAACGACACAGGTGAAGCACAGGCATGATTTACCACTGACCCACAGAACGACACAGGTGAAGCACAGGCATGATTTACCACTGACCCACAGAACGACACTGGTGAAGCACAGGCATGATTTAACACTGACCCACAGAACGACACGGATGAAGCACAGGCATGATTTACCACTGACCCAGAGAACGACACAGGTGAAGCACAGGCATGATTTACCACTGACCCACAGAAAGGCACAGGTGAAGCATAGGCATGATTTACCACTGACCCACAGAAAGACACAGGTGAAGCACAGGCCTGATTTACCACTGACCCACAGAAAGACACAGGTGAAGCACAGGCATGATTTACCACTGACCCACAGAACGACACGGATGAAGCACAGGCATGATTTACCACTGACCCACAGAAAGACACAGGTGAAGCACAGGCATGATTTACCACTGACCCACAGAAAGACACAGGTGAAGCACAGGCATGATTTACCACTGACCCACAGAATGACACAGATGAAGCACAGGCATGATTTACCACTGACCCAGAGAACGACACGGATGAAGCACAGGCATGATTTAACACTGGCCCGCACAATAACACAGGTGAAGCACAGGCACGATTTACCACTGACCCACAGAATGACACAGTTGAAACACAGGTATGATTTAACACTGACCCACAGAACGACACAGGTGAAACACAGGCATGATTTAACACTGACCCACAGAAAGACACAGGTGAAGCACAGGCATGATTTACCACTGACCCAGAGAACGACACGGATGAAGCACAGGCATGATTTAACACTGGCCCGCACAATAACACAGGTGAAGCACAGGCATGATTTACCACTGACCCACAGAATGACACGGATGAAGCACAGGCATGATTTACCACTGACCCAGAGAACGACACAGGTGAAGCACAGGCATGATTTACCACTGACCCACAGAACGACACAGGTGAAGCACAGGCATGATTTACCACTGACCCACAGAACGACACTGGTGAAGCACAGGCATGATTTAACACTGACCCACAGAACGACACGGATGAAGCACAGGCATGATTTACCACTGACCCACAGAACGACACGGATGAAGCACAGGCATGATTTACCACTGACCCAGAGAATGACACAGGTGAAGCACAGGCATGATTTACCACTGACCCACAGAACGACACGGATGAAGCACAGGCATGATTTATTACTGACCCAGAGAACGACACAGGTGAAGCACAGGCATGATTTACCACTGACCCAGAGAACGACACAGGTGAAGCACAGGCATGATTTAACACTGACCCACAGAACGACACGGATGAAGCACAGGCATGATTTACCACTGACCCACAGAACGACACAGGTGAAGCACAGGCATGATTTACCACTGACCCAGAGAATGTCACAGGTGAAGCACAGGCATGATTTAACACTGACCCACAGAACGACACGGATGAAGCACAGGCATGATTTACCACTGACCCAGAGAACGACACAGGTGAAGCACAGGCATGATTTACCACTGACCCACAGAAAGACACAGGTGAAGCACAGGCATGATTTACCACTGACCCACAGAACGACACGGATGAAGCACAGGCACGATTTACCACTGACCCACAGAAAGACACAGGTGAAGCACAGGCACGATTTAACACTGACCCAGAGAACGACACAGGTAAAGCACAGGCATGATTTAACACTGACCCACAGAAAGACACAGGTGAAGCACAGGCATGATTTACCACTGACCCAGAGAACGACACAGGTGAAGCACAGGCATGATTTACCACTGACCCAGAGAACGACACAGGTGAAGCACAGGCATGATTTACCACTGACCCAGAGAACGACACAGGTGAAGCACAGGCATGATTTACCACTGACCCAGAGAACGACACAGGTAAAGCACAGGCATGATTTAACACTGACCCAGAGAACGACACAGGTGAAGCACAGGCATGATTTACCACTGACCCAGAGAACGACACAGGTGAAGCACAGGCATGATTTACCACTGACCCAGAGAACGACACAGGTGAAGCACAGGCATGATTTACCACTGACCCAGAGAACGACACAGGTGAAGCACAGGCATGATTTAACACTGACCCAGAGAACGACACAGGTGAAGCACAGGCATGATTTACCACTGACCCAGAGAACGACACAGGTGAAGCACAGGCATGATTTACCACTGACCCAGAGAACGACACAGGTGAAGCACAGGCATGATTTAACACTGACCCACAGAACGACACGGATGAAGCACAGGCATGATTTACCACTGACCCAGAGAACGTCACAGGTGAAGCACAGGCATGATTTAACACTGACCCACAGAACGACACGGATGAAGCACAGGCATGATTTACCACTGACCCAGAGAACGACACAGGTGAAGCACAGGCATGATTTACCACTGACCCACAGAAAGACACAGGTGAAGCACAGGCATGATTTACCACTGACCCACAGAACGACACGGATGAAGCACAGGCACGATTTACCACTGACCCACAGAAAGACACAGGTGAAGCACAGGCATGATTTAACACTGACCCAGAGAACGACACAGGTAAAGCACAGGCACGATTTAACACTGACCCACAGAAAGACACAGGTGAAGCACAGGCATGATTTACCACTGACCCAGAGAACGACACAGGTGAAGCACAGGCATGATTTACCACTGACCCAGAGAACGACACAGGTGAAGCACAGGCATGATTTACCACTGACCCAGAGAACGACACAGGTGAAGCACAGGCATGATTTACCACTGACCCAGAGAACGACACAGGTGAAGCACAGGCATGATTTACCACTGACCCAGAGAACGACACAGGTGAAGCACAGGCATGATTTACCACTGACCCAGAGAACGACACAGGTAAAGCACAGGCATGATTTAACACTGACCCACAGAAAGACACAGGTGAAGCACA
This sequence comes from Paramisgurnus dabryanus, assembly GCF_030506205.2. Classification (NCBI taxonomy): domain Eukaryota; kingdom Metazoa; phylum Chordata; class Actinopteri; order Cypriniformes; family Cobitidae; genus Paramisgurnus; species Paramisgurnus dabryanus. The sequence continues at coordinate 37,543,472 of NC_133341.1, read as the reverse complement.
GGCATGATTTACCACTGACCCAGAGAACGACACAGGTGAAGCACAGGCATGATTTACCACTGACCCAGAGAACGACACAGGTGAAGCACAGGCATGATTTACCACTGACCCAGAGAACGACACAGGTGAAGCACAGGCATGATTTACCACTGACCCAGAGAACGACACAGGTGAAGCACAGGCATGATTTAACACTGACCCACAGAACGACACGGATGAAGCACAGGCATGATTTACCACTGACCCAGAGAATGACACAGGTGAAGCACAGGCATGATTTAACACTGACCCACAGAACGACACAGATGAAGCACAGGCATGATTTACCACTGACCCAGAGAACAACACAGGTGAAGCACAGGCATGATTTACCACTGACCCACAGAAAGACACAGGTGAAGCACAGGCATGATTTACCACTGACCCACAGAACGACACGGATGAAGCACAGGCATGATTTACCACTGACCCAGAGAACGACACAGGTGAAGCACAGGCATGATTTACCACTGACCCACAGAACGACACGGATGAAGCACAGGCATGATTTAACACTGGCCCGCACAATAACACAGGTGAAGCACAGGCACGTTTTACCACTGACCCACAGAAAGACACAGGTGAAGCACAGGCATGATTTAACACTGACCCACAGAACGACACAGGTAAAGCACAGGCATGATTTAACACTGACCCAGAGAACGACACAGGTGAAGCACAGGCACGATTTACCACTGACCCACAGAAAGACACAGGTGAAGCACAGGAATGATTTAACACTGACCCACAGAAAGACACAGGTGAAGCACAGGCATGATTTAACACTGACCCAGAGAACGACACAGGTGAAGCACAGGCATGATTTAACACTGACCCACAGAAAGACACAGGTGAAGCACAGGCATGATTTACCACTGACCCAGAGAACGACACAGGTGAAGCACAGGCATGATTTACCACTGGCCCAGAGAACGACACAGGTGAAGCACAGGCATGATTTACCACTGACCCACAGAACGACACAGGTAAAGCACAGGCATGATTTACCACTGACCCAGAGAATGACATGGGCGACGCACAGAATTCATAAGGTGACAGTGACACCCAGTTGAACACAGACATGGCATAATGGTCAGAGATTTTCTATTTTCAGTTAGAATCAGGTACAAAATGAAATGAAATTATAAATATATATTTCATAGTATCATTTTTTTTTCTTTAACATGCAATTCTGATCCTTAGCTTAATCTCTTCATATGATATATAGCTGTTCTATCTCTTTTTGCAGCTACTTTCCTGAGCTATAATTTTTAAACCAAAAGGAAATGGAGATATTTTGCTATATTAAAAGATGCAGGACATAGTATAACACATAGAACAAGTTACTATAGGCCAGGGGTCTCCAACATGGTGCCAACATGGAGCCTAAAATGAATGATCTTTCTTAATGTAGTTTACTGAAAAGCATTACACAAAATGATTGACAATCTGATAAGGACTGTAAGGATGCTTTACAATTAATTAATTTGACTATCAGCAAATGTTGAAAATAAAGGTTATACAGTTTTATTCACAATAAAGTCAAAAAATTTAACAGGGTCACACAAAGGGTGTTAATATTTTTAGGAACATACAAAAAAGTAAGATAAATATAATATAGTGAATATTATCATAGTATTAAACAATACAATGACACTTAAAAGCAAATCAACACTTCATGTGCCACAAAAGGGATTCATAATGAGTGCACATTTAAAATCATATATAAAATCTTTAATAATTTTTTACAGGTTATTAAAGATGCTTAGTGCAGACAAAACATTTGACACATGTAATATGGACTTGATTAAATGGGTTTTCTAAATGTAGGCCTATCAATTAATTTTATCTGTTTTGTAATCACCCGCTTTTAAACAGATCCTAAAATGTTAATTTTGCGAGAAATCATTGGTTTGTAATGTTCTTTCTCATTTAAAAACTTTCTGCCTTTCCATCTGTGATCCATTGACAATGCCTTTATGCTGTTACTGTGTGTTAACTCTGAGTTACTTTCAGTGGGTTGACTGAACTAACTCTTAACTGTGTTTTGGAACCGACTAACCCAGAGTAAGCAAGTTTAGGGTTAATTAATCCAGAGTGCAGGGTTAATCTGATGTTAAGTTAACCCTGCTTTTTGGAATACACCCCTGAATGCTGGAATGGTGTTAAACAAACAAACAAACAAACAAACAAACAAACAAACATCTGACATGCATGATTCAACTCATCAGTTCATTAGTAAAGACGTTGTGTCAGATAAGGGAGAAAAGGTGCTACGGGTTTCCTCAGGACAGTTTTAAGAAACACAGGTTCAATTCAATTCAATTTTATTTATATAGCGCTTTTCACAAAAGTCAATTGTTTCAAAGCAGCTTTACATAAATAGAAGCAGTGAAAAGCACAGAAAAACGACAGATAGCACAACAAAATACATGATAGCATGAGCAGTTAAATTTGCTGCGGCTATGACTCAATATTATAAGTGCACGTAGTACTAAAGCAACGTATAGAAGAGGAAGCTAAGTAAAGCCCAAAAAGGCTGCCTCCCCGGGGTGAAAAACCACCTAGGAGAAAAAACCCCCCCGGGCTTTTATCCGAGGAAAAATACTCACTCAGACTCACTCATACAATCATTGGCGTCACCTACTGGTGTAATGATGTGTAACATACAACAAAAAACTGAATGAATCATATAACACATATCCTTAAAAATTCAAGCAACAAATCTGAGAGAAACAGACCAAAGAAGGGAGGCCAGTGTTAGATATTTAAGTTTGTAATGATCAAAACTCTGTGTAAAAATACTATACTGCATAAAAGTAAATAGAGGAAATATGCACATCTCACCCACATCATAATTGTATTTAATGCTTTTCACAAATGTTCATTGTTTCAAGGCAAACGAAATCCAGTCTTAAATCAAACTGAAATGTTTGCAAAGCTGTTTGGGATTCAGGTTATCCTATAGGTTAACTGTGTTGGGCTGAAGGGACAACCAAGCATTTTTTAGAAAGATTATCTAAATGAGGCAAACACAGACATAAAAAAACTCATTCTTGTTTTCCCTCGGTTGCTTAAAGAAACTACACTGTACTAAGAGAATTGAGGAAGAAAGAAAATATCCATTTAAGACAAAAAAGACAAGAAACAAACCTTCTAGCTTATACAACAATGGATGACTATGTTGTTATATTGCATATTGCATATATAATATATATTCAGTGTTATTCATATTTACATTGTTAGTATTGTAAGTACTTTATGGCCTGGTTTCACAGTCAAGGTTTAGATTAAGCCATGTTTAGGCCTTAGTTGAATTAGAACATTTAAGTACCTTTTATAAACGGGGATTAGAAAAAACATTACTAATTAAATTAAGTTATGTTGGGACAAATTGTTTTCAGTTAAGACAGCTCAAATTAGACTGGAACTAAACTTAAATCTGTGAAATCTGGACAAAAAGTAAAAAGATAATTGCTCAATAAAATACAAATGTAATCTATTACTATAATTTGTATTTTATTGATAAATTTGTTTGTTAAATATCATTATATTTATAATTTTTTTAATATTATTATTATTTTCATATACATTATTTTCAGGTAACATAACATTATCAGGTAACGCTCGTTTGTTTGGTCTCCCTGCTGGTAGTGGGCGCAACTTGTAATAGAGATCCATGCCTACCTGTTTTAAGTGATTTAACATCATGATGAAGATTATCGAAAAAGAAAGTGAAACATAATTGAGATAATGAACCATCATGATCACAATCAGCAGCACACATTCACATAGTAACACTGCAAAAACTCAGCGTATTGCTTTTTGGTAACAGTGCCACCCACAATAGCTGAAACTCGTTCAATGAAGTTCACACTGCAGCGCAAAATGTTTTTGAAGTGTCTGAATCCACTGACTTGTTTTCATTTACTCCTTTCAGTGAAGTATAGTAGTGGACTTATGTAGGGAAAATGAATGAGGTATAGACCTGGAATGCACGATTAATCGCATGCGATTGTCAGTAAAGCCGGTTCCTCGATTAGTAATAAATCCTCATCACCTGCTTTTTAGATGGAGCGACATTTACTACACAGAGCTGTAGTTCACTGACAAGGTGGGAAATATTGCATTCATACTTGCAGGCGATTCTTCTGTGATTATCAATGAAATATTTCTGAGCTTGTCAGTGAACTACAGCTCTGAGTAATAAATGCCGCTCCATCTAAAGTGCAGGTGGTGTGCGTGACAATTGCATGTGATTTATCGTGCAGCCCTAGATAGACAGCTATTTCAAACCGCATTGCACTTTGAAAACCGCCTTCAAAGGTTTCAGTTTCCTGGACCCCAAAAACAGCACTGTCAACTAAACGAACAGACGGACCACATAAAAAACTTCACTGTTTACTGCTGAAATCGTTGTTGTGTAAAGGGCTCATTAGTTATTTATTAACTTAGTTTTTACCTGATGCGTAAATCATTTTAGGTAGTTAAGTAAAGGTGATTTGTAAAGAGATTCAATGCAGGATGTAAATCAACATGTCACTTTATCTCAACCCCTTACTATCTTTACACTAGTGTCCTCTAGTGGCTCGAACACAAAACACCACATCTCTTACTGAAACACGTTAGTACATCCTCATTCTCTTTCTCACTACAGAAACATCATGAGTTTTATAACTTACAGTAATAACAGTAAAGTGTGAATAAGCAGGAAAAATGGACATGCAATGAGTATGTGGATAAAATGAAGTTGATTTGAGTGAAGGACGAGAAGTGAAGGTGGAGAAGAAATGCTGGATGTAATTAGGTGGATTTACTTGAATTAATGATTGACAGATCAAGTTCAGGTGTGTTCGTAAATCAATCAATCAATCAATCAATCAATCAATCAATCAATCAATCAATCAATCAATCAATCAATCAATCAAGTGTTTTACAAAGCAAAAAAGCATCAAAATAAATAAAACAAGAAGATAAGGAAGTAAAAAAACAAACAATAAATAACCAACAGTACATAAAGAAAACCCAAGATTAGATTCCAAGTGGACAAGAGAGATGCGTGCCCGTTCACACCTGGTGTTTTAATATCTCATTTGTTTATATCTGCCATGATGAACTATTTACTTATTTAGAATAGTGGTACGGTACGGTTCTCTATTTGGGTACTACTTACAATGAAAACGGACATAACCGCATACCGTACTGTACTGTACCGAACTGGCCCGTGGAAATGAGGCATTTGAGGGGATGGTCTATGAAGGTAAATCAGTAGCAAAACTTGAGAGCCTGTAAATTTTTATTTGAGAACTTGCAAAAGGGGTTTGATGACGTCCCTCAGCAGAAAAGTAGAGATTTTGAGTAGAGATCTGTTTGTCAAACTTTAAGCTGCTGTCAAATAGGATGCGCACATTTCTAGCACACTGAGTTTTACAATAAGTGAGGGAGCCAAGATCAATGCACAAACACTGCTTTCGTTAGGACCAAACATGACGATTTCAGGTTTCTTTTAATTTAGGTTTAAAAATGACTTGAAAGCAATGACTTAAATCATTAAGGCAGTCTAACAGTGGCTGTAATGAATGTTTCTTGTTGTGCTGTAAGAGAAGATACATTTAAATGATTAAATTCAGATTATGTATCAGCTTTATTCTATTTTTAGTATCATATTAAATTTCCTCTGGCACATCAGGTTTGAAGCTTTGAAGTATAGATCAGTGTTTCAGTACCCCCTCACAAAATGTTGTTGACATCTCCTAAATATTAAACACATCAGCTTGTCAGTGTGTTAAATAGAAAGACATTTCAAACATGATGATATGAGTGGGGCTCACTGACTTTTAAATGTTTTCAGATTTTGATTGCCCGTTTTTGTTACTTTTATTATTAGTGGATATTTTCAGCTCTGCATGCATTATTTGTTGTGTGCCGGTGCATTTGAAGGATGTTTTTACAAAGATCTGTCTGCAGGATCTCAACTGGATGTTTTTTTTCCATTTGGTGAAATCTTGGTTTGGATTTGTAATTGGTCCCCACACCTCACCACGACATAAAGGGCGATCGCTTCAATGACTGATTCTAAGATTTTTAATTCTTACAGGGAACTGTCAGGATCCTGTCAGAGTCTTGTTTTGTATTAATATCTAGATCATTACAGCAGGGTTATGACAGTACAATATTTTGTGTGAGAACATGTGATCATGTTATTGTTTGTATTAGACCTGGTGTCTCGTCTCTTTTATCCCGCTCTCTTGTCATCCTCTTGTCTTTATTGTTTGATTATTGTCACCTGTTCCTCTCATTATTTTGTCCCTATTTAAAGTCCTTGTGATTTCTGTTCTGTTTATGTTCATTTTGCTTTGTTTCTGCCTTGTAGAGTTCCTGTTTTGTTCCTGTGAATATCCAGTCAAAGTTAAGTCTGGTTAAGTCCTGTTCATAGTTAAGTGTTATGTACAGTAGTTTAGTCTAGTCCTGTTAGTGTTTAGTTTTGTTGTTGTTGTTTGTCTCCTCATGGGTTTTTTGTTTCTTGTTTGTTTAATAAATATCAGTGTTTTTCCATCCGTGTCTGCGCTTGGGTTCGTTCTCAACTATTCCTGACAGGATCTCTATTGGACATTGATGCTTTATAGCATAATCTCTGTTCATTCACTGCAGGGTTAAAGTTTCCTGTATGGTGTGATTCTTTGTTTTTTAAACCTAGGTAATTGTAGATCATAATTTGACCGTCAGTGTTTAGTGGGTAAGAGCAGATCAACTCTCTCTCTCTGCATCTGTGTGTTTAATAGTAGTGCGTAAATAAAGAGCATTGAAACAGACTACATGTTTGGTGACCTGTTTGTCATATAGGGGAGAGCAGGGCTTTGGGTCTATCATTCAAATCAATGATTTTTTTTACACAATCAACACACATGTATCTGCTTACAAATGAACACTTAATGTTTGTTTGTGTGATCTACCGTTATCGTACAATTACACAGAAAGTGACAGGAGTGCAAACGTTGTAACAAACAGAGGGTTTGTTACACCTGTTAGAAAATTTAGTTTAAACACAAATAATTCAATCAAATTCTGTCTATATACTAAAGGTGGATATTGATTATATATCTGCCTATAGAGATCCACCCATTCATCCATCCTTCATCTAAACATCCTTGTATTATGCAGCAATGAATATAAATAGATTTAAGACAAAAAAAATCCTAATAGTGAGTTATTTCCCCTGATATTGTATTAAAGGGGTCATAGCATGAAAATGTTAGCATTGCCACTTTGTAGGTTTGAGCAAAAATGTGTCGTTTTGGGTGTGTTTTTTAAAATGCAAATGAGCGGATGAAGTGCAAACACTGATCACAATGATGGTGGTTTGTTGTAATTCAAACTCATTTGTGCTGTCAAGTCCTTCTTTTCTCTCTCTTTCTCTCTGCACTAAATAGCAGTGCAGTGGTTGGATTGTGCAGATTAAGGGGGCGGTATTATTCTAATAAGATATCCTTATGACATCATAATGAAAGCCAAATTTCAATGACCTATTTTTGCTCACACCTACAAAGTGGCAATGCTAACATTTTCATGCCATGGCCCCTTTAACAGTTATCATTTTGATAAATAGTATTTACATTGTTTTCATTTCATTATCATTGTATACCTGAGACTGTGTGACAACTAACCCCACTGTGTAAAAATGTTTTCAATCGCAGCTATCAGTTACTAGGAGTTGTTGACATGTTTGTTTTGTTTTAGGTAACAAGACTGTGATTAAAATAATATAAGGTTGGATTTGGTGACTTACACACACCCAACTCAGATATAAAAAACCATAAGATGAAGAAATTGACTTTGATAACACTCTTTATTCAATATCTTAACCAAAACACATCAAAACTTTTCACAAATTCACATGAGATCTTCTGACAGTAAGAGACCACAAGCACAGATTGCTCGGCCCTATAGAAATGTATAAAGTAGCCGTGTTACGATTAACCCCGCGTTAGATTGTGCTCCGCTCACCCCTACTGATGTTTCATCTTTCTAATTCCTATTATTAAAATATGTCTTTGATTTTTACACACTTTAAACTGCTCATTTAACTATGATGAGCTCTGACTTTAGTAGTTTCTGGATCTGGATGTCACTAGTCTGAGTAAAGTGAAATACTTTATGCAAACAGAAGGGGGAACCAGTTAACCAAAAATGAACATTGCTGACTGATGATCATACTTCAGCTCGTGGGGATGGGTTGATTGTTTAGTATGGCCTCTACTAAGTAAATCATTATGTTGTTGTTTATATTTTTATTTAGGTTTAGGTTTAGATATTTATTGCTAGAAAATAAGTTAATTGAACAGATACGGTTTTTACACTTTACTTGGTAAGAATTAGCAACAGAATATCTTTAGTAAAAAGCTACAACCCTCATAAAAGAAGAATATGATATAAATTGATTTAATTCCTACATGTGGCCTCATGAGGTTGCTGATCAACGTTGTGTGAAGGTTAAGCATCAGTGTTGAGGTCTTGTCTTTGTAAATGAAAGCAGCAGTTGTAGTTTTCGTCTGTGACAGCTCTGTGTCTTTGATCAGATGAGAGAAATACACGTTTGGGCTTTAAGGAGTTTAGCCGTGAGCAGAGGCGGAGATGATGTCACGTGTTTCTCTCGTGACGAGTGATATGAAGGTGAGTCGCTCTGTATGTGAACTCAATGTTAATCACTTGCTATGGCTATTGAACGCAAAGTGTGTGTTTGTGCGGTTTAGCAGCCATTTATAGAGCAGCTATTACCTGTTCCCACATCTGGGTGTAGTCTGAATGGCAAAAAACCACCCACACCATGCGCAAGTGCACATAAACAAAATCATTATTGTGTAACAAGTTAATTATGGTGCATTTAAATCAAGAAACTTGATTTATTGCATTTAGCATACTTTTGTATACTTAACAATTATTAAAAAAGAAGCTAATAACAAATCACTAATGTGCATATATTTTGTTTTCATTTTGAACTTTTATTACAAATATGTTTCGCTGGGATAGCAAGAAATATAATTACATCTTTCTTTAGATTTTTGCATATTTTAAATATATCAAGAATACAATATAAAAGCGCGTTTTAGAGATTGTGATTTAAGATATTCCACTGGGTGGCGCTGTAGTACCACTGAACATCTCGCAATTGTATTGTACGTGTGCGTGTATATGTTTATGAATCCCAGTGGGAACTTCATCCTGAATGCACACACTAACTTATGGGGAATAAATGGAGGTCCTCGCGTGTAAACGAGCTTATAAATCGTACAAAATGATATTAAAACTTGTGAAACCTGTAACTCTTAGTCCTATAGTTCATCATCTATCCCCTATAATAATTAACCATGCTTTTTGTGGTAACGTGTAGTAACCATGTTTTTCATATTAATGACTATTAGCAAAACATGGTTTTACTACAGTAAGCATTTTTAGTGGTAACGATGGTTTTAGGTTTATGTTTAGAGGTTTGGTCAGGGGCAGAGGATACAGTGTCCAATATTAAAACCATTGCATCTATAAAATTTCCCTACGGTGATAACAAGACGTGTGCGTGCGTGCGTGCGAATTTATCATCACTTATTATTTTCCCCCAGAAATTAGCGTAACAGTATTTTCATAAACAATATTATTTTTTATATTTTTGCATCTTATGTACAGCCATCCATTCCTAGAATTTGCACAATTATTCTTGGTATTTTATTAACTGCTTGAGCTTGAGGTCTCACCCGGAGATCCTGTATCGTTTAAAGACTTTTCCCATCTATTCTTGGCTCTTATTGCCCGTTTTTCAAAACGTTTTGTTAAATACAATATTAGTTTAGCTTTGTTGCTTGTATTTAAGAAATGCTTTTGAAATGCAAAATATGTTGGCATTTTTGTCTGTAAAACGTTTCTCAATTTTTAAACAAACCGCTTTTAGATCAAAAGTTTTTACAATCTTGAGAAACATTTCAGTACAGTGACCGCAAACTTTTGATCGGTAGGGTGCATATGGCTTAATAAATGATCAATATTGTTTTCCGTTTAATGAAAATGGTAAACAACACTTGCATAGACCACTTACGTAACATTTGTTAGATGTTTTGAGTATGTGTTCGTATGATTCTAAATGACACTTTGCACTTTGACGTGTACTTTGCCTGTGACCGCTGGGTGGCGACATGTTTGACTTTATCATAGATCTCATGACGCCCCGTCGCCGCCGGGTAATAAACTCGACTCTGATAAAGAAGGCGCCAGGTGAGCAATAGAAAGACCAATTGTGATAGTTTGCGTGGTGTTTACCAGCGTTCTCCAGCGCCAATATCGTTACTTATTAACCGTACTTTATACAAATAAAGATATACTCCTGATAAACTCTGACTCGAGGCGCAATAGAGTAGCAATCAAGTTATTTTACATTCTTACAGGTTCACATCGGTCCACATCAGGAAAATGTATGACGAGCCTCGTAAACGCTTTCCAGGTCCATATGACCAGGAAAGGTTTCCAGCTGACAAGTCTTGATTTGCTAATATACTTTCATTTTCAAAGTCTTATAGATAAAGTCGTTGAGCATTTAATATTTAGTATATTTAATATTTTATAATGACAAGGAAAATAGATTTACTTCACGTATTACGACACAATGGGTTAAAACTATGAATCACTTTATTTAAATCTTACATTCGTTACTGCAAAATAATTATAATAAATATTATTCATTTTAAGAAATACAATGAACTAAATCTAAAATGCAGTCAACAGCGTGAGGACATAAACGGCAAAGTCTTTATTTTCAGACGCTTTTTGGGCGTTTTTTATTTTTGGCAGTTTAGACTCATGGGTCACAAAAAATTGTAAATTGAAACACACATTTTGAATAAAGCATTTTAATTGTGTGAAAGAAAATTGTCATTATATTTAGGTCATTGGTGCCTTAAATGTGCTGGATTAAAACACACAGGAGTTTACGAAAGATGGCACATGATGACAGAGTCCGCTAGAAAATCCAGCAGTGTGTGGGTGTTACGGGTGCAATCCAGCGACAAAAGGACATTAATGAAAATGTAATAAACAAGGACAATAGCTCACAAGCCACACACACACACACACACACACACACACACACACACACACACACACACACACACATACATATAAACGTATATCCACAATAAATTAAGTTTAGCTCCCTAAAACACACAACCAAAGAAACTTATTTATATTTACAAGCAATATTCCTATGAAATATTTACATAAATATGTTATTTATATTTATTTATTCATTATTTACATTTGTGTTAATTATGACCCATTTATTCATGTGATCCCTTTCCTAATTGTCCCAAATAAATCTCAAAAGGTGATAAGTTTCGTACCGTGCCTGGTTCCCTAAATAATCAAATGATTAATCAATAGTCCACTAATTAATTCACTATTGAGGGCAACTTGGAACGGAGATCAAGATGTTTACATTTAGCAATTTATAAAACTATATCAACTACTCTGCTTTTCGAGGTAAAAGGAATCATCTAGGCAACCCAAATGTAAAAAAATCCCTCCGTCACATTTAATGTTGCCTATAATATACTGGCTGATTAAGCGATTTGAATAACTCGGCCTTAAAGAGTAACCCAGCCGTAATGCTCTAGTCTGATCTTGGACATGCATAGGCCTATACGCCTCCAGTTAATTTTAATTTCTTAATATTTATTTTAAACACTTCGGTGTTTCTCGATAAAGACATTAAATAACCATTGAGGCATATAAAGTTAAATCAGTTACCCTGGAGCATAGGCTAACATAAAGGAGCGCAGCAGCCTTATTCAGTATCAATACTGTTCAATACTTCTACGGTATTCAAAGAGTTGGAAAATATTCAAAGATACTCTTTACATTTAACAGAAGAGAAACATACATCATGTGTTTATTTTTGTATTTCCAAAGTGCATTTAAGACTAAACTCTTTATTTTCGATGTAGGTCCGTACTGTAAACTTCTTAATCTTCGTACGCAATCTGTATCAGTGTCTTCATCATTCGCTCACTTCACGGAGACACGCTGCGTGGCCTGTCCTGTGTGGCCTCGAGTCCACTGACCAGGCGCTGGATGCTCTGTAACTCGCTGCTGGAGTCTTTCTCAACGCAGGTTTTCGGTGACAATGACACTGAACCCGACGAGCGGCTGGTGACCTCACAGTCAAGGGCAGCGCAATCGGGACTCGCGGCCGTTCTGTCTCCTTTCAAATCGACGGCACCGGTCGCCATGGGTGGGATCGCCGTTGTGAGCAAAGTGCTGTCCGGGATATTCGGTAAAGTGTACGGGCTGTACCTTAACCGAGGCCGCACCGCGTTTAGAAAAGGATGTCGATGGACTGATGAGGAGGCGGCGGCGGAGGAAGCAGCTGCCGCCGCGGCCATATATGTATAAGGATAAGAGAAGAGACCTCCGAACGGAGACACAGCCAAACCCTAGAGAGATAGAGAGAAAGAGACAGAGAGAGAGGTTTTCAAAACCATATCAAAGCCTTCCTGTGGTTTTATTTACAAGCGTATGTTTAATATTATAATATCCGAATAACTGCAACAGATTGACATTTTTTATCTATCTATAAATGTGCAAAATGGAGCCAATTAACACTTGAATTAATATGCAATGGCAGTAGGAATAAATTAAATTAAATTAAATAAAACATAGCCTAAAAAAACTATGCAATCGTCCTTTAATCAAATGAGTAAATTGTCTCCTCTGTTATTTTCCCGTTGAAACAGGAGATTATTTAAGCGATCAAATTAGCCTGTATAATATCTTTCACTACGTCATTGATTTTTTTCTACAGAAATTAATTGACTGCCTGTTACTGTAGACACACATCAATCAAGTTTTATTGCTCCTAATCAAGCGACAGTTGTTGGAAGTTAGATATTTGCTGACAGCGAATTTATAGACTGCGCCACAAAAAGCTTCACTGCAAAATATAATGACACACCTTAATTTTATTTAATTGTTACTCCAGCATTACAGTGTCCAAAAAGAACATACATACTTAATAGACTCTCGACGTCAAGGCTTTCGCTAGTAATTATGAATAACAGCTTTACCTGCGACGCCAGCACGTGTTGCTGCAGATGAAAGGGCAGCTGCGGCCCGCTCAGGTTTTGTGTCGATGATGCCATGCTGCTTGTGTCCAGTGTATTGACCCCACCGGAGGAAACGGCTGCCAGTATAGGGCCCATCCCAGCGGCCATGTTTGAGAAGGCGCCTCCCATATTGAACTGACTCGGGTGTAAGAGGAAAGGATGGGCACCACCCAAGTGATTGAAGAACTGTTGCCCGGCCAAACCCGGAGGAAATCCGAAATTGTGTAAGTGGCTGTGATTTAAGTGCGCTGTGCCATCTGTTTGGACAGTCAATGGCATGTAATTTTCTTTGCTCACTGTCCGGCAGTCGTCTATTTTGGCCTGATCCCGGCCTGGACTTTTGAGCTCCTCGCCAGAACGGGTGGTGCTGGATATGAGGGTTATAGGACTCTGAGCCCTGTTTTTTTCAGCTCTGCGACCGATAGCCTCACTTTCCACGAATAGACTTTTGCTTAAACTCACATCAGGGTCCTTCGAGTCTTCGGTCGTGGTTGAAATTTTACTAGAATCCGGCCCGTCTTTCAAATTTCCGTCTTTTTCTTCGTCTTCACTGTCTTCATCACTGTCACAAAAATCTGCAAATAGAAACGGCACACAAACTGTTTTCAAGAAAGTACCGTTGCTGTATTTCTTTATTTCAAATATTATTATTGTTTAAAAACAATTGCCAAATAAAACATGCTAAAATTATTGTAGTAGTGAAAAATGTGTTTAAAACTCATATACAGTTTTCTTTAGCATTGTAATAATTTCCTGATTAAGTTGCATTTAATAGTTTAAAACGCCTGTACAAAAACCGCTTGATCTTCGAAAAATAAATGGTCTATTTTATTGTTATGCTGTTACAAATATATAACGGATTCGATTGTTATGCATTTACAAATATACAATTGAATATATGACTGAATATTAATATATGTGCCAAAACACAATATTGTGATCAGTGTAAAGAACAGGACACACGTATTACCTGGTTATTGAATATGGCACTTCTTCAAAAAGAAATTCTTAACTCTGACAACTCATACCTTTTAAATTGTTCTGGCCAGCAGTTGATACAGCAGGAGATGTAGCCTGTCGAAAACATTTAAACGAAGCTTGTTCGCCGGACGAATCGTCTGACGTCCCATGATCTTTTTTCTGCTGCTCGTCATATGAACGCATGGACTGCAGGGCCAGTTGTTTCCTGTTTTTAAAACAGGTTTAAAAAAATAAATTTTGAGACATTCGAGAAAAATGCGTTTGCTAACAGGACAGTGTTTTCCGGAGTATATAATCTTTCTTTGTTTGGTTTTAATTTTTAAAGCATTATTTATTGGTTTGTAGCTACAGAGTGAAATGACAGTTTGTTTAGTTTTACCTTTTCTCACGCCTCCCATTTCCAGTGTCACGGAATCCTTTTGCAAACGGATTGTGATCAATTTTTAATTGTGTTATCTGTAAAAAGCAATTGTATATTTAAGCATGAGAAATCAGGGCTGTATGAATTGTACCCCAACATTTGAATACTCCTGCAAGGAATAATTGTTTACTAACCAAATGAAATATAATCTAATCTCTCTATCGCTCCCCCCCACACACGCAATTGTTTAAACTTTTTTCATCTTCAGTACCTCCTCTTAAGCCCCCTCCTTCTTTTCATTCTTTCATAAACACACACACACACACACACACACACACACACACAAACATATAATTCCGTGCACAGAATGTTTCACATTGGCAGAATTGTTGGATCCTTTGATTAAATGTAAGGCAGAACTCAATTTGTGTAAGTGAGAGAAATCAAAAGCGAATCAATTTTACTTTCACTTTGATATACTGTGTGTGTGTGTGTGTGTGTGGCTGCTTGTGCTGCAGGCTTCATAGTGATCTGTGATATATCTAATAAAAATGAATGGCAATAACAATATTAAATAGATAGAATACTGTTTCCGATAATAGCACTTAACGGTAATCTTTATTTCCTGTTAAAGTTTATGTAGACTAAACCCGATGCAAGTATTAACAAAACCGTTGATTCATTTTCAACGCACAAAACTCGATAAGACCTACCTTGTCGTTCTGGTAGGCAGTGACAGCAATGAAATCTGTTTCAGGAAACACGTAGGTCCTGAACGTGCTGTAGGGGAGTTTCAGAATGTCGTTGGCTCTCACAATGTGAAATCTTGGCTGGTATTTGTGCATGGAGTTTAGGATCGTCTGAAATACAATTCACACTAACATTTCAGAAAATATTCTCGACTTTCACAGAAGGCAAAATTATGCGTGTTTATGCGATACATTTCTGCATATTTTTCTCTACTAACAAGTCTAGGCCTGTAACTTTCTTCTGTACCACTGAAGAAATTCAAATGATCGATCATCTACTCATTTTTAAGTAGCTATAGAAACAATCGAGCTTATAGGCTCTAGAATTTTTATAATAATCAATTTAAGCGACTACAACAAACAACAATATTACTTATTATTGTAGTTTAAAAAAAAATCACACTTGACACTTACAAAACCATGCTTATCGGAGATGTTATTTGTCAGCTTAAGTTTGTGAAAGTTGACGACTTTAGACATCCATTGCTCGCCAGTGGCCGGACTGTCGGGGTGAATGTACATCCGTTTTGGCATTTCGGGGTCAGCCTTCCCTGCCACCATCCAGCGAGAGTTGTGAAATTTATACCTACAGTCGTCAGCCGCAACTATATCCATCAACAGGATATATTTGGCCTTCTTGTCCAAGCCCGTGCATCTGACTTTAAACGGAGGGAACATTCGCCTGCAAAAGTTAACAGATATAAATGAGAAGTTATACTTTACGTTTCACTATATATATATATATATATATTTATTTTATATGAGCTACAATCTGTTCATTCTTTTAATGGAAGTGTGAATTTTGTCTTTAGAGAAACAATAATAGCTGAATGTAAAAAGTCAGTGCATGCGGCCCAGTCTTACCCTAACTTATGCGGCCCAGTCTCCTAACTTGTGAAATACTCAAAAGCTAAACGCAGCAAAATAAATTTTTGAAAAGGTTCGCTTACATAAAACAGTAAAAATTATGGACATTTATCCTTAACTACGGCGCTTTAATTTTGCAAAATTAAATTTTTCTTCACTAATAATGATGACTAATTTAAGTTTTATCCAACTTCTTAAAGTTAACCTTTATTATAAACAAAATGAGCCTGGGATATTTATTAATGACCATGTATTTATGTCACTTAGTATAGTACTTAAAATAAAATATTAATGTAGAGCTTTCAAATGTTTGCAGGAGTAATCGCCAACAGTGGATTTTTACAGTTGGATTACATTTATGCGTGTTGTAAAAAATTCATCAACATGCCAAGTGCCCAAATAAAGATAAAACTTGCAATAAAAAGCAAGACGCGGGTTAGGCTGGATATCTTACTTTCTGATAAGTCCCGCATGAGCTCGTCTAAAGAAAACCGTGAGTCACTCAAATCAATAAATCAATCAATCAATGAGTCAGTTATAACAGCTGATCAGGAAGCTTCTAAAATGTCGTTTTTTGTTTGACTTTGACAAAAAATTACACACGGCATTTGAATTCAGCAATTGCAGAATCATTTTATAGTTTACCTTCCTGATTTTGTGATGACCATTTCTGTGCCACGCTTGTGAAAAAGCTCCCATAGTTCCTTGGCTTCCAGGTGAACTTTCGGGTCGTCTTCAACTTCCTCCTCGGGCTCAAGTGTCTTCAGAGGCCGGAGATGCGCGCTGGCGGCTTGGTGTCCCAGTGATGAGAAGTGAAGGCCGGTTTCTGCTGCGCCCATCAGTTGCTCCATTATTGGCTTGCCCAGCGCTCCGGGCAGAGACAGGGAGCCGTTATGTGGCAATGCCAGTGCCGGGAAAAAGGGCGGCTGGTGACCCAGCATTGCACTCATTGCAAATTCTGGACCCCGGTGAGGTAAAAACGGATGATATGCCATACTGGATCCTTGAATAACTGGATCTCTCATCGGGAAGCTCATTCAAGTCCAGATAGCAGATGTGGTGGTGCGACTGAAGACGAGCGTCTGAATCAGCTAAATACTTGCACGGGCGAAATCTTTCACAAAATCCAGCTTTGCTTTTCTCCAGTATAAAAGCATCCGACGCCTCGACGTGTGAGTACCTCGATTCTTCTCTAACTGTATTCCAACAAATTATCTAAAAGAGAAAGGTTGAACCGGCTATCCATTTATCTTCGCTGCTGCAGTTTGCCTGTTGTGTCACTGCGCAAAGAAATTAAGAAAAATTGTAAAATGAAAGACGACCGAGTGTACTGTCTGCTTGCGGCGCTTTCTTTAGCTTTTTCTAAAAAAATAGACATTCCAATAAATGCGATCGCCCGGAGTCCTGCGAAATAAGATGTGTTGAAATATTTCGTTGGCTCAGAATAATTCCTCTGTCTTTACTTGTTGGAGGTATACACCTTCACGCGATCGCTCGCACGCATGCACGCACACTTTCACGCGCACACACATGCGGACAGCAGGTCCAGCACAGAGAAATTCCCAGTGCTTCTGAACTCCATCGGCTTCAGCTCCGTGAATGTGTTACATGTTTCGAGCTCTAGGTCTCTGTTGATTGGCTCTTTGACGCTTTCGGACCAATTGTGTTGCTCTGTAGGCGTGGTTTTAACAGGTCGGGTGGAGGGGAAAGACTTCAGACTTATAAAAAGGTGTTTGAGGGCTCGATTGCTGCCGCGAAACGGCGCTGCGTTGCTCGCTGTTGTGTGAATATGTCAACATCATTAGGACGCGCAACTGTCGGGCTGTGGGACCCAGAGAAGGCGAATCTGTACGTCTCGTGCGCACATCGTCACTCTTGGCCTCTCTTCAACTCATACATAGAAGATCATATGTCGCATATTTACCTGCCACGGGAAAGGATTTTATTTTTAAAAAACATTAACGAGTCGAAACAGTTGATGAAACGATGAAATTCTTATTATTGCAAATGACAGATCTCTTGCAACGTTTACTATAAAATATAAAATGCTCGGTCTGCCACGTGCTGTTACAGGATTATAAAATTGAATTACAAGATTGTTTAGAGTTCGATGATTTCATGATAAACATAATAATAATAATAATAATAATAATAATAAAAGTGAATAAAAATGACAACACATAGCAATTAAAACATCTCTCTCTCTTTCTGTCTTTCTCTTTCTTTCTCTGGACATAAAATTGCTTATGACGCTTAAACGAGACATTACAAATAATTGTTCAGTTAAAGTTTGTACTGAATAAGTGGTTGCTGTTCCAGACACCAAGAAAATATCGAATAACGAGAATGGTGAAAGTTTTTTTACACTCATACACTCGATTAAACTTTGTCGCGATATATAATTGGAGAACACATCTGGAAAATATGCAGATTGTGTTTTTGCTTATTTCTTAATGTATATGATAATAACTCCTATCTATCTATCTATCTATCTATCTATCTATCTATCTATCTATCTATCTATCTATCTATCTATCTATCTATCTATCTATCTTTTAACAGCAGACTATACATGGCACAAGTTTGTCTTAAATACATACGGAAATTGTCGGAGTGAAATAAAATAAACAATATAGCATAAAAATTGTTTCAATGCGACCAAATGAATAAACAATATTGACGAGATGCCGATACTAAATCTTTCTAGTTGTCTAAAGCAACGGGAAATAGCCTAGATCCCGTAATGCAGTTAAATCACTAAATTAATGTTACGTTGTGGTGGGTTAGATTTTAAAAACAAGAAGATTGCACGAGGAGCGATAAATGTTACAGACGTGTCTGCTGGCCAGATTTGTAGGCCTATTTATAAATACGATTGGATGTTGTTCTTAATGTTGTTCTAGTTTATTTGATGTTTTAAGAGCAATTTGATATGATGCTCATAAGCGGAATTAGAATAATCCATTAATGTATACCTATTTTCTTTGGCCTAATTCAGTACAGTTGTCCAGTTGTAAGTTCTAGTATTTAACCGGACAATCGGCTACGTGTAGATCGCTGCTCCTCCGACTGTAGTAGTTGGGTAGAAGTAAATGTTTTAAAATGTTGTTTGTTCACTAACATCTAAATTAATGTTTTTTTCACTGCCTAGTAAAGTTATTATTGTTCTTATTATTTCTTTGCAGTGTGACCTTATCTGCTAATTTTCTAGTTTTTTTCTGTGTTTTTAAATTTTCCTTGCATTTACTCCACAGTTCATTTTAGCAGAAGGCGTTACAATAGAAAGTAATAGTATTTATTTATCCATCTTAAACTGAGTAGCAGCCTTTGCACACTGTATACAGTTTTACAGGATTAGCACTGTCATGGTTCACAGATGGCCAACACATCTGACTAATTATCTAATATTAATTATACTGTCTGCTATTTAGTAAGAGAGGATTCCAGTAAAGAATCATCACAGTTCATACTGTAAATGTTTGTAAAAGCACTGCATGTGTTCAGTCAGCAGATCCATTGCTTTATTCTCATGGCTGCTTAGACATTTTGAGAATGATGCGGTCTTGCCATTTTTTCCTGTTTAAAGCAGTAATAAGAGAGCAAATGCCATTAATAGAGTTCACTTAAACTGTCATTGGTTTATTTGATATTTTTGCAGGTAAATAATAATGCAATTTCTGCAAAACTTGTTACATGTATTGACAAAACTAGTTTTAGTTAATTAGAGGATGCACTCATTGATTTGTGACCAGATTCGCTGAGGTCTGAGCAAAAGTTTTCATGATCAACAGACTGGGATCAATTAAACTGAATGCAATATATAATGCCTAAACCTTACAGCAATGCACATGTGGAATTACACCATTTAGTAGATCGCAGGCAAGCAAAAGCTTTGTAATCTTTTATGTTATTTAGATGCGGTAAGTTATTGTTCTAATGCAATGCAGAAGCTTTTGTTTTGAATTGAATCATGATGCAGGGCAACAAACTGTGTTCAGACAGATGTAGGTTTCATGCTACTGTTGATCCTGTGAGATTTTCCTCCAGTGTACAGTGGTATACTGGACAAAAAATACTGTATACATCATACACTGATCATTCAGAAAAGCTCACAATCAATCATGTCATCTAATGAGGTGGATTATAACATTATGTTTGGCACCATCATATGGGATCCTATCACATTAGACATATCTATGTTTAAAAACTAGTGTATTTTACATACACTTGAAGATCTTAAGCACTCTTCTATTAAACTTGTAATCAGCTGAGATGTTAAGATAAGGGGATTGCCTCATATAAAAGCTTGAGTCAATGGGAGGCCTCTCCCCTCTTGCTGCAGATATGTGTTGTAAGCTTGAATTGCAGTGATTTGGAATTTACATAGTGGCAAAACCTGATGATGTGCAGTACTGCAGGGCTAATAAGTCTGAATTTCATTCCACCAATTGCCCACTTATTTCATCAACACTACTGTCCTACGCACTGCAGAGTGTGGTCTTTTAGAAAATACACCTATAATTTTCATCTGCATTCACAACAACCCATGATCATTATATGAATTTTAGAAGATGTTATTTACATTCTTATGGTCCCAACTGGAAAGAGAAGTTGATTACAACAAAACTAAGCAAATAATTCTTATAGATTTACTTCAACAAAGATTCAAAATTCAGACCTCTTTGTGTTTGTGTGGGCAACTAAATAATACATGTCATTAAATAAAATAAATAATCCTTACAAAGAATAATCTTCTCATCTCTAATTAATAAAGAAAGAATGGAACTGGGACTACTGGACTATTGGGTTCATTGGACTGATAAACTGATTCATTGGTAGCACTATTAATACAGATCAGTGTCCTTCAGAATAAAGCCTCTTGTGCTGATCCTTTATTATCATTCCTTTTGTAGTTATAGTTTTTATGTTTCTGCTCAGATATCTTACTGACTATTCAATCTGTTTGTGAGTCTGAAAAACATTCAGCTAAAGTTAAACTGTAGTGCCACAACTTTTCGTCCATCCATACTTCATGTTACACTATTAAAACACACACTACATACAACAAAGCTGTGTTTTAGCGCGTTGAATTAAAGCGCGTCCTCATGATTAAAGTTGTTTATAGAATTCGCAATCACTCAAAGCAGATGAACGAACTCCGCTCATGATAGCTTTGCGTGAGTTTATCAGTGACGCTGTGTAAAAAAACAAAAATGGAAAATCTTTTCATAACCATTCTCCTAACCATCATAAAACAATCTCTCTTGTAATGAATGAAGCTTTTCTTTCTGTGCTAGAATGTATAAAGTTTTGTCAAAAGTATGAATAAATCTGTCAGTGCGGTTACTTAACCGAGGTGCATAAAGCTTAGAACCATAATCACATTTAGTTTGATATGATTTTAATAAATTTCAAAACGTTAATTTCAACAATTTTTAAATCTGCTTGTCACTCTAGGCTTCAATTGTGGCCGTTTTGTGAAAGTCCTGAGTCATGAGAATAGTTATGCCGACTTCTGATCTATGAATAGTGACTGTCAGGTATAAGCTCTGTTTGAAAGTAATATCAAACCCTGATTCTGTTAGGCGGTATTTTTAGAAATGATGAATATGTTTATGTATCATTCTACCAGCGACAAGCTGAGGTAAAGTGATTTCTTCAAAACAAAAGGAAGTCGAATGCGGTTTTGAGCTTTCATGTTTTTCAGTTCCCACACATGTTTTGCATGAAGGAGGGAGGGGAGGGACCGGATTGGATCAGAAAGAGAAAGATGAACGTGAACTTGTCAAAGAAAGAGTCTTGCCTACCTTAACATTTAATACAAACTGTTGAGTCGGTGCTGTGAAGACTTCTCGTTTTTCACCGACAAGCTAAGGGGGTGCAGAGTATCGTTTACCCATTTTTCAACAATTACACGCCAAACAGATGCAGCTTTGATGCACTTTTGTACTATAAGATTTTATATTCACTTTTCTAATCCATACACAATTCCGTCTGATTATTTAAGATATTTTAAAATATTTTTTGCCAGCAGGTTCGTGTATGAAGCATCTTAATTGTGTTTGACTACAGTGACTCCAATCAAAACAAATTCTGACATTCTCTGATTCCTCCGTGCACACACCCATTTAAAACACCAAAACCAGCACTCAACAAAGAAATTAAAATCCGATCTGAAAACATTTTGGTTTTCAGACCAAGGCAACGAAGAGCCCCGTAACCTCTAAGCGCCGGGGTCATACACTAATAAGATCCATGGCCCTCAAAGAAGCTGTTGAGCTTCACCGATGCCCTTGACGACCGCCAGTGACCTTTGGACCTTTGACATATAAAAAAAGAAATTAATTTGAAGACTGTATTAAAAAGGAAGTTGGGATTCTAGTTAATTAGTCGCGTTTGAATACAACTGAACATTATATGATTTGTCCACAGCCTTCAGTTTGTTATGCGAATCAGCTTTTGTGTGTGTTAAATGAGAAGTGAGTGCCTACTGCCTGTGTACAGTGTGGGTTTGTGAACTGGCGACAGCTTTTGTCTATGGGAAAAAACTTCATCACAGGACCTCATTAACTCATTTCTCTCGCCGTTTTTATGCAGCGAGCCGTAATCGGGCATGGCACAAAATTCCTTCATTCCCCCTGTTTCCCAGTCTCGCGCTCCTCCTCCTTTACATAATTTTACAAGACAATTTAGGCTACAATAAAAACTGAAAATAAACAATTAAACAAGAGAAGTTTTAAAGAGTGAGAATCGGTTTTCTTTGTATAATTCAATCAAACTTATGAAAGACATTAAAATGTAAGGCAATTACGTGCTGTAAAATAATAAATGTCAAGTTGGTGTGAAAATAGTCAACAAAGTTGAGCAAAATTCAACTTAATTTAAAACTTGCTTTACTGGTGGCTTGTTGGTCGTTATCTTATTTTGTTTCGTGCTTATCCATTATCACTAGTATGTGATTCTCACCTTAAGAAATTAAATCATTTTAGTCCCAAATCATTTTAGTCCCACAATATCATTTAGAAATATCTAACGTATTTAATTTAGTTACGTGACTAGCTAAATATTTCACCGCTTCGCTTTCACCAGAACGTAATTTTGTGACACGCAGCTGGCAAACAGTAACCAACAAATTGTTTAATAAACGGGCGCTACTGCAAACAGGCAAGAAATGTGGCGAAAATATTTTAATGATCTGTAGTCTTATTCCCTACCCCGCAGATATGGCTCCTGAAATCAAACAGTAAAGATTGTCAAAGAGATTTACACCTGTCTCGTTGCCCAAACAGACAGCCTCTCAGCCCATAGATTAGACTACTGGAGCCAGGTTGTCTGGAACCCGTGAGCTACTTCACTCTAAATCCGGATTAAACATGATGAAATGATCAGCAAAACGCCACGCTTACATGCACGATAAAATCGAAGCACAGGAACACGAACCAAATAACGAAATTATATAGCCCCATCGTTGTTCAATACAGTTGCCGGTCCAGTGCGACTCCGAGCCTACGCGCTCTGCTCGCGCACGAAAGTGTTTTATGTCATGAGATTATGAGACTAGAGCCCGATGCGGGTCACTGGACTCAAGACACTCCCGGTTAGAGAGAGTATTTTCTCAACAAGCCTTTTAAGTTGGAGAGTGAGGGTGTATTATGACAGACGTTTTTTACTCTGAGTAACCAGACTGCTAATGCTGAAGTTAAAGGAAACAGCTGTGATTTCAGACAAGCCCTAAGTACATTAAAATATCCTGATTTAGCACGAACAACGGGCAGATGCCAATTTCTTCTTTAATAATAATGTCAATTATAATGTAGGCTAGTTTTCAATGATTTCAAATCTATCTCGAGGTTGGTTGAGTACAGTCAATCGTTCTGCATTGCTGTCAGGTAGGACTCTGAGAATGTGATATAGTAGCTACTACTGGATTATTTGTAAATGTTTTTAATGACTGCTTTTAACTTCAGCAGTTATCAGTGCACTACTGCTCATAATTGTCGTATTCTTATTTCATGTTGTTGGTGTTAATTGTAAGAAGACGGTTCTAATAATATTAACATCATTTGAAATTTAAGATCTTATGATTGTGAAAAATAAATGTGATGAATACCTATGTGATCATGTTTAACGCTGAATTTACATTCATGTATGTTGTTGGATCTAAAGTGCAAAGGGTTAAGGTTAGGTCAAACGCAAAATCCTTCAGTTCAGTGAAAACAATTAACAAGATTAAAATGGACTCGTCTCTGTCCGATCCGTAGCTAACAACAAGAACAAAAATACTTAGACAGGTTGGTTGGTTGTTTGCATTGCGTATAAATGCATGTGGCAAACTGACTCTAATAATTACTATTAGTTACGACATTATAACAATTGATCATCTTTTGTAGGGAATCTTGCAGAAAAGAAGTTATTTTCATTTATATAAATAATTTTTAATTAACTACCGAAATTCATATCTTCGGGTTTCTTTGCGAGGAGCTTAAAATCCAAACGACAGTTTTTTCTCTGAAATCCTATAAGCACATCAAACCGGCTTTTGTGCTAAAAAACCCTCATAGGATATTTAAGGGGTATATTGACATTTAAAATCATACAGTTACCGAACATCTGAATACATGTTTATTAAACAGGCACAAAAGAAGAAATTACTGCGAGCGCTCATTTTTATTTTTAAAGCAAAGATTAAATATAACTTTTTACACAAAAAATTAAAATTATAATGTTAAAAATAAATACATACTAAAATTAATTTGACTACTTATCCTCAATTAAGCAAAAACAACAGGTGTTTAACAAGTTTAAGTTTTATGAACGCCTCGAGTGTAGGATATGTTTGTAAAGTGACATTTATGTTTGCAGTATGTTCTGCCAACAGATAACAGAAAATCTGGAGGATTTATTTACCTAAATAGAAGATCAGATGTTTTAGTTTATGGCATAGGCCTTTTATATGATCTCTAAAAATATTCGTGCCAAAAAATAAAGGTGAAGGCTTTATTTAATGACCCATTGATTTATTTAATAACTATTCTACATTTTAAACACAATCCCATCGATGCATCACCAATGTTTTTGACCGTAATTTAAATACATATTTCAGGTAGGCTACCCGATATAACACATCATTGCAGCTAACGCAGGAACCCCAGAATGTTTTAGGATATGATGAAACCATTTAACACGAAAGCAGAAAGTTTGTAGTCAAATAATAAGGGACAGCAATAATAAACATTTTTACGCTCGTAAAGTATCAATATTTATCTTTATTTTAGTTTCTTAAATAAATGACCATATAGAAATGCCTCATCGTTTATAAGATTAGGGTTTAACCAATTTTTTTCTTTATATAGAGTACATTTTATACACATTTATAGTATACATGTGGCCAAAAAATAGAAAAGGTCAGTCCTTGGCCTAAAGCAGGATCATTCACTACAGTGCTACAGTGCTTTGCAGTATTGGGTGGTGGGTGTATATAATTTATAGGACCCTCATATATTTGTGAAGGTTCTATGACGGCTCTTATTGCCTCGCGATTTTAACTATCATATGTAAAGCACATTTTATTTTATTATATTAATTAAAGGTAAATACATTTTTACGTTGTTTCGTGCTTGCAGTCTGGTGTCTGTATGAGTTGTATGCTGATGGAAGTAACGATAGTGTGTAATCGACCAAAATGGGCAAGTTTGCAATTTTCACTTTTCAGATTATTTATTTAGCATTTTTGTACAATCAAACATTTCACTGTTTTGAAATCTTTACATTTGTTCTAAGACATCAGTCCTCTGTACTTTCCCAAATACTGCGTTTTTTATTACTCTGAAATCGTGACTAACATAAGAATCGCATATGTGAATTTACGGTTTCTGTACACGGCCGCTTCTCGGTGCCACGAGGTTACGTAAAGCACATGGTCGGTGTGACCAGAAACATGAGCCAGACATCATTCTTGAAGCTTGTCCCTTTGGGTGAAGGGAGGGGTGTGAGTTATGGACATGTAGCTTTTCCATTTCAATAGCCCATCTGGGTTTCTACAGTAAGACTTGCTGCATGAAATATTCAGGGTTCAGTGAAAGCTGATCTGTTGATCTGAAGTGGAGCTTCTTTCCCATCCATGGACTGCTGAACTGTGTATCTCACCCTACAGCTTCACACAAGCTAGTGTTTTTGAGTATTGTTATTATTATTTTTTTACTTCATGTCACTGAATAATACAGATGTACTCACATTTAAGTAAACATCTATTTATCGGATAAAAACTTTGTGTCTGCATGATGTCTGCTCACAAGCAAGAAAGAAATTAGTATTATTTTCATATATCATACCAGTTGTAATCTAATGGTAATCTCCAAGACGTGTAAAAAAGATCATGCAAACCAATTCAAATTCCAGTCCATTAGCCTCAGTTGTACTGGAATGAAACCAGGTTGACACATTGCACCCAAATTTTAGAAGCACTAACAACCTGAATTGGACACGCCCACCAACCCCCCCCCCCCCCACACACACACTTTAACAGCTTGTACACCAATCATCCATATGCCATTGTTCCTTTACCCACGGTATGAAACAATTACGTGCTCCCCGAAATGTCAGCAGTCTTCTGTCTTACCTTCAGAGTGCGAGCAGCACTGCGCCTGTACCAAAGGCAAAACAATCTGAGGAAACTGGGAACAATCATAGACAGGCTCCAGCAGGCTGCCACAAAAAAAGCCGACTGCTCCTCACCTCCATTCCGTTCTATGACCTGATGAAAGATCAATGACCAGACTGGGCCGCCAGTGCACCCTCCAGTGCAGAAGGGAACAGACCAATAAAAATGAGACGTCAGGGCCTCTTACTTTCCCCCGACAAGATCTGATGCAGTGTGTATTGCATTGCATTGAAAGTTGCGTCTACACGTATCATTTTGTTACCATGTGATTTGTTTGTCTAGATTTTAAGAAGCAACAGGCGTACACATGCAGCAAGATGGGTTAACATTGCCTGTAGAGGCTTTGGGTGAGGAACAGCCCCAGTAGCTCCGGCCTCTCAAGAGGAGGGGTGAATGGGATTTTTCCCAGGGAGGAGCGGCTCTGTGTGGCCCTGGCACGCTCACTCTTGAGCTGGATCTCAACTCTGCTCCTGCTGGAGGGAATGCAAAAACATCTGACTACCAAAGGCCTTCATTCATCTGAAAATCATTTATGATCAGCGATTTCCTAAATGTTTTTGAATTATTATTATTGTTATGAATGATATATTAGCTTCATGTTTGAAATTGGCACTTCTAAAAATACGATTGTTTGTATCACCACTTAAAGCAAATTGGCCAAGGGGTTAATTGGTATTGTTCGTAAAATGTACACTTTCCCTTATACATTTCTATAATACGCAGTATTGATTTGGGTGAACTAAGTATATGGATATGTTATTTATCAATTATAAACTCTAAAGAGAAACTATGAATTTCTTAAAATGATATTTATAATCTTTAATAGTTAACAATACTAGAGAAGACAGTCCTCTGGGATTAGATTTGACTGTTAGGATACTTGACTCTCCATCCATAATACTGTTTAATACACATACTGATGTTCATGTGTAACTCATCTGTGATATTCCTGTTGTTTAGAGACACAATCATTTGTAAAAGCAAATCAAATGTTAATTCTCATGAATATTTTTCATATGGGATTTATTATCATATAGTTTAGGGGTTGATGAGTTCATAGCAGATTAAACTGAAACCTTTTACGCAGTCTTTACATTTACATCCCATTTTTTTCCGACTTGCAGAATATCATACAGATTTTCTCTATTACAGATACATAAAAAAACATTAAAAACCCACTGTGACATGATATCATTGACTGATCAAAATAATGTAATTGAATGACTCTATTGATGATAAAGAATAGAAAAAAGCAACACATTTTTTTTAAATAACTCACCCAAATTGTATGAATGAACTAAGTAAATGAACTAAGTGTGATACATTTCATTAGTCAGTGTTACTGTAATTTGTCTCATCTGTTGTAAAAACATTTTTCTTGAAAGCTATTTATGTAAACTGATGGAATTAAAGTTGATAATCCATTAAACATTTTTTACTCCTCATCAAATGCAATTACTTGAAAATGAAGAAAGAAAGAAAGAAAGCTAAGCACAGACATCAGTTTTGTATAAATGCTAATTGTGTCAATGTTTGTAGTGAAGAAATGTAGTGAAGACTCTCTTAACCTTTCTTCATCATGAATGCAACTACAATTATGATAATGATGATTCATCTTGTTGTTTTGAATGAACACATGAAGATTCACAGGCTGTCTCGTGTCTCTGATCTTATTTCTTTGGCTAAATGAGCAGAGACATCATTATACATCTGTGTACAGGAAAATAATCACTCACAGACAAATTATTTTGGCAAATAATGTTTAATTCCAAACCTATTTCAATTCATTCTTCACAGTTTGATTTATTTTATATAGTTGTAAATTAAATTGACCAACATAATCTAACATGATCCATATCATATCATTTTATATATATATATATATATATATATATATATATATATATATATATATATATATATATATATATATATATATGCATGAATGGGATTGTATGAAGTTTTATTATAAAAAATCCTTTACAAATTACAGTATGATTGTCAGCTTTTTGCCAGTGAATTGCTGTAGATTTAAGTTTATTTACTGGTAACAAGAAAACAGGTTAAACCCTAATCTTATAAACTATGAGGAGTGTGTATATAGTCATTTATTTGCATGAAGCTGTTATTTTATAGTTTTATTCTGTAAAGATAATGAGGCGTTAATGTTTAATGTTCATTTATCTTTGAACAAACTGTTGCCAGCAAATAACATAAATATAAATATACAGTAAGTTACTGGCAAACAGCTGCACAACTACAGCAAACTTTTTACAGAAGAAGTTATAACACCCTTAATAACTTTCCATTTCGCTTATTAATATAAAAACAGAAAATAGCTATCAATGTTCAGATCTGAGCATCATTATTTATATATTGCTTAAGAAATAAACATTGAGATCTAGCAGATTTTATGATAACTTTGGCTTGTTTAAGGTGGATGGATGGTATTGTGTACAGATGTGAATGTACAACACATGTTTTCTATCAGTTGCAAACATGAACTTCCAGCTTCATTAATGCACAAGCACAATCTCTTCGTCTTAGGACAGCGGGACCAGAAGCAAACATCTGCTGTTCTTCAGCAGGTCATGCTCATTGTTTCAGGGTGGACACGTGCAGGCTTCAATTCAGCTTTCAAAGAAATAGTTTGTGAACAAGGGATGATTCTGTCCCCTACGAAGGTCACTTGTATGAAGATAAGGAGATGTGGTCAGTAAGCATCTGACCTACAGTATTTTACAGGTTAAATATATACAGTACACCTGTAACCCATACAAATCTGAAATGAAGCATTGACACTGAATTCACTGCTGTTCTCCGTTTTTATGTGTTTGATTTGGAGCTTTTGTGAGGAATAATGTTGACCAGGAGCTTTCAGTTTGGTCATTTCTGTAAAAACTGTTAGTTAGTTCCATGAACCGCAGAGACCAGCATCATTTCAAGACCTTAGCAGGCACTCACAGAAGCAAAATGGATCTCTATTCCATTTATAAATAGACAAGAATGAAAAAGGTTTCTTTGCAATTGATGTCGCCCTCAGCTGTCCAGAAGCAATACCTCTAAGAGTCGCAGGGTCTTCTGATTCAGCAAACCCAGTACTAACAAGATAAATGTGTCAACAACAAAGAAAAATGGGCCTGTCTGCAGTAAATCCGTATGGAAAGACATCTTTACAATATATACTAAAGCTGAATGGCAGTGATGTGCACCAGCTAGTTCTGCTTAGGGCTTTACTGACTTTAAGGATTATTGAATAACTGATTCATTTGTAAGGTCTTAAGCAAAGGGAAAGTGGCAGCCTGTCGTAGCACAGCTGAACTAAAGGCTTTTTATAATGATTGCATTTGTTGTGATTAGTGCTCTTAAATGATCAGGCCGAAATATTGACCTCGTGCTTGTCTCTTTCTCTCACGACTTCCACATTCAGTCAAGGTGAGTAAACCACTTTAAATATTCACAGTTGACATCCATCTAATTGCTGAGTTGGAATCAATCTAATAACGTTATTCACAGAAAGACAGTGAGAGTTGTTGTCATTGGCTGAACAGCAAGCGTTGCACCGCAGGACTGATCGCGTTCGGTGACGCACCTCACCGCTCTCTCTGATTGGGTTTTCATTTCTGTGCATCTGGAAATGAATAAGACGTGAGATTCAGAAGTTGTGCATTATTTCTGAGACGCTTCATTTAAACGCCTGATAGCGATTGTATTTGCCTCTTAATAACCAAACAAATGTCCAGCAATCGATGACAGGAACACATTTCTATTCGCTCTCAAATGTTTCAGCCCGTATTATCTCATTTACAAGCAAAAAAATCACCTTCTCTACGAAACCTTTACTTTTCTACACAATATGTAAAGAGATTCGTGCTACTGTTGCTGTAAATGTATTTGTCATGTTATCACGTAAAGCCTCTGCAAGCGAAGATCTACGGCCGCAGGCTGGAGACACTGAGACTATTGGCTTCCTAAATACATTTGTTCATTAATTCATTTTCTGCTCACTTCAGCGGACTTTGACCTTTCATCGGATGCCAAGAGAGCGAGCGCAGCGTTCTCCATCCTGCGGCCCCTCCCGCACCAGGCCTAATAGAGTTAATGTCGTCCCGCTGGCCATCAGAAAACTGAATTGAGACCAAGATGTTTTTTTCCCAAGCCCACCGCGCACACAGCCCTATACCGAGCACCAAACATAAAGCACAGACGGGTCTCCGAATCACCGCCGCTGCAGCAGACAATCTAATTGGTATTGACATCCTTGTCTCTGAGGAAATTTGACATCTAAGGGCAAACAATTCTATTTAGTTGCCTGAATACTTTCAATGGGGGAGCGGTGCGATTCGACAGCGTGCCGGTCGGCTGGCCACATGCTCTTGTGCGGCAATCGATCCTAATCCGATTCTGGACAAGGAGCAGAAAAATGAAAATAAAATCAAAAGCACCGTTGGGGCAAAATATTAACAAGGGAGAACAATGGCGGTGGTGGACACGGCTTCTCCAGCGGTATTGTTAATGCACGGTCCTCTGTAAAGGTGCGTGCGTCTGAAAGAAATGTGCTGGTCCAGCTAAAAGCGCAGCCTCATTCTGCCCGGCCTGATTTCATTACACTCACTCCCTGGAGAACACATCTTATTTTTTGTGAGAGTGGACCATCCGGGAGGACGAGGGGATACAATGAAGAGAGTGCATGCCTGATAGATAGATAGAAAATTGAAGTGGTCCTTATGAATTTCCTATCGGTTGTCGTGCGTGTGTGTTTATAAAGTAAAGTTTACCGTCGGTGGGAGGAAATTTATTTCGAGTCATGTTGGTGTAGGAGTACCTAACACATTTTCTCTTGTTCTTGTCCAGTGAAACTCGCGGTAAAAATGGTACATGTTGTGCTACTTTTTGAGGCGGGACTCGTACGTGAAAGCTCTTAGAAATCTTTGGCTATACAGTTGTGTTAATGACACGTTTGTAGTGAAAGTAAAAGCAGATCCAATTCAGATCTTTTCAATGTACTGCATTGAAGAGGATAACATACAGTAGACCAGTGAATCCATCATGACAACCGGAATAAGATTTCCACTGTGTAATGGAGGTACGGTGTCTTTAAAAGCATTTCTCCTGCGTCGCTGCTTGCGAGATCTTAATCGCTGTACCTGATGGAGGCCTGAGGTCATGTTGTGTGCCACTGATAGAGCCTGATTTACACAGGTTGAAATGCAGGGCTAGTGTCTCCCCGGCTGGGGAATAAACAGGTCGGCCGGTCTCGTGTTGATCGGTCGTGCAGATAGTCGTCCATAAACGTCTGTCTTGTGGCCCGTGGCTGTGTCTGTTTGGAGACTGATGTTATCACAGGCCAGAGATGAGGAGACATTCCTCCTGTTGGCTATTGACTGAATGAGGGTCTGGTTCTGCTACTCGCTCTTTAACATTTTAGTTGGACGTCTGGTCAGTGCACGGAGACAGCGGCACAAAACCGAAGGAGCGTAATGAATTTAAGTTCAGTGGACAAGGCGGTTGGGTCGAGTCGAATAGAAATCAGTGTAACTGAAGGGTTCTTTCGGGCTCCAATTTGATATAACGTGATAAAAATGTACTTTTTTGGCTAACAGTAGATTCATGTGTGGCTCACACAAAACACTTAAGATCCTAGCGCATGGGAATCAACAGTGAATCATCTGTTCCTCTTGTCCTGCCCACGAGGCGTGTTTACAAACATCATGCGATGGTTTGTGATGAAACAAACTGTTTATATGAGAAATGCCCAGAGGAGCGTGATAAATAATCTATCTCTGAGTCAAGAATGAACTTTCTTCCCATCTTTATTGTTTCTTTTTTAAATATTCAAACCTCAGAACACAACGGTCTGTGTAAAAGTTATTTTCAAATGACTCTGGGCCAAAGTCTGTAACTAATGGTTGCACATTGGTACCACAAAGTTATATTTTCATACCTTAAAAATACACTTAATGGTAAATATTAGAAAATGGTTTAAAGGTACTTTCTCAGTGACAGCTTTTGTACCATTTCTCTGACAGACGACATGATTTTTAATGGGCATCCTTTTATATTTCTTTAGAATGTTGTTTTTGTTCATCATTTTTACTTTACACTTCACTATGATTATTCCCATTATAAACGGTCAAATACAGAACATTAAAATAAACCGTATGGATAGAAATAATCAGATTATTTCATCATGAATTGACATAATACACAGCAAATGTAAAACAGGTCTAAAGGTTTGGTGACTCATTATTGAGTCTTGTGAAGTGACTCATAAAATCTTTGGGTTAATGGACAAATCTCTTGGGATCCTTGAAACCGTTTCCCCAGGAGGACATAAATAAGCTTTTACTTTTTAGAAGGGATAGAGATTTACATCTTAATGTTAGTTAACTTTTCATGCCATGTCTCACAGGTAGAAAAATATTTGTCATGCTGTTTTGAGGATTTGAAATGATTTAAATAATTAAGTAGACATATATGTAAATAAGTAAAAAAGACAGACTGATTGCTAAGTGAATATTTCCCAGAGAAATAAAGAAAAATAAAGACCTAAAATGATAGGAAATACATGATGTGAAATGTACAGTTTAATATGATTTATCAGTTTAATAATGTACTCATGTCCACCTTCAATTTAGTTCAATTTTATTTTATGGATTTTGTATTTTAAATAACATTTATGTTTGTATAATATATTATAGTAAAGTAAAATATAAGACTGCAGACTGAAGTTTGTGAGGGATCGTTGTGCTCTGAGGGATTCAAGCATGTTTTATTCTGAGAGTATGAATCTTTTAAACTCTATTACCTGACCATTTTCAATGTGTATATGTAGTCATTATTAAATTCAATCCAATTTTATTTATATATCAATTTTCACAATTGTTGAATTGTTTCAATGCAGCTTTACATTAATAAAATTAGGAAAAAACACAGAAAGATCAGGCGACAACAAAAGTAGGATAGTAAACCGTACTAGCGAGCAGAGTAATAATTTAATGTAAAGAAGAGAGATCTAAGTTAATATCAGCTGACTCCTTGGGGGTTGAAAAAACTCCTAGGAGAATTTTTTTATTTCTTATTTAAATACTGGGATTTATTTTGTAAATTAAAATACTAGCAAATATTAGCAGTGTGTTTCTTTTAAATATCTTCATTTAGAAGCACACAGAGCAAATTTCACTCGGATTCTTTTATTAACAGATTTTTGGATAAACTTCAGATCTTTTTTGGAGATCACAGATGTCAACATATGCCCTAAATCTCTAACATGCGCTTACATGTCTAGTCTCTCAAAGTGTCATTCATTTTATTTATAAAGCGTATGACTAAAGGCTGAAAAAAGGTGTCTCTAAATCCCCAACATTCAATTTGACTTGGTGTCTCAAGATAATCACTTAAGAAAATGCTTTTGTAACATTATATCTCCTTTTGCACTAGATAGTTACAACCCCAAAGTCACATGATGGTCCTTTTTGAAATATGATGTCTTAAAAATGAATCAAATATGCTCTATGGCAATTTTCTTTCCCAAGGTGCTTAACACAGCTGTCTTTAGCTCGCTCAGCCATCTGGATGCTGTGTCCGTTGAGATGATGATAATGCACTTCATGACGAGAAGAGGATGAAACCTTTGACCTTCAAGGCCCTTTGACCTCTCTGGGCAATATTCACTGGTGTTCCTATAACTAGCATATGCCTGCTAGTCCGATATGTTAAAAGAAATTTATAACCAGAGCTCTGTCGATAAGGCCTTGGACATCTTTCTTCTTGTCCCAGTAGAATACAAAAGCTTGGGTTACTTTACTCACAGATTGTGAAGACATATTTCAACCTTTACCCCCAATAAATAGTAACTTTTCAGTGAGCTGTAGTTGTTTTTGGTGCAGATTTAGTCAAATATTTTGCCAGGGCGCAAAAAGTAATAACCACAGCTAAAAGTGACCTGTAGCTTCACATGGTTTAGCACCCATCAGGTTAAACGTCGGAGGTTTTGGAGTGCAAGCTTCGGTTCCCTCGTGAATCGCTGCAATGTTGATTAGATTGGAAGGCCTTATAATTCTCTACGTACTCTTAACTGGTCTTTGATTCTGTATAGTATCATTTGACCAGTAACATTTGTCCAGCTCTCTGTCCTGCCCTCCGTGTCCCACTCTGTGCGTCCTCCTCTCCATGTCCTCCTCTCTGTATCTTGCTCTCCATGTCCCGCTCTCTATGTCCTGCTCTCCGTGTCCTGCTCGCCGTGACCTGCTTTCCATGTCCTGCTCTCTGTGTCCCCCTCTCCATGCACCACCCTCCGTTTCTCTCCATTCCCCCTGTCCTGTTACCGTGTCCCCTTTCGTGTCCCGCTCTGCGTGTCCCACTCTCTGTGTCCTGCACGTCGTGTCCCGCTCTCCGTGTCCCGCTCTGTGTCCCCCTCAGTGTCCTGCATGCCATGTCCCCCCTGTGTCCTGCTCGCCGTGTCCTGCTCGCTGTGTCTTGCTCTCCGTGTCCCGGTTGCCATTTTCCGCTTGCCGTGTCCCACTCTCGGTGTCCCGCTCTCTGTGCACCATCCTCCGTGCCCTGCTCTTTGTTATGTTTATGTTTCCCCCCCTCTTTGTCCCCCTTTTTGTGTCCTGCTCTCCATGTCCCTCCCTCCTTGTCCTGCTCTACGTGCCCTGCTCTTCATGCCCTGTTTCCTTGTCCCCTTTTGTGTCCCGCGCTGTGTGTCCCACTCTCTGTGTCCTGCACGCCATGTCCCGCTCTCCATGTCCCCCTTCTCCATGCCCCGCTCTCTGTGTCTCTCCATGTCCCACTCTTCGTGTTCGGTTTATGTTTCCCCCTCTTTGTGCACCGCTGTCGGTGTCCTGTTTTCCTGTCCCCCTCTCCATGTCCCGCTCTCTGTGTCCTGCTCTGCATGTCCCGCTCTCCTTGTCCCGCTCTCTGTGTCTCTCTGTGCCCTGCCCTCAATGTCTTGTTTCCGTGTCCCCCTCTCCGTGTCCTGTTTCCATGTCCCCATCTCCGTGCCCCGCTCTCCGTGTCCTACTTTCCGCGCCCCACTCTCTACTTCTGTACTACGTACATTAACCAGTGGTGACATATATGTGTGTGAATGTATATATAAATCTATACATTCAAACACACATAATCAAATAAATGACACATATTACCAAGTACAATTTCTGCAGCACCAGTATTTGCAACTGCAAAAATAATTAGCCAGCGAGGTTTCCTAAACATGTCTTTCATTGGTCGATCAAAATAGTCCCCCCCCAAATCCTGCTATTAGCCGATGTTGTACATTAGGAAGACTTAGATGTTGGAAGACTTTTATATGTCATCTGTGTACTCCAGTGGCCTAGGGACCTTGGATTCGTGACCTTTGCCCTCTGATACTGACCTTTTCACTTGGCCTCTTAATTCTAGGTCCCACATTACCAGTGACTACCTGTCAGGCACCTGCTTTGAGAAATGAAACAGTAGGGAATGTGTCTCCGGGGACCTCTTCAGCCCCACAGACAACAGGCTGGCATAGTTCCTGTATCTGAATGGGTCTTGAGTGGGCCTGGTAAACCAATCTCCCTAATTACCTATTGAAAGAACATTCTTTTTCCTTTCAGAATCATTACCCCCGGTTCAATTGCTGAAAAGTAACATACAGGAGCAAAATAGCAGTGAGGGAAAAACACTCAAAGGTAGTGCTCCTGGTTTCAACCAAGGTTAATTGCTTGGGAGGGACCAGATGTGAAATATAGATTGGAATAAAGGTGAAGGGGACACAGGCATTGAGAACAAATTACAAATAAATGCAAGATCTTAGATGGCACTCGTTTCCTGTGCGTTTGAAAGGAACGGATGATGCATCTGTCCAGCTTCTCTAATGAAAAAGACAGCAGCAGCACAAGAGCACAAGACTCAGATCTTCTTTGAGATTCACCGGGTTTGTGCTTTGAACGTTTAGCGGAGCACAATTCTGGCAATTTGAAATGATTGCAGGCATTAATGTTGCTAGTGTTTGATATGTGAACTGTTCTCCGTCTCTGTGGGTAATGAACTTCTGTTGTTCTTCTCTGAAGGTTCTTCAGGTCCATGCTGAGGTCAATCATGACGAGCAGAGCATCAAGTGGAAGTGAAAGCAGAACATGCAGAACATGTTCACACTTGTCTGTCAGGTGTGTGTGTTAGATGACACCGATAAAAATACTGATAAAAAGCTGTCGATTATGAACCAAAGAAGATTGTATTGCGCTCGGTTTGGTAAACATGTTGCTTTCCTATTTTAACTATGAAAAGAAGACATGATAAAGACATTTTCTTGCAATACCTAAGGGTCTGTATGTAAAATATTCAGGGTCACAGATCTTATTGAACTGTTAAAAACCAGCAACACATCTGTCTGGTTGTTTTCAGGAGCAGTGAGATTTGTCACTGCCTCAGTGTGAAGTCTGTCACTATTAATAAACTTTGGCTGCTGGACAAAGGCTGTGTTTCTGAGAGCGTACGCGGCCAAACCCGGCTCTTTTCCTGACAGTGATCGTTAAAGTCCAGAGCACAAAGACTCATTGCTAAAGGCTCTGCTGGATCTGCGATGCTTTATGTCAGTAAACTCACGGCCCTCTTAACCCCTCGTGGACTTGGTGTTCACTTCCACTTCCCTATGAGCATTGAGTAAACAGCGGCTTTAATTGTAATTTTAGAGGAGCTGTGCTCGGTCACACCGGCGCTCTGCTTTTACCTTATATTGCAAAGCATTGTTGAATTCTGATGAACACATTAAACAATAGTTGAGTAAAAATAACTCCCTTTCATGTTTGTTTAAAACCTATTATTATCAAGTATGTTTATGTGGCAGAAGTCATATCACTGCATCACATCTGCGCACTGGTTAATTAAGTACAGATAGTAGAGATATCTTACCAGAACATTTTGAGCAATTATTGTGAGCAATTATTGTTGATTGTACAGTCACTGGAACAGGATAGCATAAACATGTGACGACTGTCTTATTAGTTAATAAATGTAATTGCGGCTTAATGGTATAAAAGGGGGTAGGTGTTAATAAGCTTAAGCTTCTACCTACCCCTTTTGAGCATCATTTCTATTTTTTCTTTATTTCTCTCTTTTTTGTCTTTCTTTTTTTTTTCTTTACTTGTATTGTAATGAAATTTGTTACTATGTTGATTTTATGTATTAGATGCTCAAATAAAACTAAATGATGATGATGATGATGATGAGAAAATGACTTTAGTAGAAGTTGTTGAAGTCAACTTTTATAACATTAAGTTAAGTATC
The DNA here is from genome assembly GCF_030506205.2 of Paramisgurnus dabryanus. Lineage (NCBI taxonomy): Eukaryota > Metazoa > Chordata > Actinopteri > Cypriniformes > Cobitidae > Paramisgurnus > Paramisgurnus dabryanus. The sequence continues at coordinate 37,505,402 of NC_133341.1, read as the reverse complement.
AAATATTTACTGTACCTAAGTATCAGCTGTCTTCGGTGGAAAGTTGAGGCCGGTTTAAAAATGGCTAAAAGTCTCTTTTAATTCTTTCTTACTCTTTGTGATGTTTTAACTCAGCCCCATGTCAAATAAAGCTGTTCTCATTTACATATTTATTGTATTCAATGGAAAGAGACCAGAACCAGTATGAAATATCACCTGACAAACTCATCATACACATTAAAGACATCGGCTGTGCTGTGATGTGTTTACATATGAAGTGATACTTCAGAAAATAAGAAGTGACAGAATGTTTTTTCTTTAATTTAGGTCCGAGTAACAGACTACTGTTACTGTATGTCCACTTTCATCTATTAAAAGAAGTCATCTAAACGTTTAACTGTGGTGTTAATAGCACTTGTTTGCCTGTGCCTTAGGATTTAATCAATGATGTAACATCCAACCAATGATTTGTCAAATCTATTTGCTTGCAGGCTGTGATCTTCAGATTTTATTTTGTAGTAAAGAAAATGCATAGATCGGAGTATAAGCATGTCTTTTATTTAAGGTTAGAAGAAAAGAAAATGGAAGTTGACAGAAATAAACTTGAATAAAGTACAGATTTTAACAAAAATAAAACTTGAATACAGTAACAAAGTATAAATATTTGTTTTTGTAGGTTACAGCAGTGTTAACATGTTAAACTCCCAATGGAGAGAAAGTCAACCAGCAACTCAGGCTTACATTTGGCTTTTTTCCAAAAGCAATGCGTTTTTTTAGCAGTATGTCAGTGTGTTACCTGGGGTTCAAACCCATGACCTTATACATGGCTAACACAATACTCTACAATTGAGCTACAGGAACACCTCTGTCTTAGATCTTAATGTTTATCGAGTCATTTTCTACAGTAATGTTATGATTAATGATGATAACTGTTTACATAGAAATCAATCCTAGACTTTTTCTTTTCTCGGATCAAGAATCATAAATGTAGTAATACAATACGAATCATTTCTTCCTGTGGTAAATGTATTACAGGACATTACAAAAACACACATGAGGGATTTCCTCATGTGAAGCAGATCCCTGGAGTAATTTCTGTTTATTTTGGAGTAATTTCGATCATTTACGGAAGAATAACATTGTAGTGAAATGAGAGCTAAGAAGCACTGCGATTGAGGCAGGAGTGTAATTTGTTTGAACTGGCTGAGGAAATAAGCAGCGAGTTTTTCCCCTGGCAGCAGTAAATCCAGATCTCTGCTATAGACACCGTCTGTAACTGTTCCCGGCTCAGAGACTTCCTACGGCTTACACCTCCCGCGTGTGCCTCTGGCCAAAGAAATGTAGCGTTCTGTTCCTCTATATGACTTCTGCCTCATGACCCCATTTCAGCTGTCTGCTGCATCCACATCCACACGGCCAAACAACATAAAGACGCTACAGAGACATAAGAGCCAATACAATCCTCTCATCTTTGAACCATAATGTAATTTAATCTGGAGACACGGCACCGTAACTATGGTGATATGGCAGAGCGTGAAAGCGTGTCGTTCTTGGGTCAAGTGATTGTGTAGCACGCGTGAGACGGATGAGTGAACGGCCTGACTGATCTCCTTTATTGTCTGATCTAATGCAGGTCCATCAGTCCAAACAAACACAAACTATTACACCGACTTAAAGAAAAGCAATAAAGGAATGGGAAGAGGCACGGAGATTTCTCTTTTGACACCTTGGGTTCAGGGCCGTGGTCTCGACTCTCCCTGTGGGAGCTCTGGGTTAAAGCTGCATTAGAGATCAGCAGGGGCTCGTCGGCCACGGGTCAACACACACATTTACTCTGGCGGGAGACGGCGTTAATGCTTGCGGCTTTAAAGAAGTACAAGATCATGTCTTTACTTACCTCTAACAGGCACCTGGGGGTTAAAGCATGGGTGTGTGTGACTCTTAACCAAAACATTCCTCTATTGTTCTTTAGACAAGCTGTGTTGTTGTCTTAATAATTACACTAGTGATGTTTGTCATGTTTCATGTGATATTAGCTATGATGTTTATTGTCATGTTGTTGTAATGTGCATTTCTCAATTACTTATATAAATTAATCATGTAACAGTTAGCAGTTTTTGGTTTTATAACCACTAATTTACCATGGTCTTACTATAGTAATGGTAAATCTATGGTAAATATATACTGTATGTTGTAACACAAATTGTAATCAATCCACCAAAAATGCTTACTACACTTTTACTATAATAAAGCTTTGGTTAAATTTCCCAAGGGTTTCCATGTACGCAGAAATAGAAAGAAGAAACACCACAATGCAAACTGTGAATTAGTTGTGTCTAGAGTCCGAGTCAAGTCTGAAGTCTTTGAGCTCGAGTCCAAGTCAAGTCTGAAGGCTCGTTGTAACAAATAAAACTCTAATAACAAATAAAGAAATGACAAACATTTATAAAAAAGAACAAAGTTGCGCATTAAGTAAGGTCTAAAATTAGCATTAGTTACAGAAATTAAATTAAATGGATAATAACACTGTCTTTATTGTACAAATTAATTAATTATTATTATTTTTAGAGCAATAGAAGTGGTTTTCTGTTTGTCTTGGGTTGTTTGATTAACATAAATGACACAGACTTAAGTAGGTTAATTGAGGTTTCTGTCTCTTTAAGAACAAAAAGCCCAGACTGGTTTCTTAAGACATAAACAAAAATGTTTTTATTAGAAAAAGAATACTGTGAGATCATTTTGTGTGTATGTGCCCTGTCAAGAAAAGAAAGATTTTATGTTGGCTTAACTTTTGAAAGACTTCTCTCTGTATGTGCACTACTGAGGGCACTTCAGGAAGAAGATGCAGCAGTCACTTCACATAAAAACGTTACGTTGTTTTTCATTGCTCTATTCAGCAAATGTATGTTAATGTACTACAGTATGACACAAAGTAGTGCAACTCTGGACCTGACTGGAGCTGGACCGGACACACTTAACCGCATGTGCGTACAGAAATCTGCTCACTTGAGCGCCTTCTTGCGGTTAAATTGTTTAACCATTTAAACAATTGCAAGCCTTAGAAACACGTTAATGATAATCTTACCCTATTTAAATTGCATATTAAAGTCGCAATGAAATTGAAATGAAAAACTATATATGTATTTTTAATAGTGTGGTATTATTAACAAATGACTTATCTGTGAGCTTCATTATTTTTTAAAAATTCGTGTGTGCTCATAATCTTTAATCAAAAATGCAAATCTCCTCCCCTCCTCAAAACGATCTCTCTTCACTTCCGGTCAAAAGTATGGCAGGTGGGCGGGGTCCGGGAGAAGATCGCAGTGATTAGCAATTAGCAACACGACCCAACTTCAAACGATCCAATCAGATCTCGATGGACAAATTCAAATCCAGCCCTGCTTTATTTCATCTCAAAAGCCGTTTCATTCGGATATACGTCACCACGGGGAAAATAAGGCAATCGCTACTTCCGTTTCATGGTGACTTTAATCCGCGAATCGCATGCGAGCCGAACCGCGGATCCGTCACAGCACTACCCAAAGCTTCAGATGAATGGCACAGCAACGGCTGGTGCAGTCGACATGTATGGTCGCGGCCGCGCACACGGAGCAGATACGTCACGTGTTACGTCGTGGGCAGGTTGTAGGTAACGGAGGGAGGGGTTTGACAGCGAGCTCATCAGACGTTTCCTAAAAATAAACATTGTTCACGAGTCGCGCGGCTCGAGTCCGAGTCGAGTCTGAAGTCTTTGAGGACAAGTCTCAAGTCGAGTCTGAAGTCACTGTGTGTGCGACGTAAGTCACACTCAAGTCCGAGTCTCAAACCCGAGTCCCCATCTCTGGTCAGTCACGTGTCACTTTGCTCACAGCTGATTGGTTGCATTTTGGAATGTGATCTCTGATCTATAACATAACCTGCCCCAGGATAACCTGCCAACTAAATTAGCTTCTTGGTACAGGCCCATGATGGTTGAAGTGATGCTTGATGTGATGTTTACTGGAATGATAGCTGTTATATTTGCTGTAGTGATTGTTGATGAGATATTTGATCAGATTGTTTTGTGATGATTGATGTGATGTTAGTTGTGAGGTTTGATGTGATGTTTAATGTAATATTCATGTAGATGAGCTGTGACCCCTTTTTAAGAGACAGGCAACACTGAATATGAATGTCCAGGGTAAACTTGGTTTATCTTTTTAAAAAAATTGCATGAGTGTTACACAAGTGCATGAGATCATAAAAGTATCAGTAAAAATATTACATTAGATAATTCTATTTTTTACGATTACATGCGTTAAGCGAACGGGGGGTCGGTGGTGGGGGCTTATGCTGTCCTTAATCCACTTACACTATTCTAACCTAACCCTAACCCAACAGACAGTGCTGCATCCTGCAGGAGACACTAATCTTGTTTGCCCTTAATGCACTATTGTCCTGTTTAGCATTAGATCAGTCATTTAAACAGACTTGTTTGTTTTCTCAAATATTCTTAATATCAGTTATGAAGGTATTAAATAATGATAAACATACAAAGTCCTGCAATGAATGAATGACAATCTCAGAAGCAATAGAGAAGAGATATAAAGGGAAGTAATGAAAACAAATGGAGGGTCTTATTCCCCGTGGATGGGGGAGGAAGTTAAGTCATCAAGCTAATTTTATTCTTGTCTCCATTTCCTTTTGCTGTTTGGCCAAATGATAAATCTGGTGCCTGATGTCCGGATGGCCGATGCTGGACGTGTAACTCAAGTCCAAATACTGACTGATGTTAACAAGTGAGTTCATCGCCAGTTCTGAATTATTTCAGTTCAGTTAAAGATTTGACTATAACTACACATGATCAGAGACTGTTTGAGAAAGAAAAGGAGGTTGCATTATTATCAGTAGGTTATATGTAAGACCTCTAGAGTGTATTTTTTAGCCAAATGTAGTTGAAGATTTTTAGACTCCACGTAACTTGAACTAAGCTAAGCTAAGATGGCCATAGAAGAAACTAAAATGTTTTATAAGAACTTGAAAGTTGAAAAGACGTGTCATTTAAAAATCTGACATCTACAGCATTATATTGCATTTTAGATTCTTGTTTTTACTTTAAATATATAATAAATGTATGATGTTTTGCCCACACTTCCTTAAAATGATGGCTTCACAATTTGCACTTTTGAAACTGTTTGAATGTAACGAAATGAGATTTTCCGTTAGATAAAAGACTTTGTGAATGAAAAATTGATCTCAATCCCATAAAATTCTAATTTCATGCCAAGTTGTTCTAGATGGCACAGTCAGAAGAGATGTTAAAATGTCTTCTGCGGCTTGTCAGATGTGTTCAAAATGTTCCCGAAAAGGTTTACCAAGTATTGGTTTCTTGCACACTTTTCATCCTACTCCATCGCCGTTTGGAAGGAGTCCACATGGGACAAAGCTTCTGGCTCCGTCCCTCCGAGCAGCGTCGCCTTATTCTCTGCCTCACGATCCCAGTAATGGTTTATTCAGTGAGACCCTTTTAACTTTACTCTTCACCCAAACCGAAGAACCCTTAAGCCAGCATTACTGTTGAGTTGTTTGTACACAACTGCATTTGAAACAAGAGAAAAACATTAAAAAGCAATTAATACCCCAAGTCTTTGTCGGAAATGAGGTCTCTTCAGGGAACAGAAACGACCACAAACACGGAGGAGCGGTTTTTCAGAGAGTCGCACCCGTCCCAGCAGACGCTCTGAGTGACAGCGAGGCGAGGCCAAACAAAGACAGTTTACCATCAGCATAATCAATGTGACATTAGTGCACATAATGGGCGAGAGAGGGAGCGGCCGGTCGAGTCGTGTCATCTGTGAGCTTAATAAAATTTCAACTTTTCTGGAGCTTGTTCCCCTTCAAAAATGCCTTAACGTGTTCTCTGTAACGCCCTCTTTAAAAGTCACCTGCATGAGGAATGTACATTGATCCTCATTCACAATGAATCATAATACGATGAAGCTGAGGTCCAGATTAAAGCTTCACACATCTCACTTGAAATCCAAAGATAGAAAATAATGTGAAGCTCAGATGTTTTTATTATTGTTTCTTCAAGGTTCTTTCACAGTTTGAACAAACCAACAGCTCGTGAGGCTCATGAGCAGACCGTGACCTACGCTGACACTACAACGCTGTTCATCCAGTTTATTGTCTTCAACATCTCGCTAGAGTTTTTCTTTTGTCACTCACACTGGATGAAAATGGATCTCATTATGAAGGATAGTGTATAAATATAGATTTGTAAGAATGAATAATTAATCCATTATTTCATAAAGACTTGGTTAGAGACAATGAAACTGTCCTTCAAATTCCCTTCTTTCAAGGGTCAACTGTTGGATTTGTAAAGGTTTTATTGTGTCTAAATCAGTTGTGTGAGTCTGTAGAGGACTCTGTCCCTTTTACAGCAGCTCAAGGTAAACCACAAATTCTCCCTTCATTTCCTTCAACAATAACAGTCTGCTGTGGCGTTCACAAAGACCTGTGGCAACCTTGGGATGAAAAGCACAGAAAGCGAGAAGAGACAGCCGGTCGAGAGGAAAACCTCTGAATGGGTTTTATTCTTCATTATTTCAGGTGATTCACTAAAATCCAGTTGTGCAGATGTGATGCCCCTTTGACAGCCTGAATTCTGAATTACTGATCATGTTTTATCTTTATATTCTATCACTATTTCCATCATTGCCTGTGTAACCCAGAAACAATATGATACAAACTTCTGTATTATTCACAATCTATCATCTTCCTGCCCGCCTCCACTTTCTCAGTTAGATTCTACACAACAATATAACGGCAGTGTGATGTTATAGCTGCAGTCTCTAAACATTATAAGTCTCTTTCACTGTCTTTCTTTAAAATGTTCCTCAATCGCTTGACATTTGCTTCAAAACTGACTTTTAATCCAAATTATAACTCATGACTATATGCCTTTATATTCAAGCAAAAATATATGCAATATCTGTTTGACTTTTACTTACATCTCCCACAAAATCAGACCCGACAGTTTTAGATCTAAAATGAATAATCGCTATTATAAGCCTCCATTTCATAGGAGAAGCGATCCTCTCAGCAAAGTCTGGTTTCTTCTCCACAAGTGGAGTTTTGGTTTGCTTGCTTACTGTGAGACTGCTGACATTAGAATAGTTTAGGGCTTGGTCATTTCTTTTAGTTTTCATTGTAATGAAATTGTCTGGCTACAGTCTTAAGACGTGTAAAAGGTATGTGGTGCCCCTCATGATGTCGCTATCATTTCTCTGAGCTTTTAACACTGCTGTTTATTGTAAGTTTCTAATACAAAATTGTATTGGTATTATTGTAAATTCTTTATGTAATGTCAAACCCTGCACTGTAAAAAAATTCAGCATTTTTGTTAATTCAACATATGTTTTTATGCTACTGTAACTTAAAAATTAAGTTAAACAATGTCTTTTAAGTTGACATGTTCACAGGTGAAATTCAATAGTAGGTTGAATTAACTTGCAAAACCAAGTTGTTTTATGCTGCTTCATGCTGCATTTTTTACAGTGTGCCCTTATATAATTTTTTACTTCTTTTAAGGACCATGTCAGATGGAAATGAATGTCTGGTTTAATACAACACCTTTTATTTATCATATTAATTGACTAAAGAAAACTTATATATCATTTTATTAGTTTATCATCTATAAGTATCAATAACATTTGCAATAATTTTAGATGCTTTTTTAACCATTTTCGCATTTTCTGTGTTTTCTTTGTCTCTCATGTAAAGCTGCTTTATAATAATGCAACATTGTAAAGCTGTATATAAATATACTTGACTTGAACATATTGGTTTATTTATAAAAAAATGAAAACTCCAAATATTCTCCTTAATCCTGAATATGGCATAAATGATGTTTAAATGAGGAGAGATGTGGGAGTCAGTGGGATGACAGACAGACCTGAGCAGAGACCTGGGGGCAGAGCTTTTATAATTTGGGCTGCTAAGCAACAAACCAGAGCTGTGTGCCATGTATGTGATGTTTTTACATTATGGATTCAGATTATTCATCATGAGATTTATATTTACACTGCCTCTGTGATCAGCATATGAAGTTTAGCAGATGTTTATTGGTGAAATGATCCAGAAGTAGTCCCTGTTTCATGTCTGATATCAGATCATATCATACAGCAGAGGTCAGAGAGAGGTCACAGCGCACAGTCATCGCTCAGCGGTCGTGAATCAATTCAGACACATTAAATCAAGAATTCATGAACTCTGAAGTGACAAATACCGACTTAGACTGTCAATGTCTCTCTCTCTCTTCAGTCAGCTTTTGTCGGTTCAATGAGGGATGTGATGTGTCTCCTCATGAATGACAGATCTTATCCTTAGAGTTTGGCTTAATCTTAAGCACTTAGACCAGAATCACACTTCAACTTTCAGCTTGTGAATGAATAAAAAAACATAGACTAAAATATCACAGAGTTCAACTCTGGAGATGTAGCCTAGTAGTTAAAGATCTGTCAACATTATCTCTTAACATGAAGCCATGCATGGATTGTGAGTGATTTTTCATCGGTGTTGGTTCTGTTTAACATTCCCTATTGCAATTTTATTTTACTAACATTTTATTCATTTGAGTTTTTTTAATCATGCACACAATGAGACCATATTGTCACCATAGAAGTTTTTTCTAAACCATCTGGAGCGTGCTTCTCTTTGCAGCGCTTCTGTTTAAAATCTTTCCCATCGCTACTCCGTCATTTCGCTAAGTCTTGCCACAAACACATCGCAGCCACTTGATATGTTTGCACGGGGATTTAGAGATGAACATTATGTTTTTTTTTTCAGAGAACATCTGGTGGGGGTAAAAGGTTACAGTAGAGATCTCAGGCCTTTACTGAATTCCTTCCGTCAGATAAATCATCAACAAGTCTCTGTGAATGGGGTGTTGGGGTGGGGGGGTAACGTTAACTCAATCCTGTCTGAGGGTTGTGAACCCGCGTCCTCCCTCAAACCGCCTCTTCAAACAGAGAAGGCTATTAAACAAAGCACCGTAATGCCAGCGATATCTGTCTTAAGCTTCGTTTTGGATAGCTTGTGGGTCGGGGAGTATTGTGACCTCCGGTTCAAGAGATCCCTGCAGTACAGATGCAGAACACTAATGTGTATGAACACATGTCATCAGGACACCGAGAGAAGATGTTCATCGTGTAGAGACAGCAGCATGAGGCACGCGTGAGTCAGACAGACGTCAGGACTTCACATGATGAAGTTTGTACGCTGTCACGGCCCTGAAATGCACGCTGGCTCTTCTGTCATCTTTCCCTTTGACGCTGATGTTTCTTCCGAGGAAAGAGGCTTCAGCTTTATGTTTTCTGTTGTAATACTCCAATAATTGGCATCACAGCACACGTGGCATCAATGAGCAGGAAGTACTTGACAGCTAAAGTGTAAAGTTTTCTTCCGCTTATGTGGGATTTTCTGCTGCATTTCCCTTCATTCTCATTACAACTGTAAACGTTCCCCAAACACTTCCTCTCTTGGTTACGTCCTTCATTTCCCATTGGCAGCGCTCACAGGTTTACTGCATTACTGTATATCGCTCATGCACAAGAGAAGAGAAGTAATGTCATCAGGCGTTGCTCTTGTTTAAATGGTGAACAAGAGACAGAAATTCTCGGAAATTTTGTTTATTCAGTTGATCTTATTTAGCACTTTGGTGCTGCAATCACGGCTGAATGTTGGCCAGTGATAAATTGTCCTGTTGCTCTCGGTGATGTGTGGCCATTAGAGAAGTTGTGTAAAATCTTTATTACACTTTTAACAACACATCAATGTTGGAAAAAGAGAAGAAATCCTTTAACCACAATCTGCTATTGTAAAGTAAACTGATTTCAGAAAGGTTTTAAGCACCAAGAGAAACATTTCAGTCTACTTTCAGTCAAGTGATTTTTGGCAGATTGATTGACTGCTGCCTCTGACAGATCTCTGTTGATGTCTACAGGAGTTGTGTTTGACCTGCTGTGCTAATGATATTCGGCACATCTGATACTCTGTAGGACTGAAATCTTAAGCCTGTCACGCTTGTGGACCCCTCTGAATCTTTAAATGACTACAGCCAGCTCTTCTATTTCTTCTCCTGCATGTTGACTAATGACCTCTCCTCTTCTGCAACAGAAAGTATCTTGAGCCGGCAATCCGGTCGAGAGATGCTTGTTGATGGGAACATTTTTTCTATGGATGCCATGCGTGTCGCGGACTGACGGATGGCGTTCAGTAATCTGTTTGAGATGGCTGAGACCAGAGGCCGGGGTCGAAGGGGGACGGAAACGCCCTAACAGATGGAAGTGGTCTGACAAATTGCCCCCATTCCCCACTATCCACTGGGACTTCAGGGCTTAATCCGTGGACTTTCTCTGAGCCGAGTCATTAATTTGGGCATCACTGGTCATCAGTCAGCAGGTTTCTCGTGAGGTCTGAAGGTTGCTGTCTAAAACATGCGAGGGTGCAAAGTTTCAGACTGTAGAGGGGATTATCGGTCTGGAAAAGAAGACGCTCCCGACCCTGACGTGACCCTCTGAATATGGGCTTTCTGTTTGGCTGGACGGATGTTTGGCATGTCAATTTGCAGTGTGGTGTGACTTCATCTTACTGCAGGGCCGAAGCCAGTTCACCTCTGTGTGTGTGTGTAGCCCTTTTCACACAAAGATTATGGAAAATGCATGAAAAATGCATCCGGGATTTGTCTGGGATCGTTCAATTTTGGGTTCATTCACACTGCCAATGATTTTCCACAATCTGTGAGTGCATTCACACACATACCATAAAGATCCCGTAAAGACACATGACGTATTTAAAGACCTGCTCTTGGTAGGTTGTTTTAGTTTATGATAAGATCATAATGAGCGTGTGATGTGATGTGCTGTTCTGTCATGCTTGTGAATGATTTCAGCTTCAACGCTGATAGTGCAGAGCTCCCTGATCTCTGCTTCAGTCCAGTTTGCCGACATTTCTCGTCGTGAATGTTGATCTGCATTGGTGTCAAAGGGCTGAACTATAACTTCTTGTTGCTATGACACTCATGTCCCCCTTACGGTCTTGTTCACACAGAATGCTTTCTGTAAATGTTACGCAAAGTTACTTCTGTCTGTAGGTCCTCTTTACGGGAGCGATCCCAAAACATTAATGGGACGTGTTTGTGTTCACACAGAAGCCTCTGACAATTTTATGGAAATTTTCTGAGTAAAGTGCTGTGTGAATGTGGTACAAAATCTGTCACTGGTACGGTACCATACGGTCCTGATATGCACCTTTTGTGGTGTCAATATATACCTTTGAGGTACAAGTATGTACACTAATATGCACCAATTTGGTACAAATCTGTACTTTCCTTAAAGGTTTTACCCTTTTGTACCTTTATTTGTGTGTGTGTGTGATCTCTCTGACTGATGTCTTGTGTGTCCTGAAAGTTTTCGTCCTCACCTGTGTCACACTTGTCCAGCGGCGTCATCAAACAGCAGGCGTGTGTAAGCGTGACATCTCCTCACCTGTTGATGTGTTCCTGATGACAGCTGTCACTCACCTGTCACCTCTCTCATCAGCTGCACGTCTCTGCCCTCGCAGATGCTCAGATGCATCCAAGCGCATCCAACATGACCATCTACGTGTGTGATGCCGGTGAGATTTCTCAGTAACATCACACATAGATGTCTCTGATTAGCTGTAGTCAAAATCCAACCTCTGAATGACTCAAACATGTACAGTAATCAGACACGAGTACATTCAATCTGATTAAATTCATCACAGATTCTTACAGATAAACATGAAACTTAACTTTGCTCCTTCATAGCTTTTGAGCTTCTACATTGAATCGTATTGCTTTATCTATAGACTGAGATATAAAGGCGATTGTATTAATCTTGTCTTTTGTCTGTTTTTAATTTCATACGTTTTGAAAATGTGATTAAAAGTAGGTTAACACACGATCACTGAAATCAAAATATGAGCAGAATTGTATTTTAGCGTCTCTGCTTTGATATCTCATGTGCATTAAAAGCCCACTGAAATACTTAAAAAAAAGAAAGATGCACAGTGGCAACATGGCAGGCATGACCGTGTGACCTGCCCGCTGACTGCAGATAAACTCCGACTATATCACATAACTCTGTAAAATTTAAGGTGACAAAAAGCGAAGCTCAGACCTTCACCAAAGGCCTGCGGGTGCAGCCGGCCCCTACGTGGATCGGCTTAACTTTATTGCCATCCGGCATATGTTCAGAGACAAACTGTCAGCCGAGGTCCGTTTGAGCCAGCGCCTGACAGAGCAGGGGCACGCTTACGTGATGTGTGGAGAGCGTTGGGGCAGAAGGGTCTGCCGGAGGACGACCGGGGCAGACGGGCCGACGCGTTGCTGCGGGCGACAGCCCAGCCAACAGTCGCCCGATGTGGCAAATTGATCGAATTGTAGGATGTAAGACTTCTTGCCAATTATGTGGGTCATGTCAGTGTCTCTCTGGTCTTTGTTGGTTAGTAGACACACATTCCCTGTTTGTGTGTGTCTGTGTGTGTTCAGTGTGCATGTTTAATGGATTGTGTGTTGTGCAAACATCCACTCACAGCAAACTGATGCCCGTCTGGCCTGATGGTGCTAATAAACACACGATACCCTACAATCCCACTTCAGACAGTAAGGGTCAGTTTCACAGACAGGGTTTAGATAAATCCAAGACTAGGCATTAGATATATAAGGATATTTAAGTAGTTAAACAAACAAACCTTACAATTAATGATGTGCATCTAGAGACACTTATATATGTTAAGTTATGTCAGTGAAAAGTGTTTGAAAAATTAACATGCATTTTAGTCTGGGACTTAGCATAAGCCATGTACAGGAAAACGCCCCTTAATGTTTTTAATGATTTTAAAGGGTTTTATTGACTCGGAAGGAACGCTCCCTACAAATGTTTTCATCATTCATCGTTCTTCAACTGTAAACTGTGTGGAGATTTTTGTCCTTTCCAGAGCTTTCTGTTGTATGGTGAATGAATGAAAACATGCAAACCGTTTATTAAGTTTAGCGTTGTTCTGGTTGACCTGATGGAGATGGGGCCTTTATGGTTCTCGTATAAACTCGACGTGTGTGGGCCGTGTCAGTGTTGGGTCAGACAGATCAAACAACAGCAGCACGTCAGCCGCAGAAGACCGTCAACAGATCACCGAATATAAAGCGTCTACAGATGTATGACGTGTTTTCATGTACACTCAGAGATATCGTCGTGTTTATTAGCTGGAGGAAAATGTTTCGTTAACCCATTTGAAAGAACCCAGATTTGATAATGAATCCCAGCAGGTGTACGTCAGGTGCGGATGCACTGCAGTAATGCGATCGACCCTGCAGGCACTGCATTACCATGGATCTGTTGTATCATCTCACTCTCAGAGAAACAACATTGATTTAATAAAGATGCACTAAATGAATTCCAGTACTCTTCTGACTTCAGTCTGGAGACTTTATATATCTTCAATGTGATGTGAGCACAGTATGGAGAGAGATATGTAACCAAATAATTGACTTCTAAAGTCCCTCTGTATATTTGTTGTAAGCAGCTTTAAAATGAAAAGAGTATTCAGCTACTTAAAGATACACCGGTACACTCAGCACCTACTGTATAATGTAAGAAACGCTCTCAGGCAGCTTTTTCCTGTCTCAGTGAATGTGGAAAACCATCTATTGGTCAAGATTACTTTCCATGAATCGGTAAAAATGCATCAGCTGGTAGAGTCTGCACTTGTAGTCTGTAACTAACACATGTTATTTGTGTAAACACAGGTGCAAATGTCTGCTTGAAAATGACTTTGACAATCATATTTATAAGGAGTCCCATGATTTAACGGTATAATTGTTAAACTTTTTATTTGTTTGTTATTAATCATAATTTTTGGTTTGTGTCTGTCAGCTATGAAATGAAAGTTTAAACTTGCTGATAAGGATGATGAGCAGGGGCGAAAGTACCATTTTACAGAAAAACTTATTTTTAAAAGCTGATGTTTTAGACAGATATATTTGTGCTGTTGTTAATAACTCACAAGTGTGGTCGATCAATACCAGGTGGAATTTTGATAAAATGTAAAAAGACTTCAGCATAATTTCACTTTGTACATAAGTGGCGGATTGTTACTTTTGACCCTGACAGCTGGGACGAAAGTAGCACAACAGAACAAGATAAGAGTTTTGTGTTACAAAATGTTAGTAAATAAACATGACTGTGACCTTGTTAATATGTAACTGCAAACATAGTTTGTTATTTATATATGCAAAAAATATTGAAATTACATTTTCATTTTTAATTTTCATCAAATGACATGCGACAGTACAAACTTGAATTTGTTGAGAATACTTTTTTTCAGCAGTATGAACACTATAAAATGAAATCAAATTAAAATAATATAAATGTTTAGCATAATGCAACAGTATTAGCTGCGGGACAAAAGTGTTTGTCCCGACAGGAACTTAACATTTAAACCCAATTTACTTTTATTTTGAAAAACTGTGAGAAGTCAAACTTCACGATGTGTTAGATCACTAAATAACCTGTAGATTGATCAGTCCTTTAACACATCAAACCAGAAACACAACGCATTATAAAAAAAAATGACTGCTTTAAGAATTCACTTATAATTGTTGAAAGCACTTTTCTGGACCTACACGTGTGAAACGAAGACAAAATAATGCAATATTTGTCAGCTCTGTCAAGGGTTGATTGCTAAGGATGCCGTTATAGTTTGAAATACAAATGTTATCAGGGCTTGGAGAAAATCACGTTATTACTTTTGTCCCGCGTTACTTTCGCCACGGTTCTCCACTATTTTAACACTCTGAGCGTCTTCTCCATCTGCTGTCATCAAGTTTGCCATTTCTGACTCCTCTCTAACCTCATCTGTTACACTGATTGTTCATCGCTTTGCCGATTGTTTAACTTTGAGTTAAAAACATCCATTCTGTTAATGTTATTGGAGAATTGGTATTATTGAGAAAGTTGTGTTAAGGTCGTTGTTGGTTCTCAGAAGCATGCAGAGGTCCTGGTGTGATAAAGTTAACTGACCTTCCTCTGTTGTTCTTGTGTGGGCCGGCGCGCAGTGTGTCGTGTGCTGTGATGTTATGAGCCGCACACTGTGTTACCTGCACCGACACCTCGTCAACTTCCAGAGAGCCGTCTGGATAAAGGAAACTCACAGGCCCTGACCTGACAGCTACACCATGTAAAGCACTTTATGTGTTGCTGATTTATCGCCCCGCTCGGCCGAAACCAGCCGAACAGCCGTCTGAACCGGTAAGTGGGACGTTTGTGATGAGCCGACCCGCATCCCAGTTTTGATAAACCCCTCCCGCGGCTCTCCTTCTGAAACTCTTTAAGAGCACAATTATCTTTTATGATCTGACAGAGAACTGTGAGGGTGGCCAGAGTCTCTTATGTGTGCAGACCAGGCAGCGCCGCACCTCTCAGCTTTCGTACAATGGTGTTTCTTTATGCCGTAGTTGACCGGTTTATAAATCTGACGTAAAGCACGTGGTCGTGACCGGCCGTTCGCTTCTGAAGTCGCTTGTTGGATGTCTCGTCTTTGAGCCGAGGGGTGGACAGAAGTCTACTGGTAAATCTGAAATGTCAATAAACTGGAGAAATCTTTGCTAACGGTTGTGTCGGGGCAGGAACGGGAGGGTCTGGATAGAAATGTGGAGATCAATTCTTCAAGACAGCCCTGCTCGACTCATTCCATTAGAATAGATTCATCGTTCACGCCGAAGCAAAGAGCCGAGAGCCATCAGGAAGATTAGATGATCAAACGTTCCTATGATTGTAAGGGAAGCATTTCCACTTCTCGAAATGTCTGCAAATATATTCATTCAAAGAGCAAAATCAGGACCGTGAGCTCATGGCAAACTCTTTAGCTTGCAATTTCTGCACCACACAAAATAGCAAAAATTATGAACAGCAGTACATTCACGCCTCTCGTGCTTGACTGCAATATCAGTTTTCATCAGGGCAATGCTCAGATTCAGCTGGTCTGACAGGCCGCAGCGGAGGCTGGTCCTGTGAGCCGGTCCCGCAGCAAACCCGTCAGTCAGCGTGCAAAAACTGGTTTCTGTTCCTGTAGCCCGTGGCTCTCTGATTTCGTCTGCAGACGTCTACCGAGAAAGCCCGAACACGCTTTGAGTACAAGAATATGGAATCTGACAGAAATAAATGCGGGCTTGGGGAAATAGCAGCACGAATATGTTGAGAGAAAGTCACGGCCCCCGCTGCGGCCCACTGAAGTGATCGCGCTGGCATGGTGGCCAGAGGCCTTTGAGGTTTGAGTTCTGTACCTCAACACCGCTGAACGTCTGTGACACGTAGTGAATGGACCACAGGGTCCTCGTGCGCCTGCTGGCCACAACTGTATACTATGAACGCGGTGGATTGGACAGTAGGAGCTGTCAATCATCATCAGGGCAGATGAGCACTTTGTTAATGTTTAATGTTTATTTAAATTTGAACAAACTGCTGCCAGTAAATAACATACATTTAAATCTACAATAAGTTACTGGAAAACAGTTCCATAACTACAGCAATTCTTTAAAGTGCATGCTAAACTCATCCTTGTCATAAAAACAGAAATGTTCACTTAGGTCTGTACTTCATTGTATATTGTGGCTTAGCCACTCATGTCCACTTTTATTTCCTGTTTTATTGCATTAAATACAAACGTTGGTTTTTCCTCTTAATACACATGAAAAATTTAATATATTGTAAACATTTTTTTTCTGTTCAACTACTGTAGGACTTATTCATCATGTGCATATTCATATGTATACATTAGTCTCTGACAGTATATACTGACATTTCTGTCATTTGTTGTCACATTCGTAAGATGACTATTTGTCTTTTTGGGTGGAGGCTTGAATATTGTGTTAGAAAAACCTGTCAATTCCTCAGAATGGATGCTCTAAGAATATGCATGACCAATTTAAATGTTGTAAGAAAAGTTTACATCCATAACACTGGAATTGCCCACATGCAATCGCCCAATGCTTTTCTAATCGGTTGTAGGAAAATTTATTGGAGCTTTTTAACAAATGACAGAATATACCAATGTAATGATTTGGTACTTAAGAACTGTGATGGACTAAATTTCCTGTCGTGTGACAAAATGGAATGTAGGATATTACACATTTTAGTTCAGTTTCTTGTGGGTGTGACTCCAATTCCTTATATCTGAAATTGACTGATAGCCTCTTTTGAATTCTTGTGCATTTTTAGATGATATCTTAAGGTATCTCTGTGTTTTCTTCATCAGGGCAGGAATGAGAGGACTGAGCAGGAGGATGAGATCCGGACTCTGAGTGTTTACGCTTTCTTGGAGCGCCTTAAAATCACGGAGCGCTGCCTCGGCCACCAGGATGCAGAAAACCGCCTCTGATCTCTGCCTGAAGCCATCAGCGTCACCGATCTCAGTCTGTCAGTGCGAGAGAGCATCAAAGCCTGCGCTCAGGAAGGTCTGTCACAAACGGTAATGGATATCATTTCAAATATGTAGTTCCTCTTCTGTCTATGAATCCACCACAGTAAACCTTCACCCCGGTGTCCCTGACCGAATAGCTGAAACTGTGGGGTTAACTCCTATAACCGAGGTCTCCAGTACGCATTGTGATGGAAATGAATTAAAATATTTTTTGCTGTGGTTAAATAAATCCGGTCCACTTAAGAATCGACATGAATCCATTTAGTGTGGGATTTTTTCTGTTTTATTGTAAAGCATTATGTTGTCCACCTGATCAGTCAAGCACACGGTGAGGTCTAAAAGTCTTTTTGAGGCTTCAGTTTTCAATGAAAGCCCACAGGCTGATGTGATAATTTTGACATCCACACTGTCAGCTCACATTAGCCACGAGTGTTTCTCTCCGCCTCAAGTCTGCTGTCACGTCTGTGTGATTTCTACAAAGCCTCTGTGTTTCCTCTGGGTTTTAATTCTGGGCAAAAATCAAAGCTGGTAACCTCTAACTAATTATAGTGTCAGAGTCACCCCTAACCTTAAAGCATGCATACTATTCACCTTATTCCGCCACGCCCCTTTTCAATTCTTCGCTCTTCCGCATTTTGTCAACCGACTTCCGCTGCTAATATGGCACAGTGCATTCGGGAGCTAGTTTGGTGGTTAAAAGATTGTTTGTAGTTCACTATAACTTTAGCTAAATGACAAATATCGCAACTGCTGTAAATGTTTTGAATTAGGAGCACGGAGAAAACTTGATACGACGCTCGGATAGTCTTATAATGTCCCATCAATCGTCTCGTGGTTAGAAGATATGAAGCAGCCGCGGCAAGTAACCTATGGGACATATTTTACTACCTCGTCGTGTCAGAAGGAGTTGATGGAGCAACATTATTAAAGTAATTATGCTTACCAATATTTACACAGTGATTTCGTCTTTTTTAAAGCAAATGTGCACCTTAGCCAGTCCAATATCTATTTCGTTTTTATGTGGTAATGTACCATGCTAGAATTCATTTGCAAACTTGCCAAAACTTATTCCTTCAAATCAAGAGACTTAAATCATTTTAAGTGGAATCTACAAAGCTCACATATGGTTTAAGAAATTCCTTACAGATAATATCTGATCACACTGTAAAGGTTTATATAACTGCATGACAGGTAACATCTGATCACATTGTAAAGATTTAATATAACTGCACAATATCTGATCACATTGTAAAGGTTTTATATAAATGCATGACTGGTAACATCTGATCACATTGTAAAGGTTTAATATAACTGCACAACATCTGATCACATTGTAAATGTGTAATATAACTGCACAACATCTGATCACATTGTAAAGGTTTAATATAACTGCATGGCAGGTAATATCTGATCACATTATAAAGGTTTAATATAAATGCACAACAGATCACATTGTAAATGTTTAATATCACTGCATGACATCTGATAACAAACTGTATGAAGGTTTAATGTAACTTTACAACAGGTAAAATCAGGTCAAATTGTAAAGGTTTATAAAAATAACTATGGACTAAGAAACAACTAACTTTTCAGCAAGACCACCCTGCAATGAATTAAGACACAGCTTTATCAGAGTCATCAGGAGCTGATCCCAAGTGTTTATCTGGAAGCTGTTGGTGTATGTACTGGTGACGTGCTTAGCGACTAAATGTAATGCATGCAATATCAACCCTGTGTAAAGCTGACAAAGATGGTTGTTTCTCAGCAGAGATATGTACATTTGTGCCAGCTCAACACATGAAGCAGAAGCATTGAAGCAGTTTCTCGGACAGAGTTTACAGGACTAGGCCTTAATTATATTAGGACATTTTAGTTTTTACAAACAAACCACATCTTGTGACAAAACAGTGGCACTCATATATGTTGAGGTATGTCAGTACAAGGTGTTTTTTAATTATCATAGCTCAAATAAGCATTATAGCGTGGGACCAGCATAAGCCCTGTCCGGGAAACCGCAAGGTTGTTTTCCCATATCAGATGTAGGTTGCTTCAGGTTGAGTTGTGATTTTAAAGTGTAGTTGTGTTCAGAGACGGATAGATGCTCCCATTGTGTTTCTGCATCACAGTTTAGGAACACGTTGATTGTATATCATCCTCACAGTTGTCCATTGCATCACTAAACATCAATGCATCTGTGAAAATAATATAACCATAAACATTTTTATGTTAGTATTTAAAAGAAACTTGCATCATGAGAATTAATTTATAAATGACATCCATACTTAAACAGAACAGTGTGTGAGAGAGAGATGCATTAAAAAGAGACAAAAACATTATACACACAACCTCTAACTTCAGTGTTAAATAATATGTCGTTTAATAGGTCATTATCATCAATATCTGAATGAGAAACCTCCTAGCATCTGAAATCTCTGTAACTTGTATGAATCACGTGAGCTACTGTAAGAATGTAATGTACTATAATATATTGCTGTCTTATCTTAAATATAAAAATACAGGTGGGCAATGAAAATCATTCAAAATAATTGCATTTTATAAACTAACGTTACTGATCTTAAGTTTATTCGTAGAACGGACATCACAAATCTAACGTTAGGCGAAAGAGCACATAAAGCTAAGATAGCTTACCTGAAACTGACCACCTTTTCAACACCCGGCGTGGTTTAAAGTTACCGGAACATCGTAGTCGAACCATTACTTGGGATTAGGGTGTTCCTCAGTCGGCTCCCCGTCCATTAAAATTGGTAAGAAACAAACATAAAGGCGCTTGAGTGAGCTTTTTAAGTTTAACGCGTCGCCTTCAGCCACTGCCTCAGCTGCTCATCATATGCAGCCGGAAGTACGTTGACAAAATGAGCGCAATGGCGCCGCCCTTGTTGTCGTGGAAAATAAGGTGAATAGGATTAGTTTGATACGCTTTAAATGTGAGACTGGTGGGTGTGTATTTCAAACTCGTGTACAGAGTAGATGACGGGTCATTGAACGGGACCAGCAGCTATTGTGCTCTTGCTGTGAATGTGAAACATGTCATCAATATCTGTAACGTCAAGGCCTGATGTTTTAGATGCTGTGGTTTTATTCCTGCAGAGAATGTCTTCTGATGGTCTCCTGATGAATCAGACATCAGCACATGGTGATAATGACTCGCTACATACACCCATCATCACATTACTGCACTAAAACCCTGTAGTAAGACACACGTCTCAGAGATGAGCACGAGCATCACGTGACACGCTGGGTCTCCCTGACGACTATACATCATAGTGGACACAACAACTCATAATGTAAACTCTGATGTTATTAATGTCTGTGCGTACCGAGAGCACTTAGTTCATGTTACAGCAAGAGAAATGTTGCTATAAAACTGCATTGAAATGGAAATGTTTTTCAGTGAACGGTTAATCCAGTCACTCAAGGACCATTCCTCTCTCTTTATCATCAACGTTAATTGATTTATGTTGACAAGCTTTATTGTATCTCATGCTTTGATATACTGTAAATATGCATTTTGTTTCTGTGATGCCCAGTGCTTTAATAACAAGAGATTTAGCTAAAAATATCTTTGACATCTATTTGCGCTACTTTCAGAAAGCGAGCGTCATGACCTAAGGCTTTAGTCAATAAAGGATTCATACCGCAGACAAAGACGACTCAAAAGAGGTCAGAAAAACGCTTACGACGCACTGCCACATTTCTCCTCCTGGCCGCTGTTGTTTCTCTCTCAAGCTCTTGTCAGCTAATTATCCAGAATTAGTATCTTCTTTCACACCAGCGGTGTCATTGTGCCTTAGCTTTGATTCGTCCGCTCTCGTGCTCGGGTGCTAAACTTGCGACAACTGACGAGCTGGAAGCAGGCAGATATTAATTACAAGTGAAAAGCTGACAGGTCTGACACGGCATAAAATGAAACAGCCCACAGTCCGCTGTGATACCACTGTGACGGGGGTTTCGGGAGAATGGGCGGCTCCGGGGACTCGAGACCCTGTAGATGAACGACACGTGTCGACTGCGCTTGACCTCTGTGACATCATTTTGAGGGAATCTCTACTGTAACAAACATGGTTAATAGTTGACCCGCTTGTGGAAAATACTGTACGTGAGGAAAATAATTTAGCTGAATATGTGGAAACAAGTCGGGGGGCCCATTACAAATGCTTCAGCCTTCAAAGAAGTCCAAGAAGTTTAATGTCATTGTCTGCAATCTGTGAAATGAGTATAAATGTAACTTTCCTGTAAGCATTTCTTTATAAACATACAGTACAATACAAACACACATTAACACATTAAAGGCCAGAGTATAGTTTTGTTTTGTATGTGTATGCACACGGTTGAACTCACAGCCTTGCAAAGCATCGTTTATTTGACTCATGTGTCTACACAGACATTCGCCTCCACACAGACTGATGCGTACAAAGTACTCGCAGTTTCAAAAATCCAGCGGTGTGCGTACAGTGCGCACATACTATTTTGATGACGAACTTTGCATCATGAGCATTGTATGCAGACCCTCGCGAATGCATAAAAACTTAACTATACTTCTAGCTTAACGCTCAATGGGGTGGTTTCCTGACTAGTTTAAGCCAGGACTAGACCTTAGTTTAAATGGGAAATATAACCAGTTTTAACAAACATGCCTTACTGCATTTTGAGGCAAAACAAAGAGCACTGATGTATTTTAAGATATGTCAGTGCAAGATGTTATCATTTCGGACCGCTCTTACGTTTATTTTAGTCTAGGACTAGTCTAATCCCCACCGCCCCAATGTGTGACACGTGTGTGTTGATGGTTTCTGGCGTCTGATTAAGGTGTCTTAGCTCTCCACAGAATAAAGTGGAGGCCGAAGTTCACGATTCTGAGCTTTTGCGTCATTAACGCTCGTTCCGCCAGGACAAAAAAAAAACTTTCGCCGTATGAGGGTGGAGACGAAGTGAAAGACGAGTCCAACGGCCAGGCTTCCTCTATTCATCTTTTCAACAGGACTGGGATGAAAACAAGGGAGCTTTACACAGCGTGTCCTTCACCTCCCTTCCGGCCTCCAGCCACTTGTCTGTGGAAAGCCAATGTTTGAAAAACTCACTGGAGTGGCTGTTTTATCAACAAGCAGCTCATTGGTTCCGATTGGCTCGAGGAGGAGCGGACGGCAAAACAAAACAAGAAGGAGGAAACTGTAAGAAAGGAAGGAATGGTAAGGAGGAATAGAAAAAGGTTGAAGAGACAGCTGTTGGGGAGGTGAGTTGGAGATTTCCAGCCATTAACTTCAGACTAAGATGCCTCTCCCACTTGAGGGAAACAAGGGCAAGAGAAGGAACAGCCCTCCGACATGAAAAGAAACAGGGCCGGCCTGATCCAGCGTGCCAAATGTTCAAAAGTGGGGCAACAATGATATGGAAAGAAGTGGCAGGCAGAAGAGGACTTAACCGGGTGGTGGGGGTGTAGAGGACCCAAGGGCTGATGGGGCAGTGGGCGTGGGGGTCTCTCTCTCTCTCTCTCTCTCTTTCAAAGGCAGGATAAACAAGGAAATGAGTCAGTAATCATTTCCAGAAATTGCTTTCCTTCTTCCTTCAGTCGTCGGCAGACTCTCAGCCTCCATTCATTAGGGCTTCTGGCCTGATTAAAGCCTTTTGCCATCAGAGGTTTTTTGACCGGCCCAGACGCCGCTGTGGGGATGCGAGGGCAGTGGAGGGTGTTTGGAGATGTGGTCCCGCCTCCCACTTTACTCTTCACATTTGGCCAGCGCAGGACTGAGCTGTGAGGTTCTCGGTTCTGCCCATGTCTCCAAATCCTCTGGATCATCGACCTTTGATGGCCTTGTCTTTATTACTTCAATGTGATTCCCAGCTGATGTCTGCCCAGGGACCAGCGACTACTAAATACATATATATATTTAAATGTTTTAATTCCCATAAAATATTTTATCTGATATAGTATATCCTCTACAGAATCAGCTATGTCTGTCTCTCTCTCAAGGGTTTTTTTCTCCATAGGATTTTCCCCCTTATATAGTATATGGGGATTTTTTCTACACATAGGGAGTCATCTGACATTGGCTTAACTTAGATCTCTCTTCTATACATTACATTATTACTACACTCGCTAGTATGGTTTAATCTTAGCCGATGTACTCTGCTACTTTTGTGTTTTTTCCTGCTTTTATTAATGTACAGCTGCTTTAAAAAAAAGTGATATATACATACAATTGATTTGAATTTATTAACCTAACATGGATAAAATCTCATTCTATGTCTAATGTATATTTTTCTTTGTCACCTTTTTCTTTGTTTACTGTGCGTTCCAAATCAAAGTGACCCATATTCATTGAGTTTTAGCTTCTAGACTGTAGTGACTTTCAGTTTATGTCTTTAGTGAAATGAAATGTCATTCATCAGTGCGTGTGTACAGGGGAAATGTTTGGTGGGTCTGTGGTGTTACAGCAGAGACCCTCATTTCCTCTCTATGAGCTCATTGGGGGTTCTGCCGGTTCACTTGATGTCATCCTTCCTGTTTCACAGAGCTGTGTTCAATCTCAATCATGTGCTGATAGAGCAGCAACAGACCACGCTTACACTACATCTCCATACATCCCATGTTAAGTTTTAAACTGTATGTATGAATTTATCTAATTGTAGGACAGTAGACGCTGTAGTCAATAAAATGCTGGTATGTGTGCGAGTGTGATAAACTTCCACAGCTCGGCTCAGTGGAAGATAAACAGCTTTAGACAGCGTATATAGTTTGGGATATCCATCTCTGAAGCAGTTTTTGTGCAGTAAATATCCTACAGTACAGTAGATGCTAACTATATAATGTACTGTAACACAAAAACTACAGCATCCAGGGTTTCATTTCATCTGTCCTCAGGTCAGTTAATGAATGGTTTGATTTTATAGTTAAATGACAGCATACATGCAGTATTTCAGTCTGACCCGGGCTATTCTACGGCATTGAAATGTGTCAGTTATCAAAGCGAGGAAATGTTTGTCTTTTATTGGTTTCATGTTACACGACAGGCACCTTTTAAGATGTTGTAGTTGAGATGGTAAAAGAGACGCCTGCCCTCTCGAACATGAAGTGCTTCTGTGATCTTGTGTATATTTATAGGTCCTGTCTTGTGTCACATGGCTTCCATTTCTTCACTTGTTGCCCCCTGTAGTTGTTTTTACAAGCAGACGAGTGCCGGGGTCACGGGGTCTCTGCCCCTCACATTCACCAACCTCTAACACTCATGCATTCATCTTCATCAAAGAAAAAAATTATGATTGAAAAGAAATTCAAGATGAATTTAACGCTCTGTGGTCTGCACATTCAGAGAGACAGGAGAGAAAGGATGAAAGTTATACACTTATGAATAATAAAGTCCACCTTTCATCATTGTTTTGATAAGAATTATCAGTAGACAGTATTTTGACAAAAAATCATTCTTTCTTTATACAAAATGAATTGTTGAAAGGATTTAAGTTACGTACCGATTCCTGTGTGTGAGAAATGAATGTCAAAGCCTCTCGTCTCTGTGGGTCTGAAGTTTTACTGGGACTATAAAGACTTTGTTAAACACCAGTTTTAAAGTTCCTGAAAGCATTTTTGCTTTCAGGGTTGTGCGATCGGGTTTCATGTGCGACGTAACTGCAGCTGGTCAGATTCGCCTTCGTCGCTTGTAAAAGCAGATTTTCATTAGGACACGAGGTGTCTGTTTGACCTGAAGAGGAACCGGGTCATGTTTTACAATCTCTTCACATTTTGACCATCATGTGATGCTGTATGTACTGTATGCAGTCTTACATAAAGATTGAATGTTTGTGTTGAACTCTTTACTTTGAGTCCTATCACATTGAGCTAAAGGTAAACTGATGTTGGTGTTGTATGCTGTGCAGTATTTTAAATACCTTTAGTTCAATCATCTCATAAAATGATCTTTATTAGCACTCTTTGCCTTTTAAAAGTCCTATTTCAGAGTTCTGAGAAAGTTTGAGATCAAATTTCTTCACAGTTTATCAGAAGATGAGCACCGCAGGTTGATGATTTTATCTGTTTAAACTCATCATAATAGCATATGGTAGGAGGGGCGCATGCGCAAGTGCTGACCCTAGACGCTGGTGTGCTCAGTTTGTTTGCTTGTCTGTCTTAAACTTGTTTTGTTTGTTTTAAACTGTCTAAACAGCCTATGTTTTAAAAGCAAATATGCTTTTAAAAATAATTATTGTGCTATGGATTTTAAAATGCGCTTTGGACTGCGTGTCTGCGTTGGGAGACGGTGTGGATTCTAAAAATCTAAGGAACAACAATGGACCAATGAGGACAATGTTTTACAGCCGCGAAGATCTGCTGAGATTCCGACATCATGTTAAAACTCCACCAAAGCTTCTTTATGAACCCCCGGAAATAATCTGTTCTATAGATACAGCATATAGAAGGAAGAAACTAAAACGGAGAGGATCTAGAGGCGGAATCCGAAACAGACTTAAATCTCGCGGCAGTCGGTTCCCCCTTCCTACTATAACTTTAACTAATGCTCGTTCGCTTCAAAATAAAATGTCTGAACTCACAGCACTGGTGAAATACAACAGAGACTTTAAAAGAGCTAACTTGATTTGCATCACGGAGACATGGCTGACGGAGGCGACTGACAACATAAACTTGGAAGGATACTCACTAATCCGTCTGGACCGTGATAGCAACAAGTCAACCAAAACCATCGGAGGAGGACTGTGTATGTTCGTCAGTAGCAGGTGGGCAAAGAATATTACGGTACGTGAAACACATTGTTCTGCTCACTATGAACTACTGACTGTCTCTTTTAGGCCATATTATTTGCCTCGTGAGTTTGGACAAATAACAGTAATTTTAGTTTATGTGCCTGGTCCAAACTTTGCACTCGCTGCCGAATGCATAGCCGCTAGTTACAACAGAATGCTTTGCAATTCTGCCGATAGTCCAGTCTTTTTGCTTGGAGATTTTAATAAATGCAATGTATCTACGCTGTTGCCAAATCTTGTACAATATGTAACCTGTCCGACAAGACTGGTTAAGACTCTGGATAAATGCTTCGGTAACATAGAAGGGGCATATGTGCCAAGGCTACATCCACCTCTAGGACGCTCAGATCACAACGTTATTCATCTGTTACCAAAATATAGGCAGCTATTAAAGAGGACTAAGCCTGCCGTTCAGCAGGTTCAAATATGGTCCAGAGACGAAACAGAAAAGCTAAGAGGCTGTTTTGAGTGCACTGAATGGGACTTGTTTTTTAATGATGATGACTGTTGTAGTAATCACGAACTGTTAAATGATACAATAACCTGTTATGTTAATTTCTGTGTAAATTCTGTGGTTCAAACAAAGAATATCAGAGTGTACCCAAATAATAAGCCATGGATCAACAAAGATCTGAAATATTACTTAAACATGAAGAAAACTGCTTTCTTGCAGAATGATCAGCAGAGAGTAAAAGAGTTAAATAAAGCTGTAAAACGTAAGATAAAATATGCACAGAATGAATATAAAGAGAATGTGGAAGAGAAATTAAAAACAGGGAATGTAAGAGATGCATGGAAGGGATTGAATACAATGATGGGTAGACAAAAGAAAAGAGTTCAACAACATGATGACCCTCACAATCTTGCAAATAATCTTAATATTTTTTATTCAAGATTTGATAATGTTTTTAACGATGATCTGACTGTTAATAATGAATTAATGATGACCATGACCCAATCACAGCCTATGATGACTATTCAGGAGAGAGAGGTTGTCACAGTGCTTCGTAAAGTTAAACCGCATAAGGCAACTGGTCCAGATGGCCTGAAGGGGAAAGTTCTGAAAGAATGTGCAGTACAACTTGGATATGTGTGTACAAGGTTATTTCAAATTTTCATGGACAATGGTTTTGTACCATTAGCCTGGAAAAATTCCATCATTATCCCGGTGCCGAAAATACCAAATGCAAAATTTCCCAAAGACTTTCGCCCAATCGCACTCACATCTGTTCTCTGTAAATGCATGGAGCGCATAGTGTGTAAGGAATTGTTATCACAAATTGAGACATCTATAGACCCCTTGCAATTTGCCTATCGGGCAAATAGAAGCACTGTGGATGCCTCCCTCACTCTCTTAAATAAGGTTCAAAATCATTTAGATAACCCAAACTCCTATGTTCGAATTCTCTTCATGGATTTCTCATCTGCATTTAATACTGTTCAACCACATCTTCTTCTAAAACGGCTCTATGATTTGGGTGCTAGTAGTTGGATGATTTTATGGATTAAGGAATTTTTAAAATGTCGACCTCAGCGAGTCCGTATTAATAATAGTGTTATGTCAGACTGCTTGGTTTTAGATACTGGGGTACCACAGGGATGTGTATTGTCTCCAATTCTTTTTTCAGTATATATCAATGAGTTGAAGCGTAATGACGATAACCTTACCCTTATAAAATATGCCGATGATCTAGCATTAGTCTCATGTCAGAAGGGAATTAATTGCTCCTCATACTTTGAGTACATTGACAGTATTACTTGCTGGTTTGAGAGCAGTTTTCTGCATCTTAATATTGAAAAGACAAAAGAGCTATGTCTGGGAAATAAATCGAAAAAAGTAGGTACTGCTTTTGAATATAAACCAGTTGTCATAAAGGGAAAGACTGTAGAGCAGGTCGCGAATTTTAAATATTTGGGTACAATTATCGACGAGAAACTTAATTTTGAAAGTAATGTTGAGTACATTTATAAAAGATCACGACAACGCCTGGGACTCCTCAGGAAATTAAGAAGTTTCAATGTCAGTCCTCAGACCTTAACTATGTTATATCAATCAGTGATCGAGAGTACACTAACATATAACATTGTTTCATGGTACGGCAATTTAACATTAAAACAAAAGAACAAACTCTCACAAATAATTAACCAAGCAAACAAGATCACCCGGCACAAACAACAGCCACTTCAGAGCTTGTTCGATCATTTTATGGGAAAAAAGGCAATTGCGATTTTTAAAGACAATACACACCCTCTACACTCTAGTTTTGAATTGCTCCCATCTGGGCGAAGACTGAAAATTCCCTTAGCTAGGAAAAATGTTTATAAACGATCTTTTCTCCCAATGGCAGTGATTATTTTGAATCGTACAGTATTTTAAGTGAAGCAATAGAAGGGCTGTTTTCATCTTTTTAAAAGTGTTTAATTGTATGATTTTTGTTGTTGATGTGTGATGTGTTTGTATGTTGCAGTGTCAAAGACAAATTTCCGCTCTGTCAAAACAGACTGGACAATAAAGTTAAACTAACTAATATGTAAAAGATTTTCCAATGAGAGTAATTTCTTCATGCTTTAAAACAGCTTGAATGTAACTTCATGTCCTTCATAGACGGTTTGAGCTGCAACAACATAAACAAGCGGCTTTTGTGTACTAAACGCAGCTTCAAGTAGACCTCCACATGGAATCAATAACAACAGAGATATTTACAGTAGTTTATTTCTGATAACAAAGAAAATAAATGACAAGTAAATTACCTTCATTCATATATCATATCTAACGCTTTTGAACTATTACGTACACTAAGCTAATGTTACTGTGTAAAATGAATGTATACAATGTGAGATACAGGTCCTTGTATTCTTGATTTCTGTCAAACCTCTCAGCATAGTTGTGATTCATGCTCGTCGTCTTCTCTCGTCTTTAGCAAAACAAAACATTTTATGTACCACAAGGTATTTGTTTCAGAGATTTAGCCACAAGACAGACTTATAAATAAAAACAGACCGAAAGTTCACTTTGGTTCAGGCACGTAACCGCAACAACGTGCTTGCATCCAATGAAATTGTCTATGTGCGTATCTATGAATATGCAACTTAGTCTACGCCTCCACTCTATCACAGCACCTTGGACCATAGATATAAATGTAAATAGATGCTAGAGTTTCAGACACATAACGCACATATTTCACACAATGCATTCGTGTTTGAACCTCTAATCTTTAAGCGCTGATGTTAGCAGAACTGAAGTAGCAGTGATATAATCATTTCAGCACCGGGTCTATGTGACATCCATACATAATATATAATACATGTTTATGACGTTTTTTCACGTTACCCCAAAGTTTTAGATATTTACAGAATTTAACTTTATGACATATAGAGATATTTAAATATTCTGCTGTAAATTTAATCTGTTGTGATTAAAAATGTGATGTGAAGTACATGAGGTCAGATTTTCTGGCTTTCATTAAAGAACAAAAAGATACAAAAGGGCACAAAATACCAGGAGTACCATGCTAATATGTATTTATTTATTGAATGAGATTAAAATGCAAAATCAAAGTATTTTGCTCTTAAGCCTTAATTAAGTGAAAATAAAAAAAAATATTAATGAGAGGATTTCCAAACTAAAACCAATAAACCAGATGATTGATTGAACAAATAAATTCAAATAAATCCTTAATTTAGTGACCAAAAGATTACAAAATGCCACATCTACTGCTTGTATGGGAAGGCAAAAGAGATTATGTTCAATAATGTGACTCTATAGTACACGACCGAATGTTTCTTAAACATGACAAATCAAAGATTCAAGTCCAGCAGATGTGGATTACATGAACGCCGAAGCGATTGTTTAGGAACGCTGTACAAACAAAGGGATCTGTTAGATGTAAATCAATCAATGCTTCAGTAAATCCAATCAGGCCTATGAGATATCAGACTGTTTATTTGTTTATGCTCGGTTGATCCTGATAGTTTAAGCCTCTGGAAAAAAGCCACATCTGGAAGAGTATAGTGATGAGATTTCTGAACATCAGTCCCATCTAATCATGTCATGTCCTTTATCTGCTCATCTGTAAGCATTTTGTAAAAGAGCTTTGAAATCTCTGTTCCTGTTCTGTGTTAACCTGATTTATACTTCAACAAAGAGGAGTTGTTAATTTGTTTATGGTCAAATACTGAAGCACATCAGCAACATTTCTTACAGTAATTCAGGATTCAATCTCAATAAACAAGCACTGAAGGTTGCATTCTCATTTCCAATATCACAGCATCTCATGACAGACTGATGTGTGTGTGCGTGGTTTTTTATTATTGACTTTTTATCAAATTAGTATTAAGTATAGATTTATGCAGTTCTATTGAGACTTTTTGATGGTTTCTTTGTTACAAAACTGAGCCATTGTCGAGATCTTATGTGAGATTTATTTTTCTCTCTTTAAGTCTTTATTTGGCCAAATTTAGTATATAATAATAATAATAATAATAATCAAACGGCACGCCTCATTATTTGCACATTTTGGTTTGGCTCTCAGACTTCAGATAATGATGTAATAGCATGGACACAGACATCTCGCCGATTGGCTCTCGTAACTCCGTCCGGCTCTTTGAAATGAAATGTGTGGCCTGCTGAATTAAAATGGCAGAGACGTCTCACGTATCCTGCAGTTCAACCCTCTGAATCAATTTTCTTCTCAGCTATCAATCCATATCCTGACTCTACTGGCTTACATCAGTAAATAATCTCAGCGCCGACTGAGCTCTCGCATCCACACGAGCTGCTTCTTTGTTTGATCTCATTAATGCAGGTGGTTTTATTACTACAGTATAGGCCAGATCTCCTACTGTAACCTTGTTTATTCGCTCAGTTTACCGTGTAGCTCGTGAAGGAAATGCAGACGGGTTTTCCTCCGGCCAGTGAGAGCTCTGTGGATTTCACCCTCATGGTGGGAAGTGTAATTACGCTTCCAGCTCCGAACGAAGACTTTCACCGGAAGCTTCTGCCTCTGACACGAGCACAAAAGAGGCTCACTCTTTAATAATGAACAGGTCCAGCTCTGTTGTAATGGATACGTGCACCTGCTTTGTGCATCAGTCAATTATCTAATTAGAGGTCTCCCTGAGGAGAAAGTTAATACTCGCTCATAGAGTCACAGAGGAAACAAACCGCTACCTTTGACAGGAACACTGCTGAGATCAACCTGCATCACATGTTAAAGAAAACTGGTAGACGTCTTTCAGAGGGTTATGATAAAGTTAAGCGCCTTTGGGAAAACAATGGTTCAGGATGCTCAGATGTTAATACTCCAACCTACAGGACACTGAGGCTCTGTTGGACTCAATGGTGTTTTATACTTCTATAAAGTAACTCACTTCTGCAGGCAATGTAAGAATGAGGCAGGATGATGGATTTATATCGAACAGTAATTCAGTAGATGCTATATTTGATTCTTTGATTTGCTGACAGGATCACAGTAGCAGTAATTCACACCGTTAATGTATGTTGATATGTCCACACGTACTGCATCATCATAGGAAATCAGCTAATGTAACGTAAACATTGCCCATCACTGTCTGTTGTACAGACATTCAGTGAATGAACAAAACATCGGCTCAGTTTATCCCAAAATTATGTCTGTCAGGATTATTCTTGACATACATTTTGACTCTATGGCAGTGGTTTTCAATCCTGTTCCTCTGGACCCACTGTATATCTCCCTTATGTAACACACTGATCATCAACTCATTAGGTGTGTTAGATAACATAAGTGTGTCACTAGCTGGGTGTCCATCACACTGATTTTATGTGCTTAAGTATATCGCTTAAGAAACGAATAATGGAAAATTGAACCTAAAAACCCTTAATTCAATTAAATGTTTTTACGCTCACTTGAGGTGGTTTTTGACTTGCGATAAAGAGTTAATGTGAATAATGGGAGATGGAAACACATTTGCAAAATAAATTCTGATGTAGCGAACATTAAACCCACGTGACTGATCGTCTGGCTGTTTCCGCTCTCGTTGTCTTTCCCATATATGGAGCTTGATGTCGTCGTAATGCCCTTGCTGTTAAAAATGCTGCATTCATTCTTCTGTCCACAGCATTCAATTTGGCAATAAGAAGCTGCCTTGCTAGTAAATTTATAACTTGCCCCATCGTGACTACATGCAGTCCTGTCATTTTCTAAGCGTGCCTTGTTTTGTTTACTGTTGGCTACTAACTTATCAATACCACCGTCATTCGCTCAAATAACTTGATGGAAACGCACCTAATTTGCTGTTTTTTTTTTTTTTTGCTGGAATATTAGCTTCACATTTGCATGGAAACCCAGCTAGTGAGTCCTCAGGAACTGGATTGATAACCACTGCGTATGCAGACATGAGATAAGAATACAAAAATCATCTGACCAAGAAATATGAAAATGACATTAGTAGCATTGAGAAGTGCAAAAAAAATTATATTGATCAAATATTTCCAAAATCACATTCTAGGTTTCATCAAAGACTCTACTGGGGTCTTGGCTTGGATGTCCTTCAATAAAAAACATACCTGGCATCAGATATCAGTGAGACTCAACCCCGAATGTTCCCAGGCAATGACTCTTAAAGCAATCATAAAGAGCTCAGCAGCGATTAAGCCGCTCACTTTTCCTCTCTCGGGACAGAAGAAGGATTGGCCTGTTGAGCGGGGCTGGGCTGACCTCACTTCCAAACTCTTCATCTCCACCCCCCTCCAGAGCGACCACGACGCCCCTGTCGTATGTCATCGAGAGATCAATGGCAGCTTATCGATAAAGACCCGGCATAAATCAACGACCAGGAAAAATGAAAAATATAAAAATTGAATAGTAGGTCAAGGTTCACATGTTCCTAAAAATCAATTTTCACACATTAGAACTATGAGCTTATTGAGATGTAGATGACAGATTGCCAGGCAGAGATACTCACGAGAAACGTCCAACTCGTATCGGCTCGTAGATGCCGGTGAAGACCTGATCGTGTTGTTTTCACAGAGACGGCGAGGAGGAATCGAGAAGGATGGAGGAGACGGCCTCCGCGCCCCGCCGTGGCTCTGTTTGCCCGACGTGAGAGCTGAAAGTGCTTCCAGAGTTGGAGCTGCTAATAAACTTAATGCAGTAATCTGAAGGAGAGCTATTAATGAGACCGCTTTCAAACTGACATCTCAGACACCCTAATGTTGGTGAAGCGTCTCCCCGACTGTGGCTTAATCCATCACGGCCCACGCTAACCTGATTAGGGCCTGACACTTTACTTTTTTGTTCTGCACTTTGGTGCCGGCCCAGGAAAACAAAGAGCGGCAGAGCGTTGTTGAGCCGTTGAAGGTTGTGCTACAGACAAACTTGGTTGAAATGATCAGTTTTTTATTTTGCCGTTTGTTTAATCTCACTACGCTATAAGTGGTTAAATGCCTTCGTACATAGAGAGCTTCAGTGATTTGGGCTGAAACTTTGTAACTTTTCCCCCGTCTTTAAAGAGCTGTAACCCATGAAGATAGCATAATTACTGTATGGCATCGCAATGCACAAACTCAGCAAATCCCTGCGGCGAAACTTCAGCCAAAGCCGGTCGCGCTAGAATCCCTCTCGTTGCATTTTTCATGAGAGAGAACAGACCTTCTGCATGCAGTATTTATGACGGGCTTTTACATCCTCTGCAACAATGCTTGACATATCACTGGATATGCCACGGTGACACAACGCCCTGTCAGTGTGGTAAAGCTTTGTTAACCCCTGTACGATTACTGTGTATGCATCGCTCTTCATTTCATCCTTAAAGAGTTAGTTACCGTTCTAGTTAAAATGTTAAACGTTCCCTGAATGGATAAATGAGTCTGCTAAATGTAAAGATAATGGGTACACTGCTGGACATCATGTCAGGATAAGTTCTCAAATGGGATTTTGTGTCTTTTAAAAGTCCACAGATATGGAGCACATAAATACATCATAAGAATTACAGAATTGATAATAGAAAATGACTCAAGAATAAATGTATATAAGTATTCCTGTCGTTCCATCTGTTTGGCCATACTTAATCTACAGCGACAGAGAAAGAGTGACTGGTTATCTATGATGTGTGTGAGCGTTGAGATGAAGACAGATTACTGACCTGATGTTCGTCCCATCACCCCGTGAGTATCACACACAGAGAACAGATCAGAAACCTCATGACAATGGAAACGCACGGCGCTCTCAAGTGCTATAAGGGCCAGGAGTCGTCTTACAACAAACCCTTATCTCGTTTAGTATTGAGCATGATGTTATAAAAAATTCATAGTAGGATTGTGTTGTTTGCATTGTGTTCAATGTGTGTGTGTGTGTGATTGAAAACAGAGAAAGCTAAAGCTGGATGAAGTCAGTAAATGCCTTCATTCCTAAATAACGGTATATCACCTCCGATTGGTCCTCGATGAATCAATGCCAGAGTCCGAGCGGCTGTATTGGGAATCGTTGAGGGGAACTCAGACTGATTCCCTTCTGCTTCATAAACGTATCGACTGTAGTATTGGCAAAGCAATAGTATTAAAATACAGCCGAAAGTGCAGTAACATGCAGAACAATACTGCAAAAAGCCAAAAGCACTTTGACCACAACAATGTGCGGCATGCCATAATATTTATGTCCGCTTAAAACATTGCTCTGTTTCAAGTTTCTCCTTTATATTTCCATATTATTGCCTGAAACATTTCTGTCAGATTTTGCGTCTGACATTAATATCACCAAAATGACACTTGTTCAAATGTTTACCTAGCGATAGAAATGAGTAAATACTTCTACTGTTTTCATTAACAGACAATCTTTAAAAGCAAATCCAAATCTATTTCATTGAATCATTGATATGAGAATGAAGAATCTCATTTAAGTCATCAGCAGTTATTGTTTATCTCAAAACACTTGAACCGGTTTTAATTCTGTAATGTTTCCAATGGAGAGTAAGTCTATCACGAGATTCTCTTGATCACAGATCAACTGAATCGAATCGATGTACAGCTGTTACAATAAACTGAACGATTATGAAGACAAACAGTTGTTGATTAACTTCTGTTTAAAAAAATCTGTTTTTATATAAGTACAGGTGTTCAGTATCAGTCAAACCCATCGAGTATACTGCTGTCTGTCTGACGGTGAGAGAGACACACAGCTGACAGCATCATGTGCTAACAGACTCGGACACCGGCCGTGTCAATGTCACAGCATCAGTTCACATGTCTTCTGTCAATCACACATCAC
Source organism: Paramisgurnus dabryanus (assembly GCF_030506205.2). Classification (NCBI taxonomy): domain Eukaryota; kingdom Metazoa; phylum Chordata; class Actinopteri; order Cypriniformes; family Cobitidae; genus Paramisgurnus; species Paramisgurnus dabryanus. The sequence goes on along the minus strand of NC_133341.1, from coordinate 37,469,925 downwards.
CGCTCCGCTCCAGCCGTCCAGTCTGTAATTAAAAGCCTTTAGAAAGTTTAACACAACACCAGCATGTGTTTCATCATCTCCTACTTTTATATGACTTCAAACCCCAAACTGACTGACTTCTGTAACTCCCACACAATATAAGTCAATGGTTTTCTGTAAAAAATAAATTTTGTATTAATTCTTTAGCAAATTGTCTATTATTTGATCTGTAAATATGTAATGATTTCATGAGTCAGCTCATCTGCTTCATGTCAGTTGTTCTTTAACACGGGGGGTACTAACTGTACAGTACTAACCAACAGCACTACACTGTATCATTTAATGTTTTCATTACTTCAACTTTTAAGTTTGAGATGTTTTTATGTCATAAATTTTTTTTCCGTGAAGGGTTGCACATAGGGGACGCACTCCAGAACGACTGCTTTATATGAACATTGATAACTTTACACAAATAAAATGACTTTACAAAATAAAGGTCTGTAAATGTCTCATGTATAATATTAAAATCTTACATTTATTCTGCATGTTTATTTACTTCTTGTAAGCGTGACACATTATACCTCTCAGCTGAATGTTAGATCCTCATCAGAGAGAGAAAGTTGAGATCTCTTGGCCGGGAGCTTTTTAAACATTTCACACCCTGATTGTGTCAAGGGTTCACGTCCTGCTCACATCACTATGTAATCAAATGACAGTACATGTGCTGAGAAGTTGAGAAGATCTTGATTGTTTGTTTATAGCAATTCTTGGAAGTTATAGTTCATCTATCAGATCTTTACAAAAAGACATGAAGAAATCCCCTATTGATGAAACCACACTGCTCAGTTAAATAAAACTAACTCACACTTACTCCATCCATACTTCTCCAGAAGCAGAAAAGCAGCATTTGAGCTCTAATAGCTTTAGCGTACGTGTTTTCTGTCGTTGGTCTCTCGAGTGGCCGTCGTAAGCTGATGTACTTTGAGATGATGTCGTGTCCGTCGAGGGCAATCGCACGTACACGTCGTCCTCCGAGACCCTCAAAGAGCCACGAATCCACTCGCGCCCGCTTTCTCATCCAGCCATCATTTATTTATTCGTAGCATGGCAGCACACTGATTTACCTCACGTGTGAAAATTCAAGACAGATCCGAATCATCAAACCTGAAAGCAAATGGACCGGATTTACATTCGTACACAGGCTCACGGGCCGTTTGTGTGTTCAATGGGAATGAAAGTGAAAGTTCTGTCATGTGTCATTTATAATAGTTTGATGATGAGTTTTTGTGTCCGGTTTGAGCTTGACTCGTGTGATGTAAATGTAGGTCACGCTGATGTCAGAGATGCTGCAGGCTGCCGTTCTCCACCTCGTCCGTCTCTCCTGACAGCTCCTTCATGACCACTAATGAGGGTCCGTCACCTCCCCGCCTTAATTCTCCTCACAGCGGGAGCCGTCAACAACACGACAGACCACACAATGCTTCGGCCTGTCTGAATGTGTGTCGACAGGCACCCAGACCACAAGCGTGATGGGTAATGTGTCAGCAAAACCCATTAGCACTATATGCAGTATGGGTTTAATCGGCAAATCTTCTGCAGCTTCAACATACACCTTCACAACCCAAATCACTTATTACAGTTTTTCAATTTTAATTGCTAGAAATTCACAGAAACGTGTGGCGAACTCGAAACCCAAAGTTTAGCAGGATATAAAAAAACTATACAGATTTTTTACTGACTGTGAATCAGTCACATTTGTTTCTTTGCCTCCTTCACCTTTGAATTAAACATAAACTCAAATCAGAATAACAAACTGATGGATTATTTAACTCAGCTGCTGTACACACCAAACACGAAATCGAAACGATTTTCATGAGTAGACTAAATACAAATCAATGCAAAGACGCAAACAGATGCAAACTCATGCGGGGCGATGCGAATGACGCAAATTGGGAAAACACACGCTATTCCCCTTAAACACATCTTTTCGCAAGTTAAAAATAAGTAAGAAATTCTCATGACACAAAATTAAATCCCGTGAGTAATTTAGAGCGAGGAACGCGATGCTTTGCTTTTGGTGTGAACGCAGCATAACAGGCTGATCTGCAATTTGTTGACAAGATACCAAAGATGTCATTTAATATCCTGAGCAATAACATTTTCCTCAGATTTCCTGATCTTCCAGTGTCTTTATCATTTCATTGTCCATCAGTTGTTCGGGTATAAGATGTGTGAAGAGTTGCACAAGGTTTAAGACAGACAGAGGTGAAGAGGGCGCACGGCCAAACATATGTTAAGAGGAACGCAGACAGAAACCACCAGACTTTAGCCTTTTCACACACAATGACCTTTGTGCGCTCCGTCCGTTGCCGATGTTCTTTTGTACGCCAACCGCCTCGGGTCCAGCAGAAACCAGCGCTCTCAGTGTTTACTTTAATCTCTCTTGACTTGACTAAATGTCAGGATTACACATTTTGGAAACTTTAATGTTTGTGTTGTTTTACTCTTGTACGGCACAGATTTCTTGATTCACATCTCAGCAGGAACATATCGAGGTGTTAATGACCGCAGAGAGACGAAGATGCACATTCTAGTGTCGGGTTAGATTTTTAGTGCTGTCGTCTCGCCTGCGAGCTGGGGGTCGACCAGTACGACGTGAACGCTCGGCTGGTTCTGGACTGGTCTCTTCACTCCGGGGTCGCCCGCATCCGCTCTAATTAAAGCAAGCGTTGGGGCGAGGGCATAAAGAGCTGATGAATAATTAGAATTAGAGGAAAATTGTGCAGCCGGGGTGGCAAATCCGGAGGGACAAGTACTGAAAACAAGGCGTGCAGCATTAAGACTACAGTCACTCAAATCTGTGAAGTGTGCCGCGGGCGTTAACACGCAGCCTGTGTGAAAAGAAAAAACGCCATACTGGTGGCGAGGTTGAGACCTCACAGCTCCCGAGGAAAGACGCTGCAGAAATACATCACACCACCATCAGTGATAAACAAGCAGGAATGATCAACCATTACCAGATTTACAAGACGAGGATCTGGGATTTCTGATCTTCCCATTGTTACTTTGTTCTTGATGAAGACCAGAGGGTAAATCTCAGGCCAGACAAACAGCTCAGAGCCGAATGTAGTTTCATTAGTGACGGCCTTCACGGGTCTGCAAGGTTCTTCAGCTCCTGCGGTGATTTAACACTGATGCTCTTTTCTGTGCCGGCTGCGCGTGACACGAGAGATCAACACTGTGTGTTTCTAAATGAACAAAGGAGTTTATTTTAATTTATCAAGTAGTTTAATAGTTTTATTTTTCTCCTCACTAAATCCTATTACAGTACGTGTTTGAGTCAATAAAAACAATCATGTTGAATACACAGCACAAATGCGCTACTAACTCTTAATGTTTCAGACCGTTCTTCTCCTAGATAAGCACCGTCTGTTTTTGTTTGCTCCATTTCGTTTTCTCTCAGATGTTATCATGTGCACCAAAATGTTGCTTTGTAAAATAATAGGCCATTATTGTGCGATATAAAACAGAAGCAAACTATAAACGTCTCTTTCCATTTCATTTGAGCTGCATCACTGACATACGGAGCTTTCGCTCATTAAATCTCCTGCAGTTCATAATGAAGATGCGCTTAAGAGCCGAACGGCTTTGTGTTTGAGTTTCTGTGGCGTTAGGAGCGCCACGCTCCGTCTTACTCCGCTGAGGGCATTCGGTGGGTTAAAGTGAAGCTGCGGGCAGTCGGCGGACACTCCCACTTGGCATTTATGTTGATTAGTTCTGATCCCAGACTCCAGTCATTAAACTAATAAGACCGTATTCAAATTAGCCAGGCTGCCTTTTCTCTTCATACACAAACACATGGGCGCATTTTTTAGTCAGAAGTCTTTTGCTTTATTTTGTGAACAACCAAACTAATTAAATGAGACCTTCCTTCTTCCTAATGAATAATTATTTGTACTCTTCCGAGCGGAAAAATCTGATCCTCATGCATGTTTTCTGAAAACCTTTTTGCTCAAATGACTTGTATCACATGTACCGTATCTTCACGTTGGTTAAATATGGATTTGATGTTGTGGAGCGAAGCGAGAGAGAGATTGTATCTGCAGGGTGATTGTTAGTCCGATCTTAATTATTCTTTTTAATTGAAAGCTCTTTTTTCATAGTGATTTTGTCATGAAAATGCTGCTCTATGTGAGCTTTCATGGTTTACTTTCTTTCTTTATCTCTCAAACGAATACATTTATTTTCTGTTGATTTACCAGCTGCAATAAAACATGCTGTACTGTTAAAGTTTTCTGTGTTGTTGTGATGAGAGTTTGTCTGTAGGTTGTAGAGACGGGCGGTCCATGTGCTCGTTTTCTAGAAACAGTGATTATGGCAGACGTGACCGCGAGGGCCGAGGATCATGTAAATGTTAGAGTCTCGTAGCTTTAGCGTGGAGTTGATCCGGTAAGTATTGCGCTGTAGCTCGGGGGACCGCGGTCGCACCCGGGGCTCGGATGTGATTTCGTGGGTTGACATTAAACCTGCCGGCTCGAAACCGGATGTCAGCGATGGGGGAAGTTTAGGCCTGCCTATCGCACGCCCCCGCCCCTCTCGCCCACCGGGGGCATGTGAAAGGCGGGTCGTGACCCTTACGGAGCGCAGCGACTCTGAACGCTAACGCACCCTGACTAGGAGTTATTGGAAACATATTCTTGAGGCCGTCGCCATTTACTGCCTCTGTGGGTTGAACACAGACGGAGAAGAGGTGACCTTCTCAGACTGACTCTAGATCAGTGTTTATCTGCCTGAGGAGAAAGGGAGTGTGAAACACACACCTGAATACACACGGTTTATCCCATCCCTGTATGTGTGTGTCTAAAATAATAATGTTTGAAATTACTTTTTAGAATAATAAAAAAAATGAACATGATAAAAAATGATTAATATTGGTTATTAATATTTATATTGTACAAAACAAAAATGTATTTAAAGATTGTTTTAATATGCATAAGAATCTGACAGTAAGTGTCCAGAATAGATGTGAGTTCATCTGTTTATTTTCCACTGATGATAAAATATAATATAGTTTGGATTAAAATTTAAGTAGACACAACGTAACATCACTTCATTACATTTGTGCTTTAATGAGTTTACTGATATTGTAAAATTAGGGGGAAATATAAATAAAGAGTAGTGTATGTTTTAAATATTGGAGGTCCTGTCATATATTACTGTGCTTAGATTCACGGTTGTTGTTTTTAAATATTCAATGTCTGAACTTCTGTTTATTAAAAACTTCAGTTTGAATTTAAATGTTGGTCAACCAATCAGAACTCAGAGAATGAATGAAGGACCCTAAGAAATTGTTTCTAGAATGAACATTATTTGATCTTGTGTAGTCCTGTAGGTCTCATTTAAGTGTTTGATAAATTTACATTCAGCGTGTTTCAGCGGTTCGTAACGTTACATACATAGTGTAAATGTACTGAAGGCATATTGGGCGATCAGGCGGCTTAACTTGCATGGGTTTCACCCGCAGTCAGATGCGCTCAAATGCTTACAGATGCTTCCTTCATGCACAATATTTCACTAACAAACTGCAGACAGGTGCTGCTTTTAGTAAAGACAGCGGTCATTCTCAATTTGTGTCTCAGGAGACTCGCATGCATTAAAACAACACGTGTCATTCAACCTTCATTTGGTTAGAATCCAGTATTGCTTTTGTCACAAGAAATAAATCTTCTTTCATAAAACACAAAATGCAGTATATTTACATTTGACAATAACACGCATAAAAACCCAATGTTAGATTTGAGTATGTGCGTGTTAGCTAAACATCTCCGTTGAAGAAAGTCTTGTAGGTTTCTTTCAAGCAGTTATCACAACAGTTTTGTGTAATTCTGCCAACTCCATATGTAAAAAATAGGGCTGTCAAAAAATGAATCACGATTAATCGCATACAAAATAAAAGTTTTTTTTTTGCATAATATGTGTGTGCACTGTGTGTAATTATTTTGTATTTATGAATGCACACACGCACATGCATGTATGTATTTAAGAAACATTTACATGTTTATATATTTATTTAAAAAATATACATTTATAATTTTTCTAACATTTATACATGTATGTGTGTATTTTTATATACACAGTAATTATACACTATAGACACACAAATATATTATGCAAACACAAACTTTATTTTGAATGTGATTAATCTTTTGACAGCCCTAGTAAAAACAATATACCACACTTACAATTTTGATGATTTTATGGTGTTATCAGACATAAAGACTCGTGTGGTGAATGTTTTTCTGAGCTCAGTCATCTTCTGTCAGTGTTGATTCAGATGAAAGCAAGAGAGCAAATCACAGCAATTCTTCTAATAATATCCTCAAGCATATTTTGCCAACCGTTTGACGATCTAAAATCTGAATTTGAGTTTTCATGGCAAACTTTTATGAACTTCATGACAATCTGTCAATATTTTCAACATTTACCCCTGGCTTGTCTTTTTTTCTACTTTTGGCGGTTTTGCGTGATTGTGTGCACCTATTGATTGACAGCTGGCTCCAGAGCCTCTCAGGCCTCTTAAAATACCAGAGTCAAGCTTCAGGTTTCCCCCACAGGCCCCGGGCCCCCTATTGTCTGTCTGACTGTGGCTCCGTTGGTGCGGCCCCGCCTTCCCATTCACTGTTGACTCATTGTGCTGGGATCGGCCTCAGCGAGCCGCGCTCTGACAGCGACACCTGGAAACATCTCACGTTTGCCATGTTTGCTATTTAAAGTTACTTTCATCACTGTGAAGGCTTGATCACGTGATCACACGTGGACATTTCTGGATTCGTGTGATGCACGCATGCTACCGTACACTTGTTACCGTGCTTTTGAATGTAAACATTGTTTCTCCTCCTGTACTGGTGTTAATAACAATATTTGAATCTTTTTTTAAATTAACATTATACACAACATCATAGAGATTTTTATTACATTTTTAATCAATATTACTATTAGGTAACCGAACAGACATTTGCATTGTATATACGTACAGTACTGGCCAAAGGTGCCACTTTAAATTCATTCAACTTTCATTGCACAATAACAGTAAAACATATTGAAAAATTTTGAATACAATGTTGTCACTAAGACAAATCCTAACTTATTTTTTATCATTTTAAATGAAGTCACCTTTTGTCGTAAATTAGGTAAAATGTTCACCTTTTGTCGTAAATGTTAGGTAAAAATTACTATATATATATATATATATATATATATATATATATATATATATATATATATATATATATATATATATATATATATATATATATATATAGTACTTTTAAAGGCAGTGTTTAAAAATGATTTAATGAGTCCACTAAACTTAAAAACAATTCAAATAATAAACAGGGATATATTTCATTAAATTTCCATTTTACCATCCGTCTTTAAATCAAATTTGAACTTACATTGTCAGCTTCCTAACACTTCTCAATTACAATCTACAATATTTTTTTTTTCTTTTTTTAAGACTTCCTTCTCATTGCGTTTCATCTACAGAAAGCCAGTAATAAAATTGAGTTCAATCACAAACATCAGACCAAGGGTTAGAGGTTAACTCGAGCACAGGGTCAGCCGTGTAACCCGTCCCGTTCAGAATTAAAAGGGAAAGCCCACTTTTGTCATACTAACCCCAAAAGGTCAAGGGGGTCACGAGGTCAGTGTCGCCGGGACGGCCCAGATCGCTCGAGTCTTATAAATTATGTAGCAAATCAGAGCCAGAGAAAAATTAGCGTCTCTTCCTGAGCGGGGGTCACCTGCGAGGGCACGGTGACATTATTCTGTGACCTTAATCGAAAGTAAAGGAAGTATTCGGTCGTGTACGCGCACCTCTGGGGTCAAAGGACACAATAGACACCTGTGAAAGCACAAACCAAAATATATGTAACTGGCACTTTCATGTCAAAGTCATACAGAAGATGTACTCCAAGTAGATTTGACCGATTACAGTCGTAAGTGCTCTTTTCTCACCATGCTTTTAAAGTAAACGAGTAATTCAGTGATTGTTGGAGAGCAGAAGGTCATGTGTGTTATAAAAACACTTCTGGTATTAGAACATAAGCAGGAAAACATTCAAACACATCCATGTTTCTGGACCTAAATCAACACTCCGAGTTTTACCTCAATTTCAAAATCATAATCCTGGAGAGAAAACTGGAGAGTCTGGTACAGATCTTTCTAACCTGTAACATTAGCACCAACCTTCAAATCTGATTGGCTGTCAGGAACATATTGTTTTTCTCTTCAGTTTTTCCGGCCGAGCTGCTCATACAGGTGTGACGGCAGATAAACTATAAATCTTCTGAAATCAGAAAGAGAGCTTGTATGATTTGTCTCTTCCCGTAAACAAAAGTTTATCAAAGGTCTTAATAAGCTAAAATGTCACGTAAGCAGATGTTTGTTGTAATGTCTCAGCTCCAGGCTGACTGTCTTCTCTTTATGTGTGTGCTTGTTTATTGTGTTTGTTGTGCAGGAACTGCATCGCTGCACACGTTTGTATGACGGTCGAGAGGGAGGCAGGGAGGTTTGTGAGCTGTTGGAGACGCCTTATCTGCGAGACGCCCGCCGCTTCCTCACGCAACAGAGACGTGGCCGCTTACCTGTGCTGCTCTTCCTGTTCTCAGATCGTGTTCGGTGTGTAAATGTTTAGAGACGCGGCCTCGCCACCCTGCCGTCTGTGTTTTGCTCTTATGATGATGAAAAGTTAATCGGTTGTAAAGTGTTTCTGTGTTCCTGAAAAGCACACGAGAAGCAGGAAGGGCCGTAGACTCGGCAGATGTCGTCTGAAACGATGAGCGTCTGTTTGTGTACTGAACGTTTATGGGCAGATTAGAGCTCCTGACCAGAGAGAAAATCTATATACTGCATTGGAAGCATTTGTGTAGCATTGAAGGGTTAGGACCGTCGGCTCCGGCCTGTCTGCCTCTCTCTCTCTCTCTCTCTTCTGCAGAGAGAGCTGAATTATTTTTATCACACCACTTCGTCACAAATGAAGGATGGAAGATGTGAAAACAATGAGTCCTGATCATGTTCTGCTATCCGCTGAGGTCACATGAGTTTCATTGTCTCACATTATTCATAATCATTTCTTCCTTCAATCAATGTAAAACTCACAGTTGTTTTAATAGTTAAGGAATAATTGAGGATGGGTCATTAAATTATTAGAAAATAATGCAGACCCAAGGTGGTAATGCAGCACAATGTGAAATGAGTTACACCGCAGGTGTGCATTATTTTAAAATAATTTAAAGGACCAGAGTCAATTATTCCTCTTATACCAGAAAATGGTCAGAAAATTAATGGCACTCATTTAAATGTAAAAAGCAGGCTAAAGCATGCACATCAATCTAAATTTGGTGCTCCACAAAAATATGACATTTAAATATGACCTCAAAAAGATCAGAGCTTTAAATGACACAGAAAGACAAGAAAAAATGTGTTGCAAAAAAAGGAAAAGCAGGACATTTGCATCTCATTCATTATATTTAAAATCGAAATGAATTTAATTAGAAACTGGAATTAGTTTTCTTTAGGAATAAAGAGGTTTTATTTTATAAGCTTATTGTTTTGATTCATTGACCTCAAAAACAGTTAACAGATACTTCAGACACACAGACAGACTGAGAGATAGACAGATAAACGAGTGATAACTAAGGGAAGGTTGTGATTAAGTGATCTGGTAAAGTTAACAGATGTAATGGTGAAGTGAAACTATCTTGTGGTTTTTATTTGTCTGTATGAGCTGTACAGTGAGACGCAGACGTTTATATGAAACACTAAACCTTTCTGAGATGTCAAAACCTCAAACTATACAGCAGATCACAGTCATGACTTTCATTTAATTTAATAACCATTAATAATCACCAACTAATCAATCAATATTTGCTGAAATAATGCTAATTCTAAATAGTTGTATAATTTAAACACTTTTTACAGATAACATTACAGTAGGCTTATATATATTTTCTATATATGTTTTGTGGTAAGAGTTTTTCAGAACAGCTGGGCTTGCTTATAAACGACTGTTTCAGCACTCTGATCTATAGTCTTTATCTTCTTTAGGTGGACATTGAAATATTTTTAGAATATGCATAATCAGCAATTCTTGTATCTGTCTTCTCATTGTAGTTTTCTCACAAAGGCGAAGATGAGGTTGACTTGACCCAGAGAGTGGCAGTGATAACCGACCCGTTGGATTCTGCTGGGTAATGCGCTGCTGCTTCCGGGTCTAAATAACCGCTGCTCAGACCCACCTCTATTTATAGATATCTGACAGATATGAGACAATAACAGGAAACAACCAGAGAGAGAGAGAGAGAGAGAGAGATTATGCCAAATTGTCTTGTGAATCATCCATAACCAGAATATTGTAATGAGTTTTTAACAAGAGGGCATTCACCTCAAATTAATCTGCAGGGAGCAAAAAGTGCAGATTACATTTGGAGGTGAAGCCTGCGCTCATGAATACGTCCTTTACGTGAAGAGCTGAGAGCAAAATATGCTCACAAACCCACAGCTGTGCCACTTTACCATTAATATTCAGCATATCAATCACGCTTTGGCCCGTCGTCAATAGAAGCTGATTCAAAAGATCTCGTCTGTCATGTTTGGGTCCAGGTGGTGAACCGTGATGGAGGAGGATCTTCACCTGACACAACTACAAGCGATCACAGCCCACATTCCAGTAGCCATCCATTCAAGAACAATAAAGAAAGGTTTTCTTCCTCTAATTATTATATTATTATTATTGCTATTAATACAGAACAGCTCAGTGAGTTTGGCTCAGATTGAGCAGATGGATCTTTAACAATCCTTGCGGGTCTTCTTGGTGCTGCTGGTTATTTGTATGGAGCGCACATCTCTGTCTGTTAAACAATTACTGGCCACGCAGAGGTCAAAACACTGCACCCACACAGACTGTGAGAGCTGCGGGTCACGGCACCACGTTTCAAAGCCACTGACAATGTAATTAGTCTGGTCAGGGGTGACGAGGGACCCCAGCGCTGCACGTCTACCCCACCTCCTCACTAATGGCTCCATTCTACATTGTTGTCAGCTGACCTCAGACGCGAGCGGTCGGGAGGTTCGTCTGAGCGATGGGTGGTTTTGGGTGAGAAAGCGAGCGCGCGGTAGCATCGGTTATCACCCGGAGTGGTCGGCCATTAACGGTCATGAAACATTAGCTTTGACTATCACATGAATATCAAGAGGAGATGTTTGTAAAGTGCATCATTAACCTTCTGCTCTAGCGTGAGTGACCGGATACAATGAAGTACACAAATACACTACTCAAGCGATTAATAGCTCCACTCTATAGTGCTTTATACCATCAGATTGACTCTGTGCTTTTCATACGTCTACTGGATCTGAAGGAGGCTCGACAGGACATCTTTAACACTATTTCTTTATAGATTGTGAAAGGAGCTTTGAAACACTGCTGAAATTCAACACAGTGCCAGAAAGTTGGCTTTTTTCGAGTATTTAGATTTAAGTGAAAATACCTCCACCCTTTCAGAGAAGACACAGAAACTAAGCCCTTACATCAGCACAAATCTTTACCAAGTTAGTGAGGACATTTCAATGGTAACAATCTACCGTTGAATTATTAGAAAATAATGCACACCCAAGGTGGTGATGCGGCACGACGTGAAGCGAGTTCGTCTGCAGGTGTGCGTTATTTTCAGACATTGCTCTGGTGGTTATTTTTAAGACATTTGACAGGTCAGGTGTGCGGTTTACAGAAACCTTTTTGATTTATAAGTTTGTTTCCTCATTTGGACCTCAAAATGTCCCCACAAGGTCACAAAAACACTGGTATTCCTATCTTTGTGGAGATAATTGGTCCCCACAACATGATAATTACCAGGTACACACACACGCTTGCGCGCACACACACTCACACAGACACACAGACACACACACACACACACACACACACACACACACACACACACACACACACACACACACACACACACACACACACACACACACACACACACACACACACACACACACAGTTTTCAGCCTGATCAAGTGACATTGTTAACAATCATTAGATGGACTGTGGGAAGTGAAGTATTGTCCGACCCGGATCAGATTTTCCTGACATCAGTGTCAGATCTGGATTGTGTGAGTCAGACAGAGCATTCACACGAGCTGTAGGTTAGGAAATAAGCAGATGTGTAATAATAATAATAATAACACTACACACTCCAGTGGATGCTGGGATTCGGTTTCTATAAAATCATCTTTATCTCATATTCACTAATGAATCTCTATTGGAAACACACTTTACTGGTAGTTTCCCAGCAGGTTTTAGGTGTCTTATTTTTTGATGGGATATAAAATCAATTTGATATCATAATCACTTATCAAATATTTAAAACTTTATGCTCAGTATAGTGCGGTGATGATGAATATTTCATGAACTGCGTTATTTACACGTTTGTCACGGGTGATCTGTGTTTTCTGTGTCCGCGGTCGAGTCTCACGCTGAAGGTGAAACACAGAAATCCTGTCAGACCTCAGAAAACTGACACCAAATCACTGACAGGAGCCACAAACACTGCATCACTGTGTGTGTGTGTGTGTGTGTGTGTGTGTGTGTGTTTGTGTGTGTTGTAAAATGATAAGTATGTGAGACAGTGACACCTGCTGCTGGGAATCATCTTTTCCTTATCTTCATGTTACTGTATGAAGACTAAAGATTCATTCATCTGATTCTTGTAGGGAAAAATAATTTTTTCTAACTATAAAACTAAGTGGAAAATAAAGAATTAATATAAACATGAGACAAAAACATCGCCCAACTTTTACCCCACACATGCACGAACACACACACACACACACACACACACACAACACACACACACACACACACACACACACACACACACACACACACACACACACACACACACACACACACACACACACACACAGATATACACACACACACACAGATATACACACACACACACACACACACACACACACACACAAACACACACACACACACAGATACACACACACACACACACACACACACACACACACACACACACACACACACACACACACACACACACACACACACACAGTGATGCAGTGTTTGTGGCTCCTGTCAGTGATTTGGTGTCAGTTTTCTGAGGTCTGACAGGATCTATCTGTTTACTCTTCTTTGTTTGTATTTAAGGTGTTCATATTTGAATATTGTGTAGCCTACTTTAAAGAGGATGAAAAATATCTCATTTTATTTTAAAATTTTTGGTTTGATGGTATCATAAGGAAGCTGCTGTGCTTCATCTGGAGTTTTCTGTTTGGATAAGACAAAATACTGTAGATTAATTTAAATTTATTAATTCTTGTAATATGAAATGATTGTCAGTGTATTTAGCCTGTTTACATTTTCAACAGAACTATCAGCCATAGTTTTATATGATTTTCTATTTGGAAGACCCTGTTCTTTCTCCATTTCTGTTTGCTGCTGCATCAAACAGATTAGTTATTGGTTATCAAAAATAAGTTGTTTATATTTTAACATTCTCTATTAAAAAACTTCTAAACAATGCCTGATTTGTTGGAATCTAACAAATCATGAGAGAACTACACCTGTTTATGCAAAGCAAAAACAATATCAATATATGTCAAATATATGTTTTACTTTTATTGTTTAATTTTGACATTGAGATTTAAGATAATGCAAGGGTTTAATATATATATATATATATATATATATATATATATATATATATATATATATATATATATATATGCGTTAATTTTGACAGCCCTAATATATATATAATGTTGTTAAACATAAACAAGCGGCTTTCGTGGTCAACACGTAACTTCCGGTAAACTCTGACAACAAAGTCCTTTTAAAGTAGTTTATTTATATAACAAGTTAAATAATCAACACGTAGATTACCTAGGACACCAAAACATTAGTTATTTTGACGAGGTATTTGTTCAAAAGTTCAGTTAAGCAACTAGTCAGATTACCGTAAAACTTCAAATAATAGCCCAGGCTTTTATTTTCCCAAACCTATCATCACACCAGGCGTCTAAAAGAGACAGGCGTCTATAAGAGACAGGCTTTTAATTTAATTGTTCCAGCATGACAGCAGGAGGTTACCACATATTACGTTTTATTTTTAATTTGAATGTGTTTAACAAATTAGTTCGTGTAATAACAACAGTCTTAAATTATTGGCAGTATAAATAAAGCAAACAAGGATATGTTTTTTTATTGGTTGTTGCGTGAAATCTTACCCAGATACAACAGTGCTATTTTCTGATTGGCTATTGTGTAGCCTCTCTCTTTTTTTTTGTATTGGCTCGCTCGACTAGAACTCTAGGGAAGACGGGCTTGATAGAGAGAGCAGTGCGGCTAGATACATTTTGGGCGCTGCAGCATATTAAATATGATAAATAGTGTTTCCGCGCGAGAAATACAATGTGTGGCGGGAGTGCATGCATGACAAAAGACTGAAAGCCCGGCTATTATCAGCGGCCTCAAAACACTACCGGCCCACCGGGAAAAGTCCTGACTCTCCCGATTTTCACTTCGCTACTCTCATCATCACCTCAATCCTGGCGACGAAGCTTGTTGTGTTGTCATAGTGATGAGTAACGGAACGACTGCGTCTGTCACGTGACATCTACCGGTAAGCAAAAAAAACTTTAGCGTGTTCAATCTGCACCATAGAACTGTCTTAAACAGACTATCTGACGGGTTTTAGAAGATTAAATACAACCCGAAACTAAAAAACAGACCAGGCCTTTATTTGAGACAGGCGTTTATTTACCCAAACCTGTCGTCACACCAGGCGTCTAAAAGAGACATGCGTCTATTTGGGACTCGGCTATTATTTGAAGTTTTACGGTAGTAAACAAACAGAAACTGGAATTAAAGTTCCGACCAAATGCGTAATCGCCTCACCGCACGTGCATCCAATAAACCCGTCTATATATGTTTTTTCCTCTCTTCTTCTTTTCCTTATATTTCCAATTTTTAGCAACATAATTACAACTGGATTGTTTAGAACTGGCAAACAGTACATTTGAAGCAGTTCTTGTATGCAAGCATTCAGTGATGTTTTAAAGTATTAATTTGTAGCTTTGTTAATATTTTGGTTTGTAGTGGTTTCATTTCTTGAACTCTTGTGTGGTCATGATAACATTAAGTACCTGCATGTTTATGTCTTATCACGCTCACTAATCCCATAAGACGCGTCTGTGTGTAATCTATCGTATCAAAAACACCAAATCCTTCCTTTAATATCGGATCTTAACACAGGATGAATCAAACTCCTTGTTATCCAGGTCACATGCAGATTTCCTCACAAGATTACAGATTTAGAGCAGAAAACTGAAGACTTCAGGGGCCTTGTTTCTAAAATGCTGCCTAGAAACCATCCTAAATTTGTTCTTATGATCATTTCTCAAAAATGGGTACCGGTGATTCATAGAACAAATGTGTGCACAGATAACGCATGTATGCCTCACTTCAGATGTAAAATCGTCTTGGGTTAAGTATGTAACCCTTGTTCTTTGAGAAGGGAACAAGACGCTGCATCCCCGTAGTGATGCTTTGGGAACGGTTACAACGTGACGCCATCTGAGTATGTATATCAAATTACATACAGTGGTTGGGCGTGACGTCATAACCAGAAACTAGAGAGCATAAATAAAGCAGAAGGGAACGCATACTTTATCTGGCATATGCCAAAGCAGATGTACAGGCACATCAGAATTATAGCAAGGGAGACATAGCGTCTTGTTCCCTTCTCAGGGAAAAAGATTACATATGTAAACGGAGATGTTCCCTTTCAAGGGAATTCATGCAGCGTTGCCGTAGTGACACTTTGGGAATGCTATACCCAATCCGCCAGACTACAAGTGCCTGTCTGTGTGTAGAAAGCACAACTAAGTTCCAAGCACATGATCCCCAGAAGTAGAGTTGAGATCCAACTAAAGAGTGTACAAATGTGAGCGGTGAGGACATGCCTGCCGCATCCAGACATCCTGGATTGAGGCCCTTGCCCACAGGGCCCTAGATGCTGCCATACCTCGAGCTGAATGCGCTCTGATGGTTAAAAGAGAGGGCTGTCCAGAGGCTTCATAAGCACATGGGATAGCCTCGACTATCCATCTGCTTAAAGTCTGCTTGGTGGCCGGGAACCCATTCCGAGCCAAACCCAAGCATTTAAGTAACCGCTCTGTTTACCTGAACTGGGCAGTTCTATGCACATACAGTACATGTCCAGTGGAGGGCTGAAAGCCTGCAATATTATTCCAAACCTTAGGCACGTAACCTGGCCTAGGGTGTAGAAGGCCTTCACCATTCCTGGAGCTAACTCGAGGCAGGTGAGTGAATCTCCTAATCTCTTAAGAGAGGTAATAACTAGGAGAAAAATAGTTTTCAGAGTAAGAACCTTTCTGAAGTGGTATCCAATGGCTCAAATCTTGGTTGAGAGACCCGTTTCTATGAGACCAGACCAACATGCTCAACTTATTTACTCTAGGCAGGGGTGAAACACAGTGCCCCACACCTGAGTCTACAGATCCCTCCAGATTGGCACCTGAAATGGGGAGCCGTCTTGAAAGGAGACCAGGTTCGAAAACCATACTCGGTCGGCCAACACAGGGCTACAAGAAACAGCTACGCCTGTGCTGCTGGACCCTCTCCAGAACACCCGGGAGCAGGGCGATTTGGGAGGAACACAACAGAGGCCCTCAGGCCCTTCCTGTGTCATGGCATCCAGCCTGAGTGGGACTGGGTGAGTGAGAGAAAACCAAAGAGGACAAGGTGACTTCTACAAGTTGCGGTTACACTTTATTTTGATAGTCCACTTTAGACATTCTACTAACTATAAATAACTTTGCAACCACATGTCAACTAACTTTCAATAATTTGCACTTATATGTCAACTAACTGTCATTAGTGTATTAGTAGACTTTAGGGGTTGGGGTTAGGGAAGAGGTTTGGGTTAGTGGAATAAGTTGACATGCACATGCAAAGATACTTATAGTCAGTTGAAAGTATGTTGAGATATCATCACAATAAAGTGTTAGTAGATATTAAGCAGACAGTTTACTAAATCTCTAAAGATTGGTAGTTGATAAGTAGTTGCAAAGTTACTTATAATTAGTAAAATGTCTAAAGTGGACTATCGAAATAAAGTGTTACCCAAGTTGCAAACAGGTCAGCTTTCACTTGGCCGAACCTGAGCCAGATTTGCTCCACCATGTCTGGGTGGATTCTTCATTCCCCCGAGCTTAACACCTGCCTCGACAGAACATCTGCTCCATGGGGACTTACACAGATTTTGACCCTGTGGTCTTCCAAAGCCACTGCCCAGCCTTAGATGGATGCATCTGTCATAAGCCTGATGTGACGACCCTGATCCCCCAAAATTCACCTTCTTGGGAAAGGACACTTAAGCACACTAAGGCACAAAGCATTTGTGTGTGACCTTGATTATGCAAAATGGGAAAACCCATGGTTAAAGGATGGATTCTATACAAGCAGGAGACAACCGAGCCTGCAGTCATTGAAATCCATACTACACCCAGAAAAGTGGTCCTCTTTGCTAGAGAAGCACGCTTTTCCTGGTGTTTAGCTGATGGGTCATTTTTGTCCTTTTTGCCCTTTCATAACTGATTCCAGCCTGAAAGAGATGCATCTGTCGTTAAAGTCATGCGGCGACAGACCGCACTAAACCTTGAGCCTTGAGACAGAAACCTGACATCTTTCCATATTCTTAGGGCACGAAGACATGCATGTGTAACCCTGAACATGTGAAAGGGTTGCCCCTTGGTGAAAACCCCTGTTTTTATGCCACCACTTGGTGTGCAATTCACCTAGCTTCATCTCATTCACTTCTGTGAAAATGGATGTGACAAGAGCAGGAGACATCCATGCCTGCATTGTAGTCGAGTTCCATATTATCCCCAAAATGTGATCACCTGCGTTGGGACTAACATACTTTTCTTAGTGTTCAGTCTCAACTCTAGGTGTCTTAGATGTGCAAGCACAACATCTCCATGCTTGCTGACTGGGCAAATATTAGCCATAATCTATTGACACAAATAAGTCCTAGGATCTGATTTGTGACAAAATGTGAGTGACCATCAGCATCATGAACCATAATGTTTTGACGGTTCTGTATAGCCTTTGAACAAAAGGGATTTCCCTTCCTGCTCTAAATTAGGGATGTAGCTAAAATTTTACGTGCGTAACACCCATTAATATATGTTTGGAATGTTTTCCCATGCTGTCATAACTTTCACCAAGGGAACCTGATTCACTGTGCTCCATACTACGAGAGGCACAGTGTTCACATTTAATACAGGAGGGTACTGAGTGGTGTGGGAACCGGTAAGCGACTAAGAAATCCTGCACTTCCCGGGGGGCATGCCCTCGATAGGCCTGCACCACTCGTCAGGGCTTCAATGTTGGATTCTTCAGGGATGAAGCCACTTATGGCAACTTGCCAAAAACATTCTCTAAATATAGCCTATTATGTTTAAAAGCTAGCTGATGTGCTTGTGTAAACATGGGCAGAGAATGGTATTTTCCATGACTTGCATCCTAAGAATGGAGATCAGGTAAGGAAGCCCCTGGTGTTGAGATTGCACTGATTTTGTAAGAAATCTCTCTTCTAATTTGCTGGATGATATAGTTTCTTTTTTATCTGCTGGTACTGTATATATATTAAATCTAGCAGTGTCACGAGTTACAACCTCTATCAACTCCTCATTCAATAGACCGGTTAAGGCAGGACTCGAACCACAAGGCACGCGAACATTGTCTGACTCGTCAAACAATGTTGCATGGGCCACTGATTGGGGCGGAGGAAACTACTTGCGGGCTCCCAAATCATTCCCGGCAGCAAGGATTGTGCACATGTACCATCATAGCGGACACGTATCTTCAACAGGAGACACACAATAATTTCCTGACTCGCCAAACAATGATGCACATGCAACCGGTCAGTGAAGAGGAGGGCTGTGCTTACAACATCTATGACCTCGTTTAAATCATCATATGCTGGGGGGGAGGATAGCTGTACATCCTCACTCTCCCCTGCCTCAATACTCAAAACATCAACCTCCTCGGAGGAAGATAGCACGAGACCACATCCCTCCTGCTGAGGGAAAGTAACTGCAGCGCAGGCTTCCACACCCAGAGGAGGAACAGCAGAAACCCCAGAGGGCGGATTATAGGGCAGAGCCGTCTCAGCCTCCTCGAAGAGATTCATCTGCAAACCCCAAGATCGCAGCCCTGAAGCTGCCTCAACAGCAGCAGGACCTGAGCCCTGAGAAACGCAAAGCTGTTTGCCCTCCTTTGAGAGCGAGCAGCGTGAGCGGAGCACTTTTGAAAGATAAGTTATCACAATGAACACACGCCGCACCCTCAAGATTAGCGTGAGCTGATTACCTCCTAAACATGCAAGACACATGTCGTGCGAATCCTCTCATGATAAAGCGGGTACAAGGAAGAACGCACCATCTGAAGCTTTTGGCTTTCTGAGTTGCTTTCATTATCAGCCACACAGTTAACCTTCTAAGACATGAGCTTTGGTTTGACTTGCATTTTATGTTTTTTCCAGCTATTTGGGGTAAAGAAGAACCACGTATGTGGACACTTCAGGTCTTAGGAGGTTAAACTATTCAGTCACTCTGACACACACAGAAAGATAAGTGGGCAGTCCTTTCCCGCCTTATTTATGCTCTCTGGCTCCTGCTTATGATGCCCAACCAGTGGTTGCATTTGATATACATACTCAGATGCCATGACGCTGTAAGCGTTCCCAAATAGTGTCACTATGGGGATGCAGCATGAGTTCCTTTGTAAGGGAACTATAAATTGCAAATGATCGTAAATTTGTGCATAGCTGATCAATTCTTTACCTTTAAATGATGCCCAGTTAATGTCACTGACATATAAAAGAGCACCTTTCAATATTTAAATCCTTTTCGAGCAGCAAGAAAGGTTTATATTTCCACAAATCTGCAGCAATCAGACAAGCACAATTGCATATGTCTGCTCACACCCTGACGTGGTGCTAAGCACTTTTCCACTTTTTTAGTTTTTATAAATGTGAACGTTGCGAATCTGTGCATATGCACACTTTATAAATGAAGCCCCTAGTGTCATTTCAGAACAAACAAGAAAAAGATTTCACATTTTGTTGAACGGTAGTTAAAAATGATGTGTAATGAGCCTGCAGAAACTTTACAGTAAATCACATCTGACTGCAGTTAAGTGTGAACTGTAAATATTTCAATATTTGCTTTAACATAAAAACTGAATTGTATTTTAATTTTACTATTATTGAATACAGATTATTATGATTTTATGTTCGATAAGGTTATTGTTTCAAACAGCTTCAGGCTTTTGTGTGGAAATTGTCTTTAAACACATCCTTATATTTATGAATATTAGTTACCAGACAAAGCTTTCACCTGTACTTTGTTATTATAACTGTAGGATGTTTGCGGTTGCCAAACAATTTAATACATAATAATATCATCCAATCAGAAGTCAGAACTACCCAGATTATATACACAATTATACTTTCTGACATATCCATCACACAAGTGTATCTGGAGGCTTTGAAATAAACTCTGATCTTCACAGGAAGACAGCAAACAGATTATTCCAGTGTAGATGAAGTGAAATGTATCTGTGCAAATGGTATAAAAAACTTGAAAATCTGAACACAAAGCTACTGAGCAAACAAACACGCTGCAGCTTAGTTTGCGGTTCATGTGTGTGTTTGAATAATGAGATCAATCCAGGATACAGCAGCGATTGTGAGAGACCACAGAGGTGAACGGTTTGGGGTGAATTCATTAGCGTGCAGACAGGTGTCTAGAGTTTCAGCACGGCCGTGTCCGGGACCCTGCGCTGTAAACTATACTGCAGGATGACATTTCCTCCGGGCCAACAGGGAACCGATTAGAAAATGGTCTGTGATGAAACAACGAGGCTGTGATCTTTATCAGACTTGAACATCCTCTCTCTCTCTCTCTTTGACGGATGGTATATGTCTCATGGGAGTTGCCTGTAAGTACTCCATCAAGCCAACTGCATTAGTGTAATTTCGTCCCAGGAAATTAGCAGAGCCAAGCGGCGCCAATTAGAAGTCAATAGCTGCTTTATTAATCGAGCAGCCATCACACTTGATTAGATTAAGCAGCTGTGTGTGTCTCTGTTTGTTTGTTTGTGTGTGTGTGTGTGTGTGTGTGTGTGTGTGTATATGTTTGTTTGTTTGTATGTTTGTGTGTGTATGTGTCTCTGTTTGTGCGTGCGTGCGTGCGTGCAAGCATTTTTGTTAAATGTGTTTTGTTGCTTCTTTTTCTGCAGGTCAGTTGAAGTCTGACAGCTGAAGTTGATCACTGAGAATAAAAGCAGACCTGACAGACGACAAATCTAAATTATTTACTGAATGTAAGTCAGCTTTAATTAATCATCAATAATATGTAAAAATCATAATTTTAAAGTGGTTTCTGATGTCTTACCACTACCATGCTTTATTAATGTGATTTGAGGTTCATGGTCATTTGTGTGGGATTATAATATGCGTGATGGTTTTCAGTATAATCTCACAACTCTATTACAATCCTCAGAATTGTATTTCTAATCCGTCTTTGAAGCTGATCTGTGTTTCAGAAGAACGAGGACTTGAGACACATGACAACACTGATCCATCTGTTTCTACAATCTGTGTCTTCTGTCTGTGTGACACACATGAGTTTTATTAGCAGGGTTCAAAATAAATCTTCAGGAAAATGCTGCCCCAAATATTTCATACATGACATTAAACTGGATTATATGAAATCTGTGCTATCTACCACTGAAAAAAATCATTTAGCTGTTTTTCCCTAGTGTGATCCGTGACTTTATTTACTCACTCAAATAAAGCCAGTTTTAGGGGTTGTGTACACCAAAGCATTTAAACGCGGCTGAAATTGCCAGGGGGACGTCAACTGTAGGACCTTGCCAGCAGTTCTTCAGCTGAGCGCTTTGGTTGTTATGATATGTGACCCACACCTCCTCAACTGTGATTGGACGGCTGAGTAAGAAGTGACACTGACAAGCTGAGAGAGAGAGAGAGAGAGAGAGAGAGAGAGAGAGAGATGTTCGGCATCTTCTGAACATGAAATAATACACAGGGTTTGTGTATTTGCGGTAGGGACTACATAGACCGCAGTGCCAGGTGTGACGTAGCAACTTTACGATAAAGGGATTCAAACTCTGGACGACTCATTCTAGCGACTCTGAATCTACTCTTTCTTTTAAAAATTAGCCGGCTAATTCGACTTCGGCTTGCCCGCCCACCTCAGTATGAACGGCGGGGCCGTGTAAACAACAGATGGTTATTCCACAATCTTACTTGCATCCAACATCAATGATGTAAAGACTTCGGTACTCACTGTGCCCGTGTTAAAACTCTCTCCCTTTGTCTTTCCTTCTTTCGCAGGTCCTCACCACATGCAGAGCTACAGCGGGAGCTTTACCCAAGCATGTAATTCAGGTAATCCTTCGGTGTGACACACACCCAACAGGCAAGTATTATTTCTTCCACATATGATTTCTCTCACCTCTGTGCCATTCGCCGTCGTCCTCTTTCTCCGTGCTTTACACATTTTCACAAGAGCTTCGACCTGTTTTCACTCCACTTCCGGGTTTTGACTCACCGCTCGCTCGTCGCAATTGTTCCCCCAAATCGTGTACTGTTTACTCACTCGTGGCGTCTCTTCATCAAACAACAACACATCCTTACTTTCGTTTTTTCTAGCCCCGCACTCTCTCCGCTCGCGCTCCAGCAATCTCCGGATCAGCGGGGCCTTCCGACTCTTCACAAGGGTGTGTGGTTTTGTCCACTTTTGGCGGAAATGAACCCGCCCCGAAGTCAAACGCTTCGCCTTTGGCGAGAGTGAGTTCGCCGAAAATCCGCCCTTCTTCCTGCATTTCCACACTCCTTTTATACTCCTCCTCACCTTCCACTCATCCAATCCGCAATCGCTGCGTCATTTCCCACACCTGTCGCCGATTTCGGTGATTTGGGGCTTCCCCGGGGATACCCGGAAGTGCCGGTGTTTATCGAATTCGGTCCGGGCGGAACCTCTTCCTACTTTTGGTTCCGCCCGAAGTCACTCCGTGACACATTTAAAGGCATCGCAAAAACCTTTTCTTTTTTTTTTTTGGGGGGGGGGGGGGTTGTTACGTGTAATGTTAGTTTAATGACAGATTTAGACCTACTGTCTGTGGTCCTCAATCAATCTTATTTTAAGGTTGAGAGTTAAGAATGAGATTCAGCAGAGCAGTAACAAGAAATCTTCTTTGAGAACGTGGAGAGAGTTTGATGTTCTGAAACTTACAGTAAAGTACGATGACCTTCTAAAGTTCAAAATGTCATAATTTGACCCCTCAGGCACGTGTAAATGAGCGAAGATTTAGCAAATTGCCAGAAGCACAAAAGTAACTTAGTTCATTAATATTCATGAGCCCAGCATTTTCCATTTTGTCATGCAATCCATTTATTATTATCTTGTGCCACACGTTAGTTCATGTAAATGAAATGTTTCATAAAGAAGACACTAAACATTTCATCATGCTTACAGTTGACTAAAAACATTGAGATGTCATCTCGTGCACTCTTGCATCTGTCTGCAGGGTTTAAAACTCATTACAAATATTTGTTGAGTAGTTGGTGATCAGCATGACCTCTAACCCGTGCCCTGAGGTCTCTTATCCAGTTTCCCATCGTGATTTTTGATCGATGACTTATATGACAGAGAAGATGATGTCACAAGGAATCCTTCTTTCTATTCGCAGGCATAAATCACAGCACAAGATGAGTATGCCGTGAGTCCTGTGACAGTGATGAAATAAAACGCTCAGATAAGACCAGAGAATTTCAAAACACAAGTGCACAGTGTTCAACATTTCTCTAGAAATCTTCAAAAAAGGCCAAGAAGAAGATAAATGTGTGAACTCTTCTGCATTATGGAGACTCCAGGCAGCGTGTGTTTATGAAATTCAGGTTTGGGTCTAAACGAATATTTAATGTACTTGAACGTGAATTACCGTGGGTATATTAAGTATTCATGTAGTTTCTTTTATGCGACAAACACATGAAGTGTCGCTCTTTGACTGCGCCTGGAGGGCCAGCAGACCTGTGATTGGTTGATCAGTGGTTCAGCAGTGACCCAATAAAACAGGGTCCTGATTGCTATGAGTTTTTTATTCATGTGTTTCTTGTAAAAAGTTCTCATGAGAGCGAGCAGTTTCAAATCGCCTTTTGTTATGTGTTTACTGGTTTCAAAGACAGCATTCAAATCCTGTTGTTTAGAAGGCCAGGACGAGCTGCTTACTGAACCTTTATCATGGCTCTAATCACTTTTTGTCATCGGTTAAACACGGTGGGACAACCGATCAGTTTGAATGAGGTTAAATGAGGTTATTGTCTATTCTGCTGTGCGATGATAGAAATCAAACCTCTCACAGCTTGTGATGAACACATGGAGCTGAACCGTGATGCAGAAGACTGTAACAGCTCATATCTGAGAGTCCTGGAGTAAATCAGAAACAAGAAAAGACATTTTTGTCATCATTTTTTCACCCTTATATAGTCCAGCAGTCTTCCACTTCCCTAAGCTTTAACCAGGACTGGATTAATACGGATCTCATTTCTATTTAACGTATTGTATATTTCTAACATCTTTCTGTTCTTGGCTAAACTTCTTTTGCTTTACCACATGCAAGCCATTTCAAATAAGCATTTGTGTAAGTCTTCTTCCTGGTTCAATCGTCGTCTTTGTTGGTGACTGGAAAGTTTAATGATAGCTGTGGGGCTTGTGCATCTGTATCTGTCATCATACAAAGACATTATAGACATTCCTCTCCAACACAAACTTCTCTCAATTAGGAGTTGAAGATGCGGTCAATAATCTCCCTCCCTCCTCCCTAACATAACCACAACCTTTGTCCATTGGCCACCCTTTCATACTACAGTACATCTCTAACCTTTCCCAAACCCTCGTCTCTGCTATTATAACACACACAGTGATGAATTTACTATTTTGATTGATATTGACTCATCATTGGTAAAGAATGATGCCACACACACAAACATAAGGTGTAACCTGACAAAGGTATCTGACTTCACTGGCACTGCGATAATCTCTTTATAGATCTGCTTCTGAAGGTAAGTGCCCGGCTAAAAGCATTTCTACATAAACATCGGACTTGAGACATTTATCTGATATTGAGTCATGACTTTGACATTCGCTGTAAATGCTCTCAAAAACATGCCTATGATGATAACAGACAAAACACATCATTATTTTTACCACATTTCACTTTTTTAATACTTGCGTAAAAGTTTAAATGACCTTTAAAGGAAAACACCACCATTTTCAATATTTACTATGTTCTTACCCTAACTTAGATTAATTAATACATACCCATTTTTTTAATGCGTGCGCTTAATCTTTGTACAGCTTGTTGTGAATGTGTTAGCATTTAGCCTAGCACCATTCATTGCTATGTCTTTAAACAGGGATGAATTTAGAAGCAACCAAACACTCCCATGTTTTCCCTATTTAAAGACATTAAAGATATGTTACATTATATAATAAAACATGGCAATTTTTTAAGCAGATAAAATCAGCAAATTTTATGAAGTTTATTTAACTAAGTTCGGGAGGAGCATGGTCATGTGATCCAACCAATCAGTGCAAAGAGGTGCCTATAAATGGCAGTCCCTCACCTCCGTCCCGTGACAGATTTTTTGCAGCATCCCTCCTCCACCCCATCACCTCACTCTCATCTAGATTCATTTATCACAGTTAAACAGAGGGGTGTACTCTGGGTTCGGGCTAAAATTCCGAGCTCTGAGCCCTCTCCTCGGACAGCACGCCAAATATATCTCATTCCAGAACGATTACATGTTAATGCGAACTCGTGAATAATCAGTTAAAAAAATCGCCACTTTTTGTTTTTGCCACCATACTTAATCGTGTAACTACTCATGTAACAGTATTTTTGGATCCTAAGGAATGAATGGTGCTAGGCTTAATGCTAACACATTCAGGACGTGCTGTACAAAGATTAAGTGCACGCATTGAAAAAAGAAGGGTATGTATTAATTCATATGTTGAGGTAAGAACATAGTAAAATATTGAATAACGTTAGGGTTTCCTTTAAACATGCAGCTAAGATTTGACTAAACATCAGCTAAACAGTGGGATAAATCCCTGCAGAGTTCCTGTAGCTCAATGGGTTGTGTTAACAGCACAAAGGTTGTGGGTTTGGGTCCCAAGGAACACACATACTGTACTGATTTCAATAGATTATATATATTGACTTATAAAATACAAGCAGAATGCACTGTAAGTCGCTTTGGATAAATAGTAGATCATATCAGAAAGGTCCTCACACTACACTGATATATATTTTCTTTATTTAGACATAAGGCAGTGAGGGAAGAGCTAATGCCAACTTTTATTTTTTGTTGTAAAGTCTAAAGGTGTCTCTCATGATGGAATAAACATTTCCTACAGCTGGTGCAGCAGCACAGATTCAGAAATATCCTAAAGCATGAGCGGGGTAACCTGAGCTAGTGTGAATGGACTCATTGTTTGTGGTTAGTCATAATCAGGCGTGACAGTTGAGGCGTGAACAGATTCCCATCATTACAGCCCTAAAAAGCCCATTAGAATCGATGGCACGCTCCGGTCAGACTCACTGTCTGCTAGATTTAGGCTGATCTGGCGATCACTGGATTGCATTACATGAGTACTTCACTAACACCTGCGGTAATGGACTGAAGGAGTGTTGCAGTCTTACACACAGGCAAAAGTGTATCTTACACTGGCAACAATGCAGCTCACACAGACATTACATTTACATTTTAGTCATTTACCAGGCGCTTTTATTCAAAGCAACTTCCAAATGAGGTAAACAATAGACGCAATCATATCAACAAAAGGGCAGCAGTGTATAACTGATAAAGTGCATTGCTGCACTTCATGCGGATTCAGAGCCGATCCTTCCTATACGCAGGGTACGCAAGCTGCGTAGGGCCCCGAACCATTAGGGGGCCACTTTGCTCTTAACTTCATGCATCGCTGCATAGACCATAGGTGAGTGACGTCATTGTGCCGCGAGAGCCATTGGAAAGCATAACAAGCAGTCTGATCTCACGATACTTTAATTCCACTTGTCAACCGGTTTGTGCAGCCCCGCATGCAGTTGACGTGCCTATAGACATGCGTTTTGATATGCAGAAAAGACCATGAAGGTGAAGTAAAAAGACTAAGAACACAATGTTTTAAAGTCCTTTTTTGTCTTGACTAACTAAGCAATGGATTTTTTTCACTCAGTCCAAATCCCCATATTCAATATTAGTCCAGCGTTTTTTGTTAGAAATGCTTGTATGCATCAATAATCAAAATCTTTAATACGTCACGTGTTAAAGAAATAAATACATTTATTCATGCAAGCTGTTGGGTGACTCCTGTTAGCATAAACCAATGCACATTACGTCTATAGTTTGCATATTTAAAGAATTATGACGGTTAATGGGTTTTTAGGAACGTGGAGAGAGAATCCCCTCGCAAAGTTACCCAGATGTCCAGGATCTGCTCTGTGCGGGATCATGCAGCCCATATTGTAGCATTTCTGTAGATCCCACAGCATCCTGTGGCAAACACACTTCCATGTTCTGTGGACTTTTTTTGATTTCCTGTTTCATTTTGCAGTCTTTTTTCAATCTTTTCTTCAATGGTTCCTGTTGATTGTAGGGATGGCGAAAACAAAAAATGTTCTTGACCGGCCACCGAGCCTCATTAGCCGGTTGAAACCGGTTAACCGATAGGCCTATTAGTTTAAAATATGCTATGCTATTTAAAATAACAGCCATTTCGAGCCGCGCCTGCAATTTCGCAACTCGCATCTCTCTGCGCTCTGCCTCCGGCTCACACACACACAGAGCTCACAACACTTTTTAAGTCCACTACAGCGCGAAACATGAGTCCCGCAAACGCGGCGCCGTGCTTAGTTTCGAAATAGTTTAGGTACTAGGTGATCGCGTTGAACTTGAAAAAAAAGGCGTTTGTGAAGCTCCATTGAAAATTGCCGCGGCTCATTTAAGAAAATGACAGCTCCGAAGAGACTGCGCTTTAGTTTGGGGTAGTAATAATAAAGACATAGGATGATCATCATCACCTTTTCTGTTACCACTGACATATAGATGTAATGTATTTCCAAATCTAAACCCATCTTATGCGGAATGTTGCCTAATAGACTGCAACACGATAAAACCAATGGATTAAACGGGCACCTTCAGAATGTGTAAAAGCACCGGCCAAAGCAGGTCTCGCACTGTGTTTGTTCTAGAACTAATACAGCAAAGATATTTAATGCTAATGTATGAGGCATATAGGCCTACGCTGAGTTTTATTTATTTATGATGAGGTGCATTCTAATTAACAATGCAATGCAAGTGAACGCACCGTGCCGGCGCCTTCATGCACGGACCGGTAATTATATACTCTGCTATATTTGCTTTTTATTTATTAAATACATGCATTTGGTTGATGAAACATTTATTAAAATTAAGATACAATTTATACAAAACGAAATTCACTTTAAAGAAATGCTTTCTACAAAGCAAAACTTAATAAAGTGGTAAAAATCATGGCTGAGGATTTACAGAAACAAAACTTACTCTGCACTTTACTGTTAGCCTAAAAGACATAAATGTTAATAATTTGGAACACAACCAGGAGAGACTTTAATTTTAATTATTTTATTGCTGTATTTTATTTACTATTCGAATAAAGGAATTTATCAAAAAATAGCATGTAGCATTTACTTTTCGCAAACCTTGTGAGCATGCGAAACCAAACACAGTGACCTCGCGACAAATGTTTTTTATTGGTTTATAAAGTACAAACAGACCAGTTATGAAAAACTGAGTGTGAGGGATTTGTTCACTTTACACAAAAAGATCTTGGAAAGAAAGAGATGATTAACTAGGGGTGCAACGGATCACAAAACTCACGGTTCGGATCACATTACGGATTTTGAGGCACGGATCGGATCATTTTTCGGATCAGCAAAAAAAAAGTATGGGAAAATTCTAATAACAAATCAAGAAATTACAAACATTTATAAAAAGAACAAGGTTGCACATTAAGTAAGGTCTAAAATCATTAGTTACAGAAATCAAATGAATAATAACACTGCATTTATTGTATTAATTAAATGTAATTATTATTTTTTTAAAGCTTCAGCAGTGATTTTCTCTTTGTCTTGGGTTCTTTGATTAACATTAATGACACAGACTTAAGTAGGTCAATTGAGCTTACTGTCTCTTTAAGACCAAATATGCACAGACTGCATCTCTCCGTTTGTGCACTACCGAGTCCCCTTAAACGAGCGCACAGACACAGACAGAGGGCGAATTACAGACGGCGCAGCATTACAGTCGTCCCACATAAAAACGTTACGTTGTTTTTCATTGCTCTATTAGCCAAATGTATTTTAATACACTACAGTATGAGAGAGAGTAGCGCAACTCTCTGAAATTTAAACATCAAGAGTTCTGATCTTTGAAGGATGATGTCTGACTCGAGCTGGACCGGACGCATTCAACCGCACGCGTGCGTTTGTGCGTAAAGTAAACTGATCACTTTAGCGCCGTTTTGCAGTTAAACTGTTTAAAATCACTTGAATGTTAACATTTGCAAACCTTTATAATACTTACAAATGATAAACTTTCCCTATTTAAATTTGCGTATTAATCCGCGAATCACATGCGAGCCGAACCGTGGGTCGTGATCCGTACGGATCACGGATCAACTGCGATCCGTTGCACCACTATGATTAACTGTAGTAGCGTTTAGTCCACTGTCTATAATAGCCTAATATACAGATCCCTTTTTTTAACCGACAACCGACAACTTTGCCCGGTTAACGTTGATACAGTCAACCATCGGTCAAACGGTTATAGGTTAACATCCCTAGTTGATTGTTCCCCAGGTGTGTACAAAGCTATTTCTAAATATAATAAAACAGTTTATTAATCTGTGTGCATGATTTATAAAACTGAGGAAACAGTTTAATAATCTGTGAGTACAGTTTATAAACTGAGGGTACGAATTACAAAACCGTGTTTGTGATTTGCGGGTCTTGTTATCTTTTCTTCAAGAGGTGACCTGCTGGGATCCGTAGATTTCTTTGCACCTACAGTACAGATTACTTCATTAAACTGAATACTGCTTTTGGATCGGCTTGTCTGCCCTGCGTTACATATACACTGCAAAATGCTGGGATGTTTCAACTCATGGTTGGGTAAAATATGTTATCTTATTCAGGTAACATAAAAGTTTTAATTAATTTCGTTAATGGCAATATGGCAATAATGGCTGTACATCCTCTTTATCTCTGTGCCCTGGCTCAATGCTTTCTGTTTGTGTTAACAGCTTCAGTGGAGAAAGAAGTGAGGACGAGCTTTACTGAGAGATGAATTAACGAATGAACTGTTCCACAGCTGAGGAAAGGTGAAGATAGGATGATGCAGGGAGGGGAAAGATATTATAAGTGAAGAAGAGAGAGCCTCCATCACTCTGCATATCACCACTGGTGAGAAAGATAAAGGCTCCCTGAATATTTCATGTGTTTGATTGACAGGTCCTCAGGGTCCAGGGAGAGATGTGAAGCCACTTTAAAGCCCAGAGGAAACCTTCAGACAGCCTTCAGTCAAACACACACGCATGCACACAAATTTTTTATACCATACAAACTGTATATTTTATACCCTTCCCCTAACCCCAACCATCACAGAAACCCTTCTCCTACTTCACATGTTCAAGAAACATCATTCTGTTTGATTTATAAGCTTGTTTCCTCATGGGGGACATCAAAATGTCCCCACAAGGTGAGAAAAATACTGGTATTCCTATCTTTGTGAGGACAATTGGAAGTGAAGTATTGTCCGACCCGGATTAGATTTTTATGACATCAGTGACAGATCTGGATTGTGTGAGTCAGACACAGCGTTCACACGAGCTGTAGGTTAGGAAATAAACAGATGTGTAATAATGATAATAAAACTCCAGTGGATGCTGGGCTGCTACTTTTGGGATTTGCTTTTCAGTTATTAGTCAGCCGTACACATGAGTTCCTAAGATGAACTTTTATGATCTCTCAATCACATTTGCAAGAATGTCAGATATTTTTCCAAATTATTCTTTAAACTAACAGTGTTGTCCTCAGTTACTGAGTTCCTTTTCAGCATTAGTCAACTGAAAAAGGGCTGATTATCATAAGCCCAACACTCTGACACGGCATTCACACGGGGCGTCAGCGTTAACGCTTAACGGAAGGCTTGTCTGAAGCGTGGCCAACAGCCAATCACTGTGGCCGCAACACAAGCTCCGGTCTTCCATAAACGTAATTGGCTGGCTCTGCCTAAGTTATTTGCATAAGGCGATATGATTGGCTGACGCACGCTTTGCAGCTTGAAAAGTTGAGAAATGTGCCGACGGATCCACAATTCAGTTCGCCAACGCTTGACGTCACGTCACCCATTAAAAGTGAATGGGAAGCGTCAACGCTTACGCCCCGTGTGAATGCGCCGTTACGGTCCACCAGATGATATTTGCTAAACTCTTTCTTGTTCAGTGGCTTTAAGAAGAGCTTTCACAGAGATGAAGGAAAACGCTGATAATTGTCCCAGGCGTCCTGATGAGCTCACATCGGCCACAGATTATTTCCCCGTGAGGCTCTCTGAGGGACGAAGGCTCCGGCGGCGGCTCGTATAATCAGGTCTGACGCGGAGGCCGCGCACCCGTCAGAATCGACGGGTCAACGACAGGGAGAAAATGGCTTCCAGAGCCACGACAGAAGATCTCTCACATGTTGAGCGCATTCAAGGGGTCAGGTGAAATTGGAAAGACTGAGATTAAGCGGAGATGATGAGGGGTTGAAGGTCTGGCCTAAACAAACACAGGCGCCCGGACACGTGTGGAGACTCAAGAGCTTTTAGCTGTGGAATCAAATAACTCTCTGGCTGTTTTCTGAATGAAGATGTTGACCGGCGGTCGAGAGGAAACCTAAAGTTTCCATACCCAGTTTAATGTCATGCAAATTATTACTTCAGTAGAAAATTACTCCAATTCCTGACATGACTTTTTAATTTAGATTTTCTGTTAAGATGGAGTATAGTTGGGAGCAGAAATTTATGGAAGATAAATTACAAATGCCATCTCTTTAGAATATAATCACTTAGTAGTATATCGTTTAATATTTACTAATTCATTTTTAATGTTTCTATTATTTATATTTTTATGTAAAGCTGCTTTGAAACAATGTAAAACTCATGCTTTGGTAGTTAATATATTCTAGAGGTTGTTGTTGTCAAATTGAGTCAAGCAGTTAAATAAGTTTAAAGTCATTAAATCGATTTAGCCAAACAACATGCGCAGAAATGGTGGTGGTGAGTTAAAAAAGTGTGGGGGGGGCAGAATCATCTTATTGTGTCCCCTGCATATTCTACACCTATGAATTAAAGTATTCAATGACTGTGACAAAATATATTTGTATTAAGAAATAAACCCTAAATCAAATACAGTGTGAGGGGTAAATATATAAAAGATTTAGATACTGTTTGGGAGCAAATGTAATTTTCTGCTCAAATATATTCATAACACCCAAGCATCTGTTCTCTATCAGAGTGTCCTGGGAAAAAATTTACTAAAATTTTTCACTACATTCTAAAGCATAGAATCATACTGTGTATTTATTTTATATTGCATATTAAATTTTATTTAATACCTAATTAAAAATTGTGTACTTTTACTTTTCTTGAGTAGAAGTACCAAAGTACATTTTACTTAAGTAAAAAAAATACTGTACTTAAATATTAAATATAAACTTGAAATAATGAAATGTAGTGGAGTAAAATTTATGATAATATGCTTTGGAATGAATGTTTTCCAAAGAAAAACGTAAGTAAAAAATACTGCACAAGATGCATTGCTTTGAAGAAGGAGTGTCAAGTGTTTCTATATTAGTCCCTGAACTTTAGCTTTTAATTGTTTAAAAAACAAAAATCTAAATCAAAGATAAGAGCCAATCAGAACTCTTGAAATGAAGCTCCCCCCACACGTCTTCTGGATGAAGCTGATAGAGATTGATGTGTTGTTTGTTTTAGTTTAAAGCAAGAACATATTTTACACTGAAGAGGTGACAGGTCTGTGTGAGTTATATCCTTTGAAGGGAGGAAAGTGAGAAGTTTTGAAGTGAATCTCTCGCTGGTTTACAGGACTGAACTTGCTCTAATATACACACTGATGCCACGGGTGTCCAAAAGCAAGTTTTAGTCTGTATGTATGCCGTGTGCTCTCTGTTTTACCCATCACACACACACATATATATATACACCATGTTTGAGCAGTTAACAAAATTAAAGAAGACACTGATACAATCAAGAGAGGGTTTTTTCTCAGATCATGCTATAGATGTAAAGCTCCTGAATACATGCAAAGTAAACAGCCATGGATCCAGCAGTGGGGTTTTTAGGACACGATCAGTGGAAGCACTGTGCTCTCAGAAACATTAGTTTAGCAGCGAGGAAGAGTTTATTCTTCAACACAATCGGACGGTTCAGCTCTCTGCCTCGTGAGACCGACTTGAGGATCTTGTGGAGGGTTTGGACGACGTCCATGGAGCTATCAGCTGAGTATGGGGTCATAAGAGACTTTGCAGAGACTTCTAGTGAAGACAGAAAATCCAGTGTGCTTTCTTAAAACAGTACAGCATATAACACACATGAAAGTTTTCACTGTACTGTAATAGATACTTCAGGGCGAAAATTTCATTTCAAACCACTGAATGAAATAATTAAACAAAATGATGCAAAAAAGATCAATGAAAACCTCATATCACATAAGTTTGACCTTCTAAGATCTAGATTTTCATGCATGTTTTCTAAGCTGTTGGTGTAAAGCGTCAGACGTGTTCTCGCCCTCTCATTCCAGTTGTTGCTCTTCAGAAGCGTAATGAAGACGGATTTTCTGAAAGAGGTTTCATGTGAGAAGCCATACGAGCTGACCACAGCATTCGTCTGTTCTCTGTCTGACTTCACCTCATCAGAGACAGAACTGCAGCATTGACCCGATGGACCGAATCTTTAGTAGCTGGAGGTGTTTGGCGTGGAGACAAACGTGAGATGTAGCGTCGTGAGTGCTTCTCGGCTTTGATCTCTTCTCTCGCTCGTCTCGGTTTTACTTCTGTACTCTCTTGCACTTTGGGCTTTGTTTTTTGGAGGGGTCCTGGTTTCCTCTTTTAATCATGACATCATCTTGCCAGAATAGGTTAAAGATGTAGAGTCAGGATATTCAGAGCTTCCGCATTCAGTTAGACCTCCCAAATTAGACTCAATCCTCCACGGCTCGCTCAGATAATCTGCTCCACTGCAGGTAATAATAACCCTGATGGCAACAATACTTCATTCATATCGTGACATTGCTATGAGTAATTCGTTTTACCGTCCTCCGAGCTTCACCGCGTCGGCCAGCGTGAAATATCCAGCGAGCGACTCGGATGTGAAGTAATCTAATAGTGTTGGGTGAGTTTACCGTGACGTGATTAAAGGCTTGTTCTGATTACTGCGGACAACTCAATGTGATCTTCTGCTCCTGTCAATAGCGCTTAGATTCACTTAAATCAGCTCCGAACTTGAGTAACACTTCAGAATGTGTAAAAAAAGTGTTTCTTTAGATCAATGGGTAGAGCTGCGTTAGCAGCTCAAACATTGTGGGTTCAATTCCCAGGGAACACACACAAATGAATAGCTTAAATGCGACTGGAAGTGGTTTTGGATGAAAGCATCTGATGCGTAAACGTAGACAAACAGAAACAGACAACAGAGAAAACTCACAGTAACTTCTCCATGACAACAGTTTCAAAGTTGAGTTGTAAGAACATTTATGCTCAACAGAATCATGGATTTAATCATTGAGACATAGAAGACAATCAAAGGCAACATGATGAAAGTCACGACTAAAATCTACTGCCACGAAGAAATCTCTGCCGGTTCGGCTTGTTGTTCAGCAAATCCCAGCTTTCTTTTATAAATGTGTTTCCTAAACCTAACAGATTGTGTCTGGGCATCAAGAACAACCCTAGATAATAATTATAATAATAATGTCATTGTGGCACATGTGCAGAGAGAGAATTCATGGTGGACTTTACAAGCACACATTTCCCATCAGATGAATCTTTTAAAGACTTCATGTTACTTTTTACAATATCTTTATTAACCTCCCTACAGAAGACTGGATTCATGTGACAGAAACTTCTTTTGTTATTTAATTTGTTCCTTGATCAGAATGTTTTACTAGTGCTTTATCTTTATCAATGACCTGCAGGGAAATATCGCTTTTTAGTAAATGGGAAGAAGAAATGTTGCTGTTATATACCTTTGTTATGTAAAATGTTTTCGAATAAGTCATTAAATCCATGCAGCGGGCATCTGTTGGGCATCAGAGAATCTCACAGGAGGAACGGTGAGGAGGAATGTAATTCTTTACAGCCGCTCTTCACAGTTTGTGTCGTGTAGACAGCTGGGCGCCCGCTACAGTTTAGATCAGAGGCCTTGATAACCTGACTCTTGATTTATGGACAACGTGGCTCTTTGCAATCACCTAATGAGGTGAACTGGATTGTTTACATGTTTATTAAATACCCAGAAGCAGCTGCGAGGGGTTCAGGTGGCGGCCATTTGTCATCGGAGCTCTTGTCAGAGTTTCTATAACGCTTGATGCCATC
This sequence comes from Paramisgurnus dabryanus, assembly GCF_030506205.2. NCBI lineage: Eukaryota > Metazoa > Chordata > Actinopteri > Cypriniformes > Cobitidae > Paramisgurnus > Paramisgurnus dabryanus. The sequence goes on along the minus strand of NC_133341.1, from coordinate 37,434,038 downwards.
GCCCAACAGTTTTGGATGGGTGTGAGAAATCCGGTTATGAGTGTTTCCTCTAGACCAAATATAACACAATGTTTGTGATACTACATTTAAAAGTTTATTTTACATTTGTGAAAGTGTGCTGTCTAATGCTGGTGTGTCATCTCACAGTGTAATTCTGCCATTTACATCCACAGAATTACCAAACACCAAACAAAGATTTGATGCAGTTTTTCCTCCCAGCAATGTAATTTGTCGTCATTATGGGAGTTACTGTTGACTTTTCACAGTAGGGACGGGGGGCAGACTGAATGACACATATTACTCCACTTACAGCGGATCCTTTGGCTTCAGTTACCACGATTTAAATGCTTAACAGCTCTCGGTCAACCAACATAAACAAGCTACATGTGAGCTCAGCCCCTTTTTGTGTTTCAGAAGCAAGGAGCTCTGGGGAAATTAGATCTTGTAATCCCTGCTATTCAAGATCTCTTAAAAGTGCAAAGAGGGACAAGTGGGGGTTTGGCTTTTTACTGGGTCTCATTCCCGATTCTCTGTATCCGATAAGAACCGCGCTGTTATCAAATCCTTTTTCCAGCCTAGCTTCTGGAAGACCTCAGCACCTGGGAAATATTCCCCCAAAAAGAGAACGGTAATGGGCAACAGATCACTTTTTTTTAAAGCTTGGCCTTGTAATACCTTTGTGCACCAATTCATCTTTTCATCTATGCGGATGCTCGAATGCCACTGTGCAACTGCTGACTGACAAACCTGAGTGCTTCAATTCATTTAATAAATGTGATTTTCCCATTTTATTTATTACAGTGTCATTTTACATTTATCTTTGGGATTGAGATATGCAGTTTAAGTCAAACTCTGGTGTCTCAGTAACAGTTTATCGGTTATCACACGTACACCACAACTTTGTTATTGGTTGATCAAATGTTCAAGACTACATTTCACCACATTCCACCCTTGGTGGTTACCAGTATCACACACAAGAGCATTTTAGGGATTTGGAAAAAATATCCTGAGATGCACACATGGTTCTCAGTCTATATACAGAAGAATCAAGGTAATATTTAGAATAGGCTCAGCTAAACCTCACTTTGCAGCATCGACTCTCAGCGGTACAGTAAATTAATTTTTAATAATTCAAGGTCTTTTCCTGACAATAGACCTGTGGAGAATGTGACCTTTGAGACAAACGTTCGCCCCGTCGCCTCCCCTTTAGCGCGCCATGGAAGGCCGCCCGCCACTTCTGACACGTCTGTGCGCCGGCAAATCACTCATTTTCATACAATCAGTCCCTCTCCCCTTCCTGCGCAAGGCAGGGCGCGAGCGTCGCCCGTCTGCCTTCTATTGTGTACTAATTTTAGGGTCCATTATTTGCTGTAACGAATGTGCACTGGGTAGAGTCACTTTCACATTAATACTTTACGCCCCAGAGGAAAGTTTCCTTCAGCGATGGATCAAAGGTCCCGTCTATTGTAAGTCACTTCCTCTTTTCCCCTTTTAGCTCCTGAGGTTTGTTGTTATTTCTCGCCCCGCGCGCTTCTCTCTCTCTCTCTCTTGGCCGGACGAGGTGACGGGCCGGCGTGAGAAGATGACCTTTCAACTCTCGGCAAAAGACAGCTACTGTACTCCTGTAGGAACTCGATGGTGCCGATCATCCGACTACAATGACAATACTATAGTAATAATAACATCCTTCTGCAAAGGCAAAGTTTGGTCTCATAAGAGCACATGAATCTATGACATCACTGACCTGAGAGCCTGCTTAAAAGATTACTCCAGATAATTTACTCATCCCCATGTCATGCAGGATCTTTATGTCTTTCTTTGTTCCTTTGAGAATATTTTTTTTTTTAAAACATTCCAGGATTTTTCTCCATTTAGTGGAAATATAACTGTGTATAAGTGTAAACTGTTGAAGTCAAATAAAGTTGTAACAATAAAACATAATTTCTTCTCGACTGAACAAAGTAAGACATCAACATTTTGGATGACAAGAGGGTGAGTAAATTATCGGGATTTTTTATGAGAGTAATCCTTTAAGGTCTTTGGTTTAGTGAGGTTCAAACTCTTTCCAGCAACAAATTTTGGCTAAAACAAAGGCAAAATTTGGGCTGTCAGTGAAAGTCTAATAGATGTCTAACCATAGCCCAAAAATAGACTGTGTGCGTATAGGTTTAGCACATGTAAAAGAAATGAAAGCAAACACCTTAAACACCTGTTGACTTTGCTTCGTTATGGAATATAGTCATTCGCCAAACTATTTAGGCAAAAATGGCATGTATACCAAATTCAAGTTTATTTAGGGTAGAAGTGGGTCACTCATTGCTGGACTACAGTATATTGGGTCTATAGTTAGCCGAAATTTCTCAGTTTTTGCTTGCTGGGTTCCACCCTTCAAAATGCTCCATGCTTCTTTTTTGTCTTACAATGTGCACAAGCCAATAAACGTTTTTTCTCATATTTTGTCCCTGAATCTGAAGACATTTAATAAGGCTAAATTAGACTGTTGTGACTCAAATGTATTGGTCTAATAAGCAATGTAGTATAATAGCAGAAGAAACATCAGGATGTGTTTAGCGTTGCCCTTTCAAGTTTTCTCTCATTTAGGCTTTTGTTCAGCAACAACAGAATATAAACACAGAAACATGAGTGATGATGTCATAAAGTGTAAAGCGCCACGCTATTTTTGCAGCCATATACAAAAAACAGCCTGTTTCCCATATAAGCATGCACTAGATTAGTTTCATGAGAAAAAAACTGACCGGTTATGAGTGAAGTGCAATAGGCTTTTCATTAGGGTTTGAGGAAAACTGTAAGCTTGTGTCATCTCGCCCAGGGTGGGCCGGGTTTTTCTCGTCGGCTACTAACCTCGAACTGAGCGGCTACAGAAGACCAAATACCACTGCCGTGCATAACAACTAACCTTATACAGAAGATTCACATAAACACCTTTTTGCCCTTTTAAGAAAAATGTTTTCCATGTATGCCAAAATCCCAGAAATGTGCAAAGGAAGGTATAGCGAACAGAATGCTTCCTCATTTCTAAGTCGCTTTGGATAAAAGCGTTTTTTAAATGAATAAATGTAAACGCAAGATTTTGGTTGAGTTACGCACAACCTATGTGGAAATATGGCCGAGTTCTTTCAAGTGTGTCCTTTAATGAGCTGAAACTTTGGATGGACGGCGTCTCTAAGTGAGGACATTGGGTGTTTTGTGTAGGGGGTTGGGTGGGTCAGTACGCCATGGGCCGTGCAGTTCGTCGGGCACCGGAGGGCCGTGCGGGCCGAAGAGCTAATTGGTAGTTTGGAGGTTGACGCTGAATGAATGTGGCAGTCTGAGCGTGGAGAGCCAGTGAGATCCTGCTACATATTCACTCTGTCCAAGACCATCGCTGCATCTGTCAGCGTTGCTCCAGCTACACGACTTTGGGGGAAAGAGGAGAGCAGAATCGTTGCTTTGGGGTAAAAGCGTTCGGCAGCGGACACTGACACGAGGCAAAGAGAGCCACATCGGATTTACAACTCAATTACAGCCACCTCGCCGCCGAGGCCGTCCGCAGGAGCATGAGAGGATTCTGTTGGTCACCGCGCAGCTGTTTTGAGAAGAAAAGCTTTATCTTTGTCAGTTTGGTTTGTTGCGCCATCAAAAGATGACTGCGTTTCCTGCAGCGATCCCTGTGTTATTCTGTATGCGATGGTGTATGCGTGAGCTCCCATGATCCTTTACTCTTCTCACGTACAGACCGGCTCATACGTGTGCATGCAAATAACAGCCCAAAGTCATTGTTCTTACCACCGCATGCAGGTCAGGATCAGTCACATCAAGGTTAGATTGGCCCACTTGTTCTTACTTTCATTGCCGTAAAAATAACACCTCATAAAAATCTGCTTGACCCCTGCGCTCTCACTCCTCAATGTGTGTGGCCTCATTTGTTTGGATCGGCCCTTTAAATACACAACAAACCCAGATGTACAGCTTAGATTCTTGTGCAAAACATAACTTTTGCCACAGTAATGATTGATTTTTCTACTTAATGTCACTACAATAGCTGAGTGTTAATGTTTGGCTCAAGAGAAAATCTGATTTTCACTCAACAAACAATCCCAAACTAAAATGTCACGAAAATTAGGTCAAACATCAATCTAGTAACCACTATAAAGTGGCCTCTCATAAAGTACATCTTCAAAGTTAAAACGTCAGCAAGCAGACCAGCGAGCATTCAGAACAATGGATTAACAAATACTGGATGAGGTCAGACAAAGATGTTTTAAAAGTTTGTGTAAAAAAGTTGCAGCTATGTTTTCTTCACAAGTGTGCACTTGCAGTAAAAACTTCTTAGGGTCGTGTTTGTCATCAAGGTGAGATGGCAAGGAACTCAAGCGGGGGGTAGGAACCAAAACAGTTCATATTGTTTTAGAGTATATTTACTCAGCTGTAGTGGACTCATTACAGAGGCCTATTTTCCCCTCTCTGTGCCTCCATTTTCTCTTTCGTCCGCTGCTTGGGTTGGACGTAGAGAACAATAGGTGCACAATTATCAGGAGCGGGGCCAGGAGGCGAGCGTTTGATGTGGCTCTGGAGTGGCCGTGGAGCGGTAAGAGAGAGACGGCTTCCACTCCGCTGTTTTTCTGAAGCGTTATTAGCTCCCAGAGCACAAAAGCCAGGCCATAAATAAGCGACCAGCAGTCACAATATGCTAGAAATAATGTTTACCCTGAACGCTGAGCCTGTAGCTCTCATTAGGTCTCTGAGAGCTGCCGTCAGAAAGCCACTTTGTCCCGCCGTCTGACTCTTCTTCATCTTTCCCCTCTACGGCAGGTACGGTACGCTGTGGTCATCACTGTAGTCCCGAGTCAAGGTGCCGCTTAATATTTCTGTCAATGTTTACGAAGAAAACTCATATCTAAAGCAAAAGTTATTTACTCACCGTCATGTTCTTCAATCTCAGGAATTTTGTCCCTCTTTCTTGAACGTTAGGGTTTGCTGTTTTCTGTACAGTACAGCAAATATGAATGAATGATATGTGTTGCCGTATAACTGCAGTAAGACCACTATACAAATTTACTGCAAGTCTTCTGCTCATATGACAGCATTGTGCAAGTCTTTATGTACTTGAAATTCACTGTTAAAAACACCTAGCGGTGGCGACAAACCCTGTTGTATGTTGTGAGAGAAATTCACATTTATTCATTTAGCATTTGCCAAAAAACACTAACAAATGAGGAAAGGACATAAGATGCATGCATGAGCAAAAGATAAAGTAAAGAGAAAATATAGTAAGTCTGTGTCCAGTGACTTGTCCTCATAAACTAACAGCCTAAACCGCTTAAATTCATCTTCATTTACAATCTGTGCGCTTGTGCTATTTCCAACTACAGACCACAATCTAGAGCTGAATGCCCCACATGATATTTACTTACAATCCAAACACTTGATCTTCATCTTCTGACGTGCTTGATTAGAACTGTAGGGAAGGAGGTTATCTTCATTCTCTGGGTCCATTGATCACCGGTCTCAAGCTGACTTTTCCAGAGCATTCCTCATCTTTCCTGCAGACAAATTTATTCTTGGAGTACAAATCAAATAGGCTTGTCCAAAATTCCAACGGTTAAGGGCAAAACCAGAAAGCATAAAAAGTTGTATCCTCCATGACAGTTACACTTGTCACACTTTGGCTAAACAGAAGAATGGTTTCACTTCTTAATGTCAATTTATTCTTCATGTTTGAGTATTCTCTTCTCTCCTCTCTTCTCTGTGTTCAGTTAAGGTTTTTATGACTCATGCAATATATTCTGTTAAACTTCTGTCTCATGTTTTATTTAACTTGTGCTGAATTATGACTTATGCTATGTTATACACGACTGATGCTATATTCTCTATAAATCATTCAATATGTCATGTGACTAATATCATATCTGTTTCTTAACTGGGGGTACGCAGACCCCTAGTGGCTTGTGGTGTAAGTGCAGTTGGTCTGTGAGTATATAAGTCTAGTCCCAGACAAAGATGCAGGTTTGAGCTGCCTTAACTAAAAATAACTTGCCCTGACATAACTGGCTATAAAAATATGTTACAATCAATCAGTTATCTTAATAACTAATAACATATAAGTATCATTGTTTTGTCTCAAGATGCACACCAATAATTTGTATATTGTCTAATAAAAGTTGCTTACAGCTTTTTTAGCTTGCAGACTAAAATGATAAATAACAAACAGTAAGTGAAACTTGACACTCAAGAAGCAAAACCTCAAAGCAAATCTGCACAACTACAAGCACATTCTAACATTTCACCCATCGTGCTGTTACATCTCACCCATCCCGCTTTTACATCTCACCGATCCCTCTGTTACATCTCACCCATCCCGCTGCTGTTACATCTCACCCATCCCGCCGCTGTTACATCTCACCCATCCCGCTGCTGTTACCTCTCACCCATCCCTCTGTCCCGCTGTTACATCTCACCCATCCCGCTGCTGTTACATCTCACCCATCCCGCTGTTACATCTCACCGATCCCTCTGTTACATCTCACCCATCCCGCTGCTGTTACATCTCACCCATCCCGCTGTTACATCTCACCGATCCCTCTGTTACATCTCACCCATCCCTCTGTTACATCTCACCCATCCCGCTGCTGTTACATCTCACCCATCCCCCTGCTGTTACCTCTCACCCATCCCTCTGTCCCACTGTTACATCTCACCCATCCCGCTGCTGTTACATCTCACCCATCCCGCTGCTGTTACATCTCACCCATCCCGCTTTTAGCAAACCTCACTACATTTCAATAACAGCTGATTGAAGTGGCCAAATATGAACCAGATCAGGTTAGAGAATCAGGAGAGGAGAAAGGCCTTTAGAATGAGACGTTTCTTGATAATCCAACATCTGTATGCTGCTCATATGATGGGAGTTATAATGTATAGTAATGTACTGGTCTACAAAGAAACAAAGAAAATAATTACAAATAATCACCATTCTCAGATTAATGTTAATATTACCTAACAGAATATAAATCATTACACCAAATGGTATTATCAGTAGAAATAAATAAACACAAATATATGTAACAGGAATATTCCTAAGACAATATGGTCAACAACACAATAATAGGCCACGTAATAGGTGCTTATATTTATAATTAAATAACTAAACATGTTTGTGACCGTTACATGTAGCGCTAGCATCACAATAATAAATCAGCAGTAACGTAGTGCTGCCTTAACTGATTTTATCTTGCCCTCCCAGGTACCCCCAAAGTGAGGAGCATTTGGTGGGTTATGGCGAAATCTGATTTTCTGCTCCACTAGCTGTTCCTGTAGCTTTGCAGACATAGATTCAAAGGACTCCCTTAAATACCGATCACCTCCAACAAAGTTGGTGCCATAGTCGCACAACAGTTCCATAGGCTTGATATGAAACACCGCAGACAACAGATCCAGATGCACACACGGTGTCGTTAGACATTTGAAAGTAATCCCCCACATTTTCTATTCATTAGCAAACCATAGCCCCCCACCAACTCTAACAAGACCAGTGGCATCATCATATTCAGGGGCAAGTGAGCCTAAGCGACTGTTATGTGGAATAGGATGTCCGGCCTTCAAAGCTCTAACCTCAATAGGAAAGGAGTCTATTTGAGCTTGTGACAGAAGCAGCTTTTCCGCTTAAATATATTCGGAAGCCTCCATAGAAGAGTCAAGGTCAAGGTCAAGGTCAAAGTTTATTTCTAAAGCACATTTACAAGCAGACACCACTGCCCCAAAGTGCTGTACAAGTATAAAATACAGTAAAAACACAAGATACAAATATTCCAACAAAAAAAATAAAAAAAAATAAAATGTCACTGCTCAGTCATGATTCGAAAGCCAATGCAAACAAGTGGGTTTTTAACAATGATTTAAAACATTCCACAGAGGTAGCTGCTCTAATATAAGGAGGGAGCGAATTCCAAAGTGTTGGACCTGCTATTGAGAAAGCTCTGTCTCCTCTTGTTTTCCGTCTGGACCTTGGACAGTCTAAAGACAGCTGGCCAGTAGACCTCAGAGTCCTACTTGGAGTATGCAAAGTAAGCATGTCAGATAAATATAAAGGTGCCAATCCGTTTAAAGATTTATAAACAAACAATAAAATCTTAAAATGGATTCTAAAAACAACAGGCAACCAATGTAGAGTCGACAATATAGGGGTTATGTGTTCATTTCGCTTTTTACCTGTCAAAAGACGTGCCGCTGCATTTTGAACTAATTGTAAACGGCGGATCGAGCCCTGATCAAGACCATAGTATAATGAATTGCAATAGTCTAGACGATTTGTAATCAGAGCATGCACAACTTTTTCCAGTTGGCTATGTGGCAGATAGGGTTTGACCTTCCTAAGAAGTCTAAGTTGAAAAAAGCTTGATTTTACCACAGAACTAATTTGCCTGTCAAGTTTAAAAGTGCTATCAATTAAAACGCCAAGGCTTTTTACATAAGAACAGCAGTTTGAAAATGTTGGGCCAAAAGCATCCAAGCCTGAGATATCTGCATCTCCAAAAATTATAACTTCAGTTTTGTCATTGTTTAAATTCAGAAAGTTCAGTGACATCCAATCCTTTACTTCACCCAAACAATTTCTCAGTACTTCGACTGAGTTTGTTTTAGTGTTCAACGGTAAGTAAATTTGGACGTCATCCGCAAAACAATGATAAGAGATGTTGTATTTTTGGAAAATAGATCCCAAAGGTAACATATACAATGAAAATAAAACTGGGCCCAAAATTGATCCTTGAGGGACCCCGCTAGTAATTGGGGCGCTTTTTGAATTGAAAGGTCCAAGGTTCACTGTAAAAGACCTCTCTGACAGATATGACCGAAACCAATTCAAAACAGTACCTTTAATGCCAACACAAGACTCAAGTCTGGACAATAGAATCTTGTGGTCAACAGTATCAAACGCTGCAGTCAAATCTAAAAGTACCAGTACAGCAGATCTACCAGCATCCGAAATTAGCAGAAGATCATTAAAAACTTTTAAAAGAGCAGTTTCAGTACTGTGGCCGGATTTAAAACCAGACTGGAATTTGTCACAGATTTTGTTTAAACTTAGGTGTGATTGTAGTTGGGCATATACCACTTTTTCTAAAACTTTGGATAGAAAGGGGAGCTTAGAAACAGGCCTATAATTAGACAAAACGGAGGGGTCTAAATTGTGTTTCTTCAGTAAGGGTTGTACAATGGCCTTTTTAAAAGCCACTGGAACATATCCGTCAGTCAGTGTTGATGCTAGCCGTCCCATGCAGGGATCTGACAGTGGCCTTAACGAGCTCTTGCCGTGTGTGGAATTTGCTTGGATCTGGAGAAAGAGAACTATTAGGTACTGAAATAGATCCCACAAAGACAGATTTCTGTAGTTCACTGCTGTCAGGTTCACCTTCACATTTGGGCACTGACGGCAATTGGTCAGGTGGCTGGACAAAGAAGGCTGGACCTGAGCTTCACTGATGCGGGCCTGCTAATTCGGTAAGTGTAAGACCCAGTGTAATGTGGTCAGCAGGGTTGTTAAGTGATTCCACGTACCTCTATTTGGCCATCTCTGTTAGGGTCTGGATCTCTGCCATGCGCGTTCCTACAACATTTTGTAGCGGCAAGATTCGGATTTCAACCAGTACAACACAGTGGTAGAGTCAGACCAGAAAGTGACCTTATGGATGGGTATGGTCAACTCTGTTTGGAGCACCTTCGCCAATTGTGCACCGGAAAGGGCAGCACACAGCTACAAACGAGGCAGCTACAAACAAGGTGCTCCTCTAGACCTGGCTAAGACGAAGGTAAGAATAACTTGTCCTTGATGGTCTGTTGTGCATAAGTATGCCACCGAACCGTATGTCCTTTCCGACGCATCACTAAAGACATGAAGCTCTCGGGTGACAGAAGGGTGGTCAGCAGAGACTGGGGTGTATGCTCGAGTGAACTGCAGCTTTGCAAGAGTTGGGAGTTCTCCTACCCAGGTAAGCCACTTTTCTCTCAAAGTTATGGGCTCTATGGGGTTGTCCCAACCAAGTTTGTGCTTCCAGAGGTCTTGGATAATAACATTGGTCCTTGTAATAAATGGTGTAATGAACCCCAAAGGGTAATACTGACTTGCCAAAGTTTTATATATGTTCCTCATGGTAGGCTCAACAGTTTCCACAAAACGTAAATTGTACCCCAAGGTGTCACTTATGCAATTCCACCGCAGACCAATAGTGAGTTCCTGAAGGTCAGTACGTCTTTGGGCAAACCAACGTCAGTCAGATTTGACGTCAGATTTGTCCCTAGGCAGCAAACGGACTTGGTGGAACATACCCTTGATGTCCCCACCGATAGCAACAGTGTGCTGGCGAAATCTCAGGATGACACCTAGTAAGGATGTTCCCAAAGACTGTCCCTGGTGTTGGAAGGAGGAGTTGAAGACAATTCTGTCTTTACCATTGTGTTGCACCATGTGTGTTCGGAATGAACCAAGACTCTGCACTTTGATCTGCTTCCTCTGGAGTTATCTTAGACACATAACCAGCTGACTCCAACTTACTGATCTCATTGCAGTAAACTCTAGCCTTCTAAGGATCCCGTGCCAGTCTGCGCTCAGTATGGCGTAAGTTTAGGGGGTTTGTCTCAGCAGCGGGGTAGCATAACGTTGTACACCATCCACCGTCACCCTGATGGTGGCATCCTGCAGTAAAGTGTTAGCCTCTTTGTCCTGTTTGGACCTTGTAACCATCTTGGTATTGTATAGAAGAGTGTCAACTTGCTATACTCCTTCCACATTCTGGATAAGATCGTCACGAGTTGGATCTGTCATAATGTGAAGACACTGCTGACTTCCCCCGAGGGCTGCATGGGACTTATTGGGCCTTGGAGACCATCCTAGCTGTGTATGAACAGCATTGGGTCCTCCTATGGGGCCTTTACAAATGGGATGAACTGGTGTCATGAGATACGGCACATCTTACCCATGCCGATATTACATATTACCCTTGTGCTGTTACATCTCACCCATCCCTCTGTTACATCTCACCCATGCTGCTGTTACATCTCACTCATGCTGCTGTTACATCTCACCTATCCCGCTGTTACATCTCACCCATCCCGCTGTTACATCTCACCCATCCTGCTATTACATATTACCCTCGTGCTGTTACATCTCACCCATCCCTCTGTTCCATCTCATCCATCCCTCTGTTACATCTCACCCATGCTGCTGTTACATCTCACCCATGCTGCTGTTACATCTCACCCATCCTGCTGTTACATCTCACCCCCCCACTGTTACATTTCAGCCCTCCTGCTGTTACATCTGACCCATCCAGCTATTACATATTACCCTTGTGCTCTTACATCTCACCCCCCACTGTTAATTTCACCTTTTAATCTCATCTTTTTAACTCTATTTTAATATCACACAGTCAAATCTGACCCCATTTGAAACAATTGTAACTCTACCAATAAGGGTGACCGTTACAAGCTGTTTGTGCATGTATTAGATCTGCATAAGTTCTGTCCAGACCTTCCTAAAATGACTGAAATGCCCCTAATGTTTCTAACCTTGTTAGGAAATTCTCTTGCTTTTGATTCACAGACTGTAAATGTGTTTTAATTAAAGTATTCGATGTTGATTCTGTCAAACTACAGCTTAAAGAATCTACAGTATGTACACTGAGAATGTACACTAACAGGTAAGCCCTGTCCAGAAACCTCCGAAGAGCGTCTAAGTGTGTATTTATGCAGTCATGTCTTTCTTCCTCACTGAATGAAGTGTCTCACATAGATGCTTTGTATCACTATTCTCCACTAATTGATTTCAATCATCTATCCTCAGAAAATCCAGACGGTCACTACGGCACTTCCGCTCTTTTTCTGGAATTAAAGCCGCCCGCCTGCACACGTACACACTCTCCGGTGGTGTCTGTGTGTTTGTTTTAAATTTCCCACTAACTTTATGCACTCTTTGATCTGTAAGAGAAAGGGATTGTGATTGTGTGAGGCGCTGGGATATTTGGTTTTGCAGACAGCAGGGATTCATATAGAATCCAGCACATGAAAGAGGATCCATGATAAGACTGAGGTACTGAAGTGTACGGTGATGTGCGTGTTTCGGACACAATAAAAGCTAAAGGTGAAGCGTGAATTTGTGCACCACTAGCCAAAAACTGTCACAGCTTCAAATTGTATTTTATGCAGATTTCCTGAATTTCACCCATTGGTCGGACAAACATAGACCCCACAAGAATTTCACACCATTGGTTGAGTCAGTGAAAGCGTCAGTGTAACGACCAATAGATGACTGACAGCTAACTCTGAACAGAGATGTATTTTAGTAACCACTAAATCTCCACAGAGATTGTGTCAGTCAGTGAGCGTTTAAATTCATTCTGGTGAGATGTAGGGAATCATTTAGTTTTCCCCCCTTAAATCTTTCCATCATCTCAACACTTGAACAGTTTTCAAACATTTCTCTGGTTGGGTTTCCTGACATTAACTGGCGGCTGGATAGAAGTGTGTGTTGGGTTTGATTATTGGTGAACTCAAGTGCAGGACTGCAGATTGTATTGAACTTTTCTTTATCGTATTGCCAACTGACAAAAGAACAGAGGTTTTGTGTTGTTGTGAGGATCTTACACTAAAAAAATTTGACTGTATTTCTTTGGAAGGATTTGTTGTGAAATCTTGAACCCAGCGCCTGTAGAGACCACTGAAGTGATTGACAGACTAAGGGCAGAAGTTGAACAACATGGCTGTTTCTGAAGACTAAGAAAAGAAGCTCAGGAGAAAGTAAATGGGATATGATTATAACTACTGTACAGATACAATATGGTGCTAGATAGAAACTGCGCGCACACACACCCACACACAAAGCAACTTAACATGAACTGATAGACCTGAGATGATAAGTATTAAATATTTACATTTATTCATTCAGAAGATCAAAGAGTGACAAACAAATAAGGAAACATTTAATATTTGAGCATAGCTGTAAAGACTCTGGTTTTAGTTTAATATCATGACAGACAGACAGACAGACGGACAGTTACACACTCATTACAACAGTTTCTCTATAGCTGGATTATTTCCGGTATCTGTCTGTCTTTTATCTGCAGATGTTTTCGTGTTGCTGTTGCTTCAACCCTTAAACACATCCACATGCATCAAACCCATAACTACTGTAACACGTTCATTTACACAACAGCATTTATTCACTGTACGTCCTTCTTTTATACGGTCATCCCATTATTGGTTAAAATCCGTTGGAGCCATTCATTTAAAAAAAAGTAAATATACAGATCTACTTTCAATGATCTTTGTTTCTTCCTGTCTTGACTTTTCTTTAGACACATTAAACCATTGAAAATTCATGATAAAAATAAAGCACAGGTCTGAAGAGAGTTTTTTTAAACGATCTCAGGTAGGTAAATGTAGTCTCTAAATGGGTAAATATTGGACAGAACACATGTTGGGTTATTACATAAACCTATGCTGGGTTGTTTCAGTGCAATTTTGGGTTGTATCAACACATGGCTGAGTTAACAACAACCCGTCATGGGTTTATTTATAACCCAGCATGTGTTTTGTCCAATATTTACCCTGCATTGGGTTAAAATAAACCAGCAGAATTTAGAGTGAACTGAACTAAAGTGAAACGATTTCTTCAAACGGCCTCTTTAACTTCAAATTACAAACCATATTAGCAGAACATCTTCCAAAAGCAGCAGCAGCAGCACTCCAGCTTTCATTTTAACATCAAAGTGTCCATTTACATAAATCAAGAAACTGATGATACACACGCACGCACGCACGCACACACACACACACACACACACACACACACACACACACACACACACACACACACACACGCACGCACACGCACACACACACATGCAGAAACTTAAATCCCTTTAATCAAACTCTCACACAAACCTCTCAACATTATTAAAGCAAACATACTTTGGCTGATTTATGAGGCTTTCCAATGACAGGTCTGATCACAGGTTGATTTTTTTGTTTTGTGTTTTTACTTTCACATTAATATGCATCCGGTAATACATATGAGTGTGTGTGTGTGTGTGTGTGTGTGTGTGTGTGTGTGTGTGTGTGTGTGTGTGTGTGTGTGTGTGTGTGTGTGTGTGTGTGTGTGTGTGTGTGTCTGTGTGCATGCGCATGAGTGTTTTCTCCTTCAGTAATAATACTGCAATAAGACAGAATCTATGATTGTAATGTAGTATTACAATTCACGGATCAGAACTTGAATGTGAAAAATGTATCAGGTACTTTTACATACAAGTGTTCGAAAGCAGAAAAAAGATCTAGTGATTTCATTTCTGTCAACGAGACTCTTTGCTTTATTCTACAACTGATGAAGCTGAACTGTGATTCATGAGATCTCATTTTAATATTTTATTCTTATCAGATATCAGATGCTTATTATTGTTGTTACACACATATGCATGATGTGAGTTTGTAAATGAAAGATCAGGGTGAATATTTCATATCTGAATCAATGTCTCACCCTTGTGGAGGCTCGCTGTACTACAGAAAGATACAGAAGAGAATCAGGGCCAAGCGAAAATGAAAACATCTCAAGATTATATAACATTTATATTCTTAAGTTTATTCTTGCTTTGCTACGACACTATTCTCTACATTTTAGGACTTAATCTCATACTAGTGTGACTTTATTGTTGTAATCTTAATTCTTTAAATTATAGACTTTTTCTTGAAAAATTGGTTAAATCTCACATTATAATTTGTTTCCCGGACAGGGATTATACGGTACTAGTCCACCTAGGCTAAAATAGAGCTGTCCAAACTGAAACCAACTTGCACTGACATATCTTAAAATAGTAGTAAGGTATGTTTGTTAAAACTAGTTATATTTCCTAATTATTTATATATTTAATTAAACTTACGGCCCAGTCTTGGTTTATGATATTTATTAACATGATTTAATTCATTAGCTAAAATGAATTAATAATAAACCACCCAGCATATTTTAAGCTTGGTTTGTGTTAATTTAATTTTTACTAATACATTTTTAATATCAAAAGATGCAACTGTTAACACTAGTTAAAGCACAATAAACGAGCACAAAAATCGTATTGGCATGAACCGGTATTAACCAACATTAATTAAGGATTATCTATTGCAGTTTCTAATGTTAACAAATGCAACCTTATTGTAAAGTGTTATCATTAAATCTAAAGGTTTCTTTAATTAAGAAAACAGAAACGTTTTCTTATTAATTAAGAGAAAGCACAAACATAGGCACACAAGGTCATTTAGTAAAGAACTTGAGATGAATGGAGTCTGAATGGTGAATGGTCTAATAGTCCACCTGTATGTGCTAAACAATTGGCCCATGCAGACTTTCATTCATTAGTGCCATTAGCAGGCACTGAACTCTTAAAGTCACTCATCAGGCACTTCAGTGACCTCTGTGTCTCGTTCTGCCTTTTATTATATGTCTATACTTGCAGCCAGGTCCAATATTATTGAAATTTCAGGGTTGCTGTTAAGTGGCTCGCTTCAGCTAACCCTGATCTCCAAATGGCCACTCATGGGTCTCTGCGTTTATGTTCTGATGTGACCGAGTGCATCTGTCTCTGCGTTCGGTTTCAAAAACAGCAATTTACTCTATAGATCAGCTCACCGTGTATTGATGCACTTCATTGAGGTCAAGCCCATCAGACAGAGTTCAAATCACTGCTGTTTAGGACAGACATTTACTCTGTGGGTCACAATAAGGCTCGCATGTCAAGATCTTTGTGGCTGTGCACGCTGCTGAACGGAGAGAAGAGAATCTCAAGAAATCTCAGAACTCAACTTTTAATGGAAATGTGAGCATGAACTCGGATGCTGATCTCTTGTCCTCTGGCTGAGCTAAAACAGACTTAAAAAGTCCTAATCCTCTATAATCTTTTAAAGCAACACTCAAAGACTTGATCAGTTTAAGATCTTCTCTACCCAGTTTGCAGCGTGACGCGCTTAGATCTTTGTTTTATAAATAACACAGAGCTGAAACAACATGAATATTGAATGTGTATGTTGAAACGGCCATCAGCAGTTTTTAAATAAAAATAATGTATATAATGCTGCAAATGCCTTAAGATTATTTGTGCTTCGTTACTTAAATATACATATGCATGGAAATTTCATCAATACACATTTCTGCGTGTTCATTTATTTATTAAAATGTTTACAATAAAAGTGTTTACTTTTGCTCTCAAGGTTGGAGTGAGATTACATATGTCAGGAGAGGAGCAACTCGACCCTCATGTTTTGGCTAGCAGTTCAATTTTACCTGTTGTTCATAACTGACCAATTAGAAATAATAACTTATAATTGGAAAGTTATATATATATATATATATATATAATATATATATATATATATATATATAATATGAATCATATATATATATATATGATTAAGGGTATATATATATATATATATAAATAAAACAGTTTTGACCCCAAACGAGCCAACTGAACAGCGATGTTCAATGTACATACACAGAAGAGGTGTGTGTATGTGTGTGTGTGTGTGCGTGCGTGCGTGCGAGAGAGAGAGAGAGAGAGAGAGAGAGAGAGAGAGAGAGAGAGAGAGAGAGAGAGAGAGAGAGAGAGAGAGAGAACTGTTTATAGTTACAGTTCAGCAGTTGGAGAATTATTGACTGAATCAATAATATTTTAGCACAAATTTGGCTATATTTATTTGTTATTTACCGCATTCGTCGGATCTTGCTCATATCCAACTTCCACTCCGTGTGTGCGCGTGATGCGGATCCTCCTCGTGGCTAGTACACACGTGCGTGCAGCGGGATGACGTAATTTAACCAGAAACAACTAATTCTCATTTCTGATTGCCTGCTAGGTGACATTTATCTCTGCCTGGTTGTGTTCTATTGAGGATAAAACCTGCAACAATAATTAATACATAATAAATGTATAATTATAAAAATATCTGCATTAATACATATACACGTAATTAAATGTGCTAGGTAGGCAAGCGAGAATTAATATTTCTGACCAAAAATAAAAAAGTAATGTTTTATTTATAATTTATAATATTATTGTAATATAATATGAAGGTCTAATATTACGCAGCACTTAGTTGCTATACTTACTAGTAGTTAAATTCGTTTTTGAAACCGAAAGCAGAGTTTTTCCGCTCATTTGCTCCTCACACCTGCTTTCTGTAATAACTCGAGGCAGACAGTCGGCACAACAGCTGAGAGTTGATGGGTTGATGGGAGTTGATGGGTAACCAGCTAGTTTATCCACACGCCGGAGCAGAAGGTGGCGGTAATGCAGCAATGAGCTGGATACCAACCGCCATAAAAGACATAAAGAAGTTGCACAACAAGATAAAAACAGTAGGCTTATTTTAAAGATATGTGTGTATTCTTTTGAATCAAATTAAAGTTGTGCTAGGATATCTATATTAGTATTAGTTATATTAGTATAGTATAGTATTGAGATTTATTTTCGAAACCAGAAATTTACCAGCGTAAAAACGCATGCGTTTTACTGCATACCATGGAGTTTGGTCTATTTTAAATATGTATTTGTAGTAGTAGTAGTAGTAGTAGTAGTAGTTGATAGTAATGATATGTTTAAAGATTTATGGTTGACTAAAAGCAGAATGCAGTGTGTGAAGGTAAAGGTGGAGATTAATGTGCTGCTCGTGGCAGTGACTGCTGTTGCGCTCTTCACGAGACTCTATGACATTCAGTTTCCTAAAGCTGTAGTGTAAGTTAAGTCTCTCTATCTTTACTTATATTTACTGTTGTGAGGGTTTTCTTTACAAATCTCACGCTGGTTTTAGGTTTGATGAAGTCTTTTATGGGCAGTTCTTATCTCTATACATGAAACGAGTGCATTTTATTGACGAAAGTGCTCCACCTTTTGGCCACATGATATTAGCTTTAGGAGGTGAGAAACATTTTTATTGATACCTTATGAAACATTATTGCACTTATTGATCAGTAGATTGACTAATGTGTGTGTGTTTTTGTCTGAATTAGGTTATTTAGGAGGATTTGACGGCAACTTTGTTTGGAATAGAATTGGAGCAGGTGATGTTTATAGGTCTACATAACATTACTGTTATTGAACATTTATGTTTTTTAATATATATATAAGTCAGCTTTTATAATTGCATGAATCTTTATTGATGCTATTATTCAGAATACAGCAGTAATGTTCCTGTTTGGAGCCTACGGATTATTCCTGCCATTGCTGGCTCATTGTGTTTGCCACTGGGTTATCTCCTGGTGCTGGAGCTGGGATATAAACATCTCACAGCATTAGGAGCCTCGGTGCTCCTCCTCACGGGTAACTTATATCACATATATCAGAGATGGTAAGAGAGTTATGTGTTATTTTTATTAAATATGCTTTTTTTTTACAGAAAATTCCCTGATTGTGCAGTCACGTTTCATGTTGCTGGATTCTGTTTTGATCTTTTTTTTGCTGCTAGCTGTGCTGTCATACCTGCGCTTTCACAAAGCACACGAGTAAGATATTTATTATACACTTTGTCAGTCTGAGATCTGGCCCGTCAGAGAATGTCATGTAAAGTTTATGTCGTCTTGTGTTTTAAGTTCATCATTCAGGTGGTTTTGGCTGGTGATGTCTGGGGTCAGTTGTGCATGTGCAGTCGGGTACGTACAGTCAAGACAAACGTTTATTTTGTCCAGATGCTTACTTTAATGTCCATGTATTAAAATGTATTTGTTTTTAAAGCATAAAGGGCTTGGTCTGTCAATTAAATTCAGAAATCTGTTCTGTATTAGATCTTAAAATATCATTAAGAGTCATTTTTCTTTGATTTGTGTTATTTTCAGAGTAAAGTACATGGGTATGTTCACATATTTTCTCCTGCTCGCTCTAGCAGTTGTACACATCTGGCAACTTCTTGGAGATCGAAGATTAAGCAATGTGAGTACTGGTTATAAAGTTTCAGTGGATTTCACATGTTTTGATTTTCTGTTTTTAATTGTTTTACTGCGTTTCTGCGACAAGGCCAAAGTAGCAGCTGAGGTGTTGGTTCGTTTCCTTGCCCTTGTGGTTTTACCCGTCGTCATGTACCTCGGCTTTTTCTACGTTCATCTTACCCTGCTTTACCGCAGTGGACCACACGATCAGATGATGAGCAGTGCTTTTCAAGCAAGCCTGGAGGTATTTTTCTTCCTGTTTATATTGTATTTGATGTATTTTACTTACAATATTTGATTACACAGTTGGTTATAGTTAGTAGATGTAAATAGTCTGTCTGGTTTATGATGATTAAGGGTGGTCTTGCCAGGATCACTCATGGGCAGCCTTTGGAGATGGCATTCGGTTCCCAGGTTACTCTCCGCACTTTGTCCAGCAAACCGGTACCATGTTGGCTTCATTCCCACAAGGCTAACTATCCAGTTAGGTGAGTCTTCATCAGTCTTCAGCTGTTCACCAACCTCTGGGTTTTGTGATTTTCCTTTTATGATCTTAAGTGTTTATCTGTGATTAAAGGTATGAAAATGGACGCGGCAGCTCGCACCAACAGCAGGTGACCTGCTATCCTTTCAAAGATGTCAACAATTGGTGGATTATTAAGGACCCTGGCCGGTATGTTTGTTTGGTAACTATAAAAGTATAGAAACGTTACCATATTTTCCCTACTTATCAATACTTGATAACGGATATACTTTTTTATTTTATTTGAAATCTCAGCCACAGTCTGGTGGTAAACAGCCCTCCCAAACCGGTCAGACACGGCGACGTTATTCAGTTGGTACATGGGATGACATCTCGCTACCTCAACACGTAATACAGTCCTCCAGGATCAGATTTGTCCGAGTTGTATGTAGTAGAAGCAATAAACCGATGCTTTGTTTTCAGACATGATGTTGCTGCACCCATGAGCCCTCACCTACAGGAAGTGTCTGGTTATATTGATTTTAATGTCTCTATGCTGGCTCAGAATCTATGGCGAGTGGTAAGATTTTTATCATTTCTTTACCTTTAAAATTCACCTTTCATATTTGACTTCATTTATCACTCCGTCCTATAGGACATCACTAACAGAGAGTCTGATAGAGAGATCTGGAAGACGATTTTATCAGAGGTGCGACTTGTTCACGTCAACACTTCAGCTGTTCTCAAGGTTTGTGCTATAACAGATAATATTGTATGTGTCTGTGTGTATATATATATATATATATATATATATATATATATATAGGCTATTATGTATATTACGGTTATGACATTCACACAAATATCTGAAAGGGTTTCCTATCATTCTGAGATTTTAATCCATTGCAGAAGGAAGACGTTCCTCACAAAAAAACGCTTTTAAAGACCCTTCGTTATTATTTTTAATGCACTTGTGCCGTCGAACTGTTGTATAAACACAGCAAAGGTGGTAATGCGGCACGACACGAAGCAGAGTTACACCACGGGTGTGCATTATTTTCAAATAATTGAAAGGACCTTGGTTAGGTTATTTTAAGATATTTGAAAGGTCAGGTGTTTCAGGTGGCCCTGTGGTCTAAATATCAATAGTTATTGTTAATTATTAAAATGAATTTTTATTGTTAAGTGCTTCAGTAATGTTTTCCAGCTCAGTGGCGTCTCTCTGCCGGAGTGGGGTTTCAAACAGCTGGAGGTGGTCGGAGATAAGATTAATAAAGCCTACCAGCAGACGGGCATCTGGAATGTGGAGGAACATCGCTATGGAAGAAGTTGGAAAATACACAATGGACTATTTTACATAAGAAATGTGTCAGCTTTTCTTTTCTTTTATTTGTTTAATTCAACTTCTCCACAGGTCAGGAACAGATGGAGAGGGAGTTGGAGCTGAAATCACCTACTCACAGTGACATCACAAAAAACCTCACTTTCATGGCCAAATTTCTTGAGCTGCAGGTGAATATCATGAACTATAAACGCATATCATTTACAGTTCACAGAAAAGCCATTGAAAGCATGTGTTTTAAAATAAAGTGATGTTGTATGTTTGAATGACAGTGGAAGATGATGACAGTGAAGAATGAAGAGTCTGAGCACAAGTACAGCTCATCACCTCTTGAATGGATTACCTTGGATACAAACATTGCATACTGGCTTCATCCTTCAACTAATGTAGGTTTAATAATACATTATATTTTTGTCTTTGATTAAATGTAGGGCTGTCCATCTCTTTTTTTTTTTTTTTTTTTTTTTGGGTGGGGGGTATAGAAAAATCCCAAATGATCTAGTAACCCTTCATGTGTGATTAATCATAATGCCTGTTGTGAAAATCTATTTAGTTTAAAGGGGACATTTCACAAGACCTTTTAAGATATAAAATCAATCTTTGGTGTCCCTAGAGTACATATGTCAAGTTTTAGGTAAAAATACCCCACAGATCATTTATTATAACATGTTCAAATTGTGCCGTGGTTGGATAGTTCCGATTAAGGGGCGGTATTATTATAATAAGATCCCCTTCTGACATCACAACGGGAGAAAATTTCAATGAGCTAGTTTTTCACATGCTTGCAGAAAATGGTTTACCAAAACTAAGTTACTGGGTTGATCTTTTTCACACAGCACTTAAACATGGAAAGATTTTCATGATATGGCCCCTTTACACTTTTTCGTCATCATTTACGGTACTGTATGCTACAAAGTATAACATCAGACATAAGTAATTCTGTCACTTTGTGCATTTAAAGATGAAAGCCTAAATACATGAATGTGGTGGATTTTGAGAGTTTTTATAATCTTGTAAACCATTTTGTGCTCTTTTAGTAAAATCTTTGGTTGCATATAAAGATGCAAAACCCTCTTAGTGCGTCTGTCATGTTTTCATGTCATCTTTTATCAGACTGTTATTTCTGTATGACCTGAGTCCGGGGAAGTAGACAATTTGATGTAGGTATAATATCATCATTTTATTTTGATGGGAATAAAATCTGAGAGAGTTCACCATTGGTCAAAACATGCTTATTGTTTATCGAATGATTAGTGGAGGCATTTAATACAGATTTATTATTGATTACTCCAAACTAACCTTTGCACACTGAGTGTAATGAAATAATTCTGTTAAATTATTCATGTTAAATGAATGAATCACATACATTAACACTGACATCCCTGTTAAAAAGGTTAACCAGTAATAACCAACCCTTTTCTTTTTGTTTAATTCAGGCACAAATTCAGTTGATTGGGAATCTTGTTACTTGGACCACAGGAAACATTGCACTGGCAGTTTACTCTCTTTTGCTCTTAATCTACTTATTAAGGCGACGAAGAAAAGTCCTGGACATTTCTGAAGGTGTGTACTCGAGGAACTGATCATTTGTGTAAGCTTAACCATGTTAATAAGTCAAGTTAAAAGGTTAAAGTGCAGTGAGTTGGAGCATTTTGTGGTTGCTAGGGCATTATGAGTGACAGTTGCTAGGGTGTTTCTGGTGGTTTCTTATAACAATGTTTATTAATGATGATCTGTGCTTTTTAACTTGTGAAAATGTAGATTCTTGGGAGCAGCTGGTTTTGGCGGGTGTAGTGACTATCGGAGGCTGGTCGGTTAATTACGTGCCGTTCTTTCTAATGGAGAAGACTTTGTTTCTGTACCACTATCTTCCAGCGCTTACATTCAAGGTCTTGCAGATACCTATAGTTG
Organism: Paramisgurnus dabryanus; assembly: GCF_030506205.2. Classification (NCBI taxonomy): domain Eukaryota; kingdom Metazoa; phylum Chordata; class Actinopteri; order Cypriniformes; family Cobitidae; genus Paramisgurnus; species Paramisgurnus dabryanus. The sequence goes on along the minus strand of NC_133341.1, from coordinate 37,411,370 downwards.
TCGAGCACGTGTACACTCACGTATTGAGGTAAAGACAGGAAGACTTTTAAAACATGTATGTTACTTCAAAAATAAACAAATTCCAGTTTTGAATTAGTTGAACTAATCTCTTTATGTCGTTTCTCAGATCCCCAGCTCAACAGAAGTCATTTGTTGGTGTTATTCTGGCAGTCCTTACTTCAATATTTGTGTGCCACCACAATTTGAGTCCTCTTACTTACGGTCAGCCTGCACTGACCTCAGATCAGCTGACTGCACTATGTTGGAAAGAGAGCTGGGATCTTCTTCTTCGAAGACGCTGAAAGAATAGGACCTTCAGTCTTTGTTACAAAATTGGGGTCTTTTAGGGTCTCGTACCCCAAACATAAAAATGTAAAACTTCTCTACAATGAAAACTCTGCTGCTGCTGCTGCTGCTCAGTATTAAATCAACTATTTTCATAAAATCACCTGTGGGATTATTGTTTCTGTTCCCATCGAGGACGCTCCAGTATGTGGGATTTTATAATGTTCAGTGATGTCACCTGCTGCCATTATGAGACCCGTTCATATTTATGCCGTTTTCCGCTTCATTGTGGCTTCTTCAGAATGCATTCTGGGAAACTTGGCTGTCCACACAAGTCCACACCTCCCAATTTATCCTCGATTAAAGAGGCGAATCCGGGAATTCGATGTGAACTTAGAATGGGAATAGTACCTGGGCAGCGACTGATGATGTTTTACAAGTACAGACGAGAACGCTTTATGAGAAACAGCCTACGTCTCTTTAAATACCGTACACAACAGTCAGTGGATTTGTTTATCTTTATGATACAGTTTGTCGTCTCTGAGCTGCTCAAACAAACAACTCTTTGTTTACATCATATGTCTGCCTGTCCTTCATCTCTGTTTTGTAGTTTGTCAAGTTGTAGTCCTGTTCACATGTGTTGTATTACTGATGAGCATCACTTGTTTCTTGTGTAACAGATGTCTCCTTTGGGGCTCCTCCATTACGGTTTTATTAAAAACTTTTTTGCACTTGGATCCGGAGTATTTCTTCATGATGACATTCATGTGAAAGTCTACAAATAGACCATTGAGCCTCAAGTTAAATATAAGAAGGAAACCTTTTCTTATTTTTGTCAGTGCCAAAAACCCATCTGATCTCTTCAGTGTTTACCTTTCAGATTTGCAGCAGATCGGTGTGATTATAAAAGACACATTTAATAATGGTGAGACGCCTCTCAACTGTATATGTAAAGTGTCACAAACTACATCGAAATGTTTGATTGGTCCCTGTGTTCAGATCATTTTGTTTATGTGTTTCATCTAATATGGACCCAAACCTAAATTTAATTTGTTTACACAAACATATGTGACCCATTCCTTTCATATATGTACAGTAAGTATATGACGTATTTATATTTCTTAACTCCACATAAAAGTAAACATTATTTGTTTTACATCCTGTATGGGCTGTTTTCTTGAATTGTTGTATGTTATTACAGAGTTTTGTTCACTCTTGCTGTAACTATATGAGAATCAGTGGCACCATCTGCTGATGACATCACCAAACATACGTGCTCAGTTAAAGGGGACGTATCATGAAAATCAGTCATTTTCATGTTTAAGTGCTATAATTGGGTCCCCAGTGCTTCTATCAACCTAGAAAATGTGGAAAAGATCAACCCAGTAACTTAGTTTTGATAAACCATTCTCTGCAAGCATATGAAAAAATAGCTCATTGAAATTTGGCTCCTCTTGTGATGTCAGAAGGGGATCTTATTATAATAATACCACCCCTTAATCTGCAACCACAACACTAACATTTAGTACAGAGATCAGCTCATTTGCATTTTAAAGGACACACTTAAAACAGAACATTTTTGCTCACACCTACAAAGAGTCAATTTTAACATCTCATAATATATTATCTATATGTATATTAAGCTAAAACTACACATATGTACTCTGGGGAGACCAAAGATTTATTTGACATCTTATAAAAGTCTTGTAAAATGTCTCCTATAAAAGAATTATGTGTCAAGTTCAGCATAGTCTCTATAAAGATAAGCTGTAGGTAGACTTGGAGCAACTAGTAATAAGTATTACATTATTTTTGTAATGAAAGGTTCATAGTGTGATCATTTTCTCAAAACGTAATAAAATCTTGATCTTATAATGTAATAATATTTTACATTGAGAAATGTATTACATTATAAACTCACCAAAATATTTTCATAATCATTTTAAACATTGCAAACTTTGGTGCTTTAATTTATGCAAAGCATCACTATTATTATACATCATAGGGGTATGGGGGTGGGATTGTTTTATTTAAGAGGCTTTAAGAATACTTCTGCTTTCATTGAGATTTCTCAAACTATAAATCTGAACTAAAATTTCATTCATTTGAAATAATGTTGTTAAATATGGAACTTACTGATTATAACAACAAACAGCTTTCTTTTGTCCTAGCTACTGTCTACAGACCTCCAGGCCACCACACAGTTATATAATGCTGGGCAAAGATTTATAAAAGTGATTTTTGGCATAATATATGAGTGTGTGCTGTGTGTTAATATTATGTACTGTTTATATAGATACACACATATTCATGTTTGTATTTAAGGAACATTTACATGTGTATATATATTTATTTATATATTCTATATTGTATATAAACAAAAAATGGATATTTAAATAATTAATGTTCTGAATTGTATATATGTATGTGTCTGCTGTGTGTAATCATAACACAAAGACACATATATTATGCAACAAAAAAAACACTTTTATTTTGTATGCGATTAATCCCAATTAATCTGTGCCCAGCACTAATTACTACGCTCTCTAGTACGGTTTAATCTTAGCCACCGATTTTTCTGTTTTCTCCTGCATTTATTAATGTAAAGCTGCAATTAAACAATTGTGAAAAGTGCTATATATATATATATATATATAAAATTGAATTGACTGTGGTGGAATATTGCAAAAATCATTTTTGATACATTTTTGAGTTTTGGTTTCAGTTATTTAAATTAGCTTAAAATGGCTAAGCTACGCAAAAACCCACACATGTGATCATGGGGCAAAAAAATGCCCCATTGAAATGGTAATATAGTGCTTTTAACAGACCTATGGCCATCCAAAGCGCTTTACAATTAGCCTCACATTCACACACTGGCGGTGGTGTCAGCCATGCAAGGCGCCAGCCAGCTCGTCGGGAGCAGCTGGGGTTAGGTGTCTTGCTCAAGGACACCTCGACACTTGGTCCGGTGGAGCCGGGGATTGAACCATCCCATGTAGACAACCTACATGAACCACTAGGCCACTGCCACCCAAACTGTTATAACTACCATTTTGACCCCCCATTTATATTTAGTTACCAAGGGGACCACTTTCAGGTGCTGCGTAATGTTGCAGCCATAGTACAGCAGCAAAGTCCTTGATTATTACACCAGAGACAGAATATAGTTCCGTATCGGCCAAGAAAATCACAACTTTTCATTTCCCGTTGGTCATGCTATGGATAAGATATTTTCCATTTGTGAACTTGTATTTACCAGTGTGTTGTGTTCAAGTGCTTTTGTTGTTCATGTGCATTTTTCACGTCGGCTTTTGGTATTTACCAGAGCAAGAAGGCAGCATAAGTACACAATGTAACTACAGAAGAGTCAAGTTTTAAATAAGAAAAATATTCAAAACTCTTTGGTTATTTTTGAGCACGATGCTAATGGTCTAATCAGACTCAATGGATTATGCTAAGCTATGCCAAAAGTGGTAACGCCAAACCTGGAGATCCACTGAATGGTAAAACCCAAATGTTTAACTCTGAAGGAGCTGGAAAATGAGAATAAAAAAAAAAGTGTGTGTAGTGTCCCTTAAAGTTCCTTTGCAAGATCAGCCGTACTCTGATGGCAATCAGTTTCAGGAGCGTCTGCAGGACAACATCAGCAATGACAAGATCAAGATTATTCCCTACTTCAATTGAGAAAACAGCACATTAAAAAAAATGGCAATTCTCATGCAATGTTTATTGAAAAACATTTCAGCATCAATATTTCGTCAGCAGATCTCTGCTCGGCCTGTAGCCCAGGCGTCCTCCTCTCCAGAAACACAGATAATAGCTCACAGCGATGACTAACATTACAGTAACCAGCACAGCTGCGACTGACATGACCACCAGCCAAACTGGAGATTCACTTAAACCTGGAAAAAAACAAATCAGTAGGTCAACTCAGCATACAGAGCAATGACCAAAAAACTTGAATCGATGTCCACAACACAGACCGTGTTCAGTAATCTTGGTGTTCAGCGATACGTTTCTCTCGGATTCATCCTCCACTATTATAAAAGGTCCTAAAATCTTGCGTGCAGATTGGCCTTGAGGAAGAAACCGGGCTGTGTGAATTTATAATCCAGATGAAGTCTGGCTAGAGGTGAGAGCTCTTACCCTTCAGGGTGTCTATCCTCCATTTACAGGTGGACTCACAGCAGGAACACAAGTAACTTTGGGGAGGATTATCAAGGAGTTCCCATCTACAACATAACAGCTTCAGAATAAAAGCTTACAGACAAACCCACCATTATGGGTTAGGGTGGCTATTATTCCTCAACTCATCTTTGCTGAGCTATAGGATCTAACCTGTGGCGTTCCTTCACGTAGTGACATGCTTTCCCATCAACCTTCGAGCTGTGGATGTCCCATGCTGTCAGGTCACAGTGAAGGAAAATCTGCAGATCGAGTATCAAACAGAGAAGGTTGTTAACCAATAAAACCATAACTCTAGTGGTTAACCCAAACCAGCAACTCTCACATTCTCTCCAAGAGCAAATTTGAAGGCCTCAATGTAAAGACGCATTTCACTGGGCTCCCGTCTCGGCAGAAATGTGGAGTTTCCTTCTTTACTTTCCATCAGACACCTGCGAGAGCTCCAAAGGTCTCATGAGCATCAACAGTCAGAGGACAAAAGTATGGCCAGTCATCATGCACTACAGTACATTTGCTTACCCTGAATTAGAAACGATGGGGTGCACCTTACTATTAAATCTGATGTCAGACCCTGTGGCCATCACACATCGGTCTAGAAAGATCCACAGAGGTCCAGGACTCTGAACCTCAGCTCTGATGGGAATACTGGAGCCCAGCTTAAAACTCAAAGATGATGCAGGGCCACTAAACTCATCTGTGGATATAAGGTGCAGTCAGTACACACACACACACACACACACACACACACACACACACACACACACACACACACTGAGCATCTCTAAATGTCCAAACACAAAATTGTTTGCCAACACGTCTTTATTCTAAGGAAAAGAAAAAAGGTCTAGCAGGAGTTCACCCATAAGGTATTGACTGGATACTATAATGCATCTCTGTCTAAACAGGGTTTGAAAAGCAATTTCAATTAGTTTAGCTGGTATAACATGGTGTTAGGAAACCGAAGTTTCACTGACTGTTCATGAGCTCCATGCTGAAGACCACCTCCTCGTCTGCTCCATTCACCTCCTCGTCTGCTCCATTCACCTCCTCGTCTGCTCCATTCACCTCCTCGTCTGCTCCATTCACCTCCTCGTCTGCTCCATTCACCTCCCCTACAGGTCTGGAGGTTCAACGGCTCAGTTTTACAGAAAAAAACAATTAAGTAATTCTGAGGAGATGAACAATCACCTACAAATCATGGACACATTGGACCGTTTGTGATATTAAGGGGAGTCCAGGTCCTCTGTCATAGAGCAATTCAGTGGAGTACCTCACCCACCTCACTTGGACCTTAGACAGCAATGCAAAATAAAGTCGTCAAGATGATAACCCTAAGCATCAGGTTCATCACATGAATAACAGCGTACCTGCTTATGAAAGCCACAATCACTCAATGAAACATAGAAATGCAGTGAATCATCTGAACCCAGGAAACTTGGAGCACAGTTGCCCAGCAGAGCTCTGGATGAATCCAGTTTCTCTGATAGATCCAGTCTGGGCTTCCAGCTTATACTGACTGTATCATATCTACAGTCTATTAACAGATCTGAAAACAACACCAACTTAACAAAAAGAAACTTTACACATCAAATCAAAATAACAACTCATCTACCTTTCTGCGCCATTGCAGGAGCCACCAACATCAAGAGAAAACTAAACCAATTCATTCTTCAGTCAAACAGGCAATAGATGTGTTTTGTGCTTTTGTGAGATCTAATTATAATCAAGTTAACAGCTGTCAGCTGACGGTTAACTGGCGCAACCAGCCACTCACTGACAATCAACAGCTTGTTAAAACAATCATCGAGCACAAACCAACAGCTTTTTTAGGGGTGTATTCTAGAAAGCTGGTTGTGTGTCATACCCGGGTATGTTTAAAAAATTGAAAATGTCTTTGTGTATTCTCTGTGTGTGCACATTAACATTAGGTTACCAGTATGAGGTTGATTGAAGGTGTTTTGGAATGGACATTAAATAAATTGTACAATTCTGAACCAAAGTGAATTACACTGCACACTACTACTAGTGTTTGTTTTGAACTGGGAATCAAACCCATGACACGTTTTATTTTTACAACCCTGCCATTATTGTTAAGCTTAGATTGATAAACTGAACTAATGCTGGTCACATTTACCAGATTAACAACAAGACATTTCTGAACGTGCATCATTTTAAAACCCTTAACATTAACATTTAGTTTAAAGACAACACAACATCTGTTCATGACTTACAGCTGAAATAAGATGAAGAAAGCACTGAACATTTCTTTAAACATCTTTTATTATTAATGGCATGTTTTCTCAGAACTTGCATAGAGTTTAATGGCTTAAATACTGACGTCATCTTCACCTGTAGTCCACACCATACACTTTACATAAAAAACAATAAAGACATTTCAATTGCAACTGATTATACAATAAAATATAGAGAATTAAACACTTTAACAATGTCTCTTTCAATCACACTTATTAAAATAAAATAAGGCTAAGCTTCACTTATACCATCATCAGGTAGATTCACTTTAAAGACCTAAACTTCACTCCCATGCATTAAACAAGAGGAAAGTAAACATATGAAAATACATACAAATAAAAATCTCACAAAACTATGAACTCAGAAATGTCTGAGAGGCACAGTTCATTTAAAAACTCTAGAAATAAAGTTGACATGAGCAGCATTTCAATCTTAAAGCCCTGCTGATCACTGGAGTTTCTGTTGTGATGATCACATTAGAGTTCAGAGGTCACGTCCCTCACGCTCATTCATGTTTTTTACCTCCACCGTAGAGCTTCCTCAGACTCGAATCCAACAGAAAATCCACAGACCTGAACACAGACAGCAGACAATGAGTGTGGCAGCCAATACATCTCTACACAACACTGTTCAAAGGCGCACACACACACAGCCAATACATCTCTACACAGAGACACACACCCGCCCACACGCAAGAGAGCGCTTACACACATGAATAAAAAGACTAACCTGTCAATAGGAGTTATGATGAAGGGGATTGTCGACAGGCCAACAGCGGTGGTCGTCCACTTGCGCACAGGTAACGGCCAGCGTGTTGTTTTGCCCAGCAGGTAAAGTGAAGCAGCGCACACACGGTTAATAGTAAATCCAGGAATGGCAACTGAAGCTAAAGCCTGCCACACAAACGTGTCGATCACAGCTGCGGACACCTGCGCCGTCTTTCCTGGATTCTCTCCATGAGCCTTAAAAAACAAACAATACGGCTTCAGTCTCATAAACCACCAGCTCATATTAACCAACCGGCTCAACACGTCCAGCTCGTATTTTCATCCAAAATCTAAAGGAGGAGGTTATTTTTAACAGCTTTTCAGCTTAATTTATACGAAAAACAATTCTATCATGATGTACAAATAATTGAATAATAATATTTGAAATAATAAATAAACTAGGTGTGTTCAAAGTAAAAAGCTTTCTAGTGATATCAGAATAAAATCTTTTACAGTCCATGCATTATATTAATCTGTGTGTGCTTTTTTGTTTGGGTTTCCAATCATGTTGGTTTGAGAACTCTGTTTTAATAAATACAGTATTTACATTGTTGTTCAATGAAATTATTATTGCCTCATCATTGTTATATACAGTACTGTGCAAAAGGCCACCATTAGATTTGTTGTTTTTGCAATGGTATAGTCAGAGTGCCATTTTTAATTTAGAAAATAAATAAACTATAAACTACGAACCATGGGCTTATATTGATTATTCAGGGTATTAAGCCATTTCTTGTAACTGTTGAAAAAAAAATATGTATAAAAATGTAAGCAGTCCCACTCGCACCCGCCCTAAGTGAGATTTAAACTGCTCCGGTCTGACATGAAAGTCAGACGCTATAACAAGGAAGCAAAAGGTTGTGAGCTTTAATGTCTGGTGTTTACTTTTACTGCCCAGCTCAAGACGTGTTTGACTACATTTGGAAAACCGGGCATGGATTAAAAAATAATTATGACACAACCTAGACGCGCTGTCACCTATTGTCACATGAGCAGAAACACTGACAGTAATTCTCCATTCATGACTTGCTCTATTGCGTGATAGCATTAGCGTATATTATCTTTATTTGAGGTCGTTTATATGGCCATGTAATGACCATTAATGGGGGGATAAAAAATAATTAATTAGAGGCATGGATATAAAGACCAAAGGGGGGATAATCCCTGCCATTCCCCCCAGCAAATCACACCCTGGGTATAGTGATCATATTTAATTATGAACCCAATCTCGTGTCTCGTCTCACCTCTAATATAAACAAATTAATTTTGTAACTCTCCACTAATGAAAAGTTAAGGGAAACATACGGTCACTTTTTACTCACCGCTGCAGCTTTCTTGCCTTTGTCCAGCGCATCAGCGGACACGTATGCCGTGGCAACAGCGTAACTAACCCAAACCACACTGACGGGCACAAGCGCTCTGAAAGCCTCGCCCACCTCATTAGCATAACCTGTGACACACATGAAGTAAAATGATCAAGGCATGTCTGAATCTAATGTTAGGTTTACTTCCTGTCTCCTGAGATACCTTCATCTAAATACAACAGGTGTATTCTTCACTGCCTTCAGTGTCCCATAATGCTTTTCGTGTGTGTGTGTGTGTGTGTGTGTGTGTGTGTGTGTGTGTGTGTGTGTGTGTGAGAGAAAGAGAGAAAGGTGACAGGTCGAGCAGGATTGAGCTAAAAAATTCAAGCAAAGCAACAAGTCAGCCGCAGTCGTAAACAAACAAACCACAGCTACAGATTCCAATATGGCAGCACGTAAAAAACGTGAAATCTCATTGGTTCTCGTGTGTCTTGTGACTGCATGTTTGTAACTACTCATGAGACATAATGCATTCAGAAGACATTTATTAACCCACTAGATATAAAAGTAAAGTTAACAGGCCATTATTAGTCTTTAATTTAAAGTATATGGCAATTTATTTATTAAAAACAATCTTTTAATTATACAACATATAATTTGTAAAGACAATAAATAAAAGATATGCAATTTTGTTTGGTGGCCCATTTCACCTAAAGGGTCAAAATGAACCACTGTGACTTCTGATGCAATAACTTACAGCTTATCTTGATAACAATATTTTGTACAACTTATTTACAAAACACAGCAAAAACCATATATGCACCACCTCAAATACATATTACCTTGCCATGTACTGCGATGGTATTCTCACAATAATTGTACAGACAAGTCTAATTCAACATATCAGTTGAACAGGACGCAAAAATATTCATTGTCTAAGTATACATTTTCCTGATAATAATTGTCTTTCATGACACACTGTGTTTATAAATAATAATAGTACAGACATTAAAGACGCACTGTTCGCTTTAATAATATTTCAGAGTTCACGAACTGTAATTTGTGTAACTTACGTGAACTTTTAAAACATCAAATTAGTGAGGTCTCCACATTAAGAATATAAGCGAAATAAATGCTTGACAAGTTTTCTCAATTCTTTAATTTACATCAATTCTATCTGTCGAGATTATGAATAATTGATTCTGTTCATCTGAATCTAATGCTTGTGATGAAATCTCTGATCAGATCAATCAGGTAAAGTTAAAAATACAGACAAGTTAATTAGAGGTCACGCGTGTATCTTTACTCACCTAGATATCGCACCCATGTGTCCCGATAAATATCCACTTCTTTGCTCGGTTTCTCATGATTTTCCTCCATAACGAGTCCGGTAAGGCGCGTAATTAAGATTAGATTTAATATCAGATCTCATCAAACTCGTCGACTTCTCTACACACACGTCGAAGTGTCGCGCGCCATAGTGCATCCGAGGGACCGTCTGCAAATGACACTCTTTCATACTGTATAAAAGTATGATGACTGATGGTTTTATTTATGAAACACGAGCACAACTTATGTTTGTAAATGGTTAGTTAAAAGTCCTAACAAAGTCCTTTTAGAGTAGGTTATTTCTTATAACAAGCAAAATAAACAAAAAGTAGATTACCTTAGTTCAAATCATAGCTTAACGTATCGCAAACTAAACTGAGCTAACGTTACTGTGTAAAATGTGTACTATATAATCTATACAATCTTAATTACAGATCGGCTGCCAAACCTCCCATCAAATACTGCTGATCCTACCCGCTGTCTCCGCTCATCTATGGTTTAGCCACTAATCAGACCATTAAACAAACAGATATCAGAAGTTCTGCTCAGACACGTAACCGCACCAACGCACATGCGTCCGATGGAACCATCTATATATTCATACAAAGAGCAAGAGGTCAGCAAATTAAACAAAACTCCTCCTAGCCGTTATCTTGTCCTTGACAAAGACCGCATCAAGGCTACAAATGAGCACTCATTTGCACACTTCTGAACACTTAAATGACTAATAGGACACTGCGAAGTCGTAGATGTGAAAAGCACGCACAATTCAAGGCCACAAGACTGCAAGTCAACATCAATGAGCCTGTCCCAAATGGTGCAATTATTGTAACGGCTTTATTTTACGACACTCCCTAGGCATGGTTCCGTACATTCCGGAAGTAGACTGCACAGACGATAAATCTAGAACTCATTTATTTATTGATTGATTGATTCAGTATTTGATGCCAGAATTGTAAAAGGTTTGCGTGTCAATTTTTGTTGTGTATTTTGTTTATTTTTAACAATATTTATCTTTGTTTTATTTTACAAATATTCGTCTTATTTCGTTTCTCTAAATTTTCATCATACACAAAAAGATCAAGTGAATTCCATGGCCTATAAATGTTAGTTGCATGTTTAATGTGTTCCGTGTGTATATTGTGTTTTTAACTATTTAATTCTTTATTCCCATTGGCGCACTTGTAGGCGGGCCGAGGTCTGATTGACTGGCGAAGAAGCCAATAAGCCAGAGCCGTGTAACGGCAGCAGCCAGTAGAATGACGACAGGGCGTAACGCGAGAAGGGATGGCTGCGATGTGCATTCATCGGACGCGTTTGAAACATTCAGGGTATAAAATCATGATTTTTAGGTCATCGCTGATTTTATTTGCGGCGTTAAGCGTCAGTTTATGTGATGACGGTCATGAAATGGAGGAGTTTTTAAAGAGAGAGTATTCACTGTCAAAGCCGTACCAGAGTAAGTGACCGCAGACATCATAACCCTCATTTATCTCTTAAAAACAAACACCGAACATAAGTCATGCATTGAGCAGAGCTGATGAATCCACTACGCATTTGTTTCATTTCATACTTATACACGCATGCGTTCATGTGTTGTTGTTACTCTATATTTGATTTGTTTGCTGTTATCATATGTGTTTGTGTGTTAGGTATTGGAGTCTCGGGTTCGTCTCACTGGGAGCTGATGGGAGATGCTGTGGTCACCACTGATCACGTGCGTCTCACTTTAGACCAGCAGAGCAAACAAGGAGCCATATGGAGCCGGATTGTGAGTAAAGAAACACTCAAAGTCTGTTTACACAATTATATTTTATACACATTATACCTATATCAGTGTAACGGCGCAAAAGATCATGGGTTTGAACCCTAACACATACTGATATAAATGTAGGACCTTGTCATTCACTGTCAGGCACTTTTACTTAGGATTAAAGCTTCTGGAAAACCCATTAATGTAAATGTGTGTGTGTGTGTGTGTGTGTGTGTGTGTGTGTGTGTGTGTGTGTGTGTGTGTGTGTGTGTGTGTGTGTGTGTGTGTGTGTGTGTGTGTGTGTGTGTGTGTGTGTAGCCGTGTCATCTAAAGGACTGGGAACTGCAGGTTCATTTTAAGATTCACGGTCAAGGCAAAAAGAATCTGAATGGTGACGGTTTGGCCGTGTGGTACACAAAGGAGCGAATGCAGAACGGTCAGAACATTTCTTTCATTCAGTTAAGGGTTCAGGTTAATGGACATGATGTTTATAACAATGTGATGATGTTCACAGGTCCCGTGTTTGGAAATAGGGATTTCTTTACAGGACTCGGTGTATTCGTGGACACTTACCCTAACGAAGAGAAACTTTTGGAGGTAAAGCCATCGAGAACATTCGTGTCAAATCATTTATTAACGTGTAATGAACAAGTCTGTTGGGGGTTTATTTCATTCACGTGAATTTGTGTTTTTAGGCCCAGCAGAAGAGATACACGCCCCGCACACAGGTAACAGCACACGCCAGCTTAGTCTGAACAACACATCATATTACATACATGTCCATACATCACGCTTCTTATTCTCATGATATGATGTTATAATGTTGATCATTGGTGACCAATCCAGCTCCACTGGCCTGCAGTGACCGACCTGTTCATTTGTCTGCATGTTTTTTCTCCATTCGTTTGATTGTCCCACCTCTTGTTCCTGGACAACAGAGGATATTTCCCTACGTGTTGGCCATGGTGGGCAACGGCACAATCAGTTACGATCACGATCGAGACGGTCGGCCCACAGAACTGGGTGGCTGTAATGCGATGGTGCGCAACCTAAAGCACGACACCTTCATCTTCATCAGATACGTTCGTCGCAGGCTCACGGTGAGGGACCAAACACAAAAGTGATTAGAGATGATTACGTGTTTCTAGGGATTCTCCGATCAATGCCGATCTCCACTAATAATACGTGGCCGATCACTATTCTAAATCGGACAGCCGATCTTATTACAGCTATTTCGTGTACTACGGCTTTTGATCAGTAAGTCCTTATCGAACTAAAATCACTGTTAGTTTGAGTCGTTTATAACATGCATTTGAAAAAGCAACACTTGTCAAACATAATTATTAAACATATTCTTTATTATCATGAAAATACCTGAAAAGGTTTGAAGAACAGCAATATAAATATATCCTTAAGCCATTTCATGGAGCTGCGTGTCATCATAGCTGCGTGTGTATTGTTCTTCGTCTACAGCGCATTTTGAGTTTCTACACGAGAGCGCCCCCTGGCTTTTGGATGTAGCGGCATTTCACCGTAATTCATTGAGAAACATAGCAAGCATTATCGGCTGATCGATCGGAGCATCCCTACATGTTTCACATAATATATTTACAAAACACTATTCCCACACAACTTAAAATGTGATTGTACATTTTCTTAAATGTAAGACTTTCTGGCCGTTCTTAATGCACATGGTGTCCATCATACCCTTTAGCCAATCAGATTTAAGCTTATCAGCCACTCAGTCTTTGATGGCTCAGTGCTGCAAGGAGGGATGCCCCAGTTTTATGACATTTTATAAAAATCCATGAAAGCAACATTGTTATGATTAATTGGAGCAACACTACAGCCGCCTTTCCACTGCACACGACAAACGACGGCCGATAAGCCGGAAGTCATTAATTTCCTATGGAGAGTCGCAAAGCGGATGCGTGGGGTGCCAACAATCTGCGTATGCGTAAATATCGGATCCGTTTTGACGGTTGGATGCGTTAAAAAATTTGAACTTGTGCGACTAAACCGCATGCGATATGCCGACCGGAAGTTATGTTTTTCATTGTATTCCAATCACAAACTGTGTGTGAGGTGAAAATTATTAATCCTTTTGGTTTAACTTTATTAGTTACACTTGAATCCTTAAAAAAACACTATTGATTACTGATAATAAATACATTATTAATTTAATTTGTCTATGTAATTATTTTAATCTTGTCTTTATATGTTCTCTCAAAAAAATATTGGCAATCTTTGTCATATATGCATAGCTGTTTATTGTTTCATTCATTTGCATTCATTTATTTATTCCACCATGGTAAAAATATTAGAATTGAGCCTCTTGCGCTGGAATGAGCTTCCCTCCCATATACGATTAAACTGAAACTTCATTACGACTGCCACTAGGGTGAGACCTCCGACTGTCGTTTCCGTATGTCGTGTGCAGTGGAAAGGCGGCTTAAGACTACTAACCAACAGCACTACATTGTGTCATTTAAAGCAACACTATGTAAATTGGCTCACGGTTTACCAATGTGGTTGATAAGTGCAATTGTCTGTTACCAGCGTCTTAAATAATGTTGTATAAGCCTCCCCGTGGTCAGGGCAATACGTGTGAATTTGTTGACTAAACCACAAGATAATCAAGCAGAATTTGGGCCGATTTTCCCCCTTACGAAAATCCTAGTTAAGGTCCCGATTGTTTATGTCAGGGGTGTCCAAAGTCGGTTCTGGTCGGTGTCCTTCAGAGTTTAGCTAAAACTTCCCTCAACACACCTGCCTCAAAGTATCTAGTCTGCTCAGTAAGACCATGATTAGCTGGATCAGGTGTGTTTGATTAGGGTTGGAATAAAACTGCAGAGACACCACCGACCCTCCAGGAGCAGGATTGGGCACCCCTGGGCCCGTATCCCTAAAGAATCTTAATGCAAAAAGTAGCTCCTAGTGACGCAATTCTAAGAAAATTATTTACTCTTAAAATTAAAGCTCTACTGTGTACTTTATTGAGTTAATTCTTAACAAAAACCCATGTTTTCTTTCAAAAGTATGTGCTCATTCATGTGTAATTACTTCCCATCCACTAATCAAAGTATTCTCGTAAGTGTAGAATCTGCTATTTAAAATGCATACCGTCGAAGCGCTCTCTGGCTGAATCCATGTTGTGCCTCCATCTTTGAAATACATTCGCCGACGAGGGACATTCCTGAAATTCAAGCTCCGCCTTTCGCGCTTTCACTCTACACTCACGCTGTCCGATAGCTGAAGCCTCCGGAGGTTGCATGTGTAGGCGGTATACGTCATCAAGACAGTCTTATTTCAGAATATTAACAATTATAAAGCTGACAATTATTCTTACTTAATTGTAAATTGATTTAATATGCGTATGACTTGCGAATGTAATGCTCAGTTGATTTAAATAAACCAGGCTTGATGACGTATCCAGCCTGTGACCTGCGTAGCTGAATCCTTCGGCTGCGACAGCTGCAAACCGTGATGAACCTGCGATCTAATGCTTTGATTTGAAAGCCTGTTGAAGACATATTCTCGAGGACATTAAAACAAATCGCCAAGGAAGCGAAACGGGGATTTTAAACGACAACGTGACAGGAAAAACATCAAGACTAAAGTCACTATTGGAGTTAGTTTTCCAAGATGGGGCTCAAGGGACACTGAAGTTGCACTTTCTATATTCTCCACAGGTAATTCAGCATATTCGTTTACATCGATACAGTCCATGTTGTAAACTTGAAGTTTTATAGTTCCTTGGCTAACTTTAGCATGATTATGCATAACACTTAGTGTAAACACGCATGTGGTTTAATGTGTTCGAACAGACACACGCCGTCTCTCCGCCCATTTATGTAATCTGAGGTACTGAGATAAATGTTTTTCATCTTTTCAGACCTCTAGCACAAACACACGGTGACAGCCCTATTTTTAGCCTTTCATTGATAAAAGCGTCTGATCTGCGCGTCTTTCGTTTCATTTTACAAGCGTGTAAAAGTTGCGCGAACTTTTTTCACCAATATGAGAGAAAGCTCTTACATATACACGGACATGTAACGTTTACTTAAAACATAAGCATTGTACTTTGACATAATATTAGTTCGCGTCCATTTAAACCCGTCATGGTTGCTTTTTGTATGTGATTTTAAGCGGACATATCATGACAATCAGACTTTTTTCATGTTAAACATAAATCTGTGTGCTTTGATGGATCACAGGCAAAGGACATTGCAAATTGTTCATTTTTTTTCTCATTGCTTTTGCTTTGTAGCTACTGGAAGCCATGTTAACCTTGGCATGACACGGCCGGGCCACCGTACGAGTTAAAACGCATTCCGAATGGGGGGGCAAGAAAGTAATATTCAGTTGCTTGTCATATAGACTTTCACCGCTAGATGGGAGTAGATCTTACACAGTGGAGCTTTAAAGAAAAAATTCTAGTAAAGAAAAAAGTAATCCAGAAAGTATCTTAACCCTTAAAAGAGGTCTTAAGGTCAAAATTGTTAGTAGCACGGACGAGGACTTTTAAGAGGCTTAAGAGTTTTTTTTAGCAACCGGGAAAGTGGACAAAACACGAAGAGGGAGACAAAACATGTTGCACACAATGAATGACAGGAATCGTGCAGGAATCATGTTTGTGACCGATCTTATTAGAGACATAATCATATAATATAATGCCAGAAATTAAAGTAATCACTACATTAACTACAGTAACAGATTCGGTAACTAGAAAAATGCAACTATGCGGCAGAGATGATTGAGGTCTGTTACAGATGTCTATAAAACAAAGTAATAACACAAACTTACAGAACATTGTGTTTCTGTTTATTTCCTATCTAATACGTTAAGTATGACATTAACAGCACTTACATACATACATACATACCAACATACATACATACATACATACATACATACATATATATATATATATATATATATATATATATATATATATATATATATATATATATATATATATATATATATATATATAATATATTAATTATAGGTAAAAGTATACCTGCAATTTCAAATCGATGGCTAGTAATAGATCCTATTATTACTCTTTTTCTTCCTTCTTGGACAACCAACCAATCACAGTCTTCAAAAGATAGTGTCACACGTAGCAACGGGGTCAACCACACCTCCTCACTAAAATAGGATTTTCCATCCATTCCTTGCTCAAGAGTTCACTGAAAATGTTCTGGAATCACTTCTAAGCTAAAACTCCTGGCAAGGAATTTTTAGGTTAAGATCAGTGGCGGAACTAGAATTTTTTTTAATGGGGTGGCCAGGGGGTGGCCAAAGCTACTTCAGGGGGTCCATAAAAGAAAATGTAAACATGTATCAAGAAAGCATAAATTAATATTTTGATCGCATTAGATGTAAACATAATAAGGGTACATTTTAAATCTTTCTACTGTATTTCTTACATCTGATTTACTGTCTGTTAAAGGGATTCACCCAAAAATTTAAATTCTGTCATCATTTACTCACCCTTATGTTGTTCTAAACCTGTATTTTATTTTAATAAACACAAAAGAAGATGTTTTGATAAATGATGGTAAGCACACAATTAATGGTATATCCATTGAATTCCATCATCTTGTTTTTATTCCTACTATGGAAGTCAATGGTTAACAGCTGTGTGCATACCATCATTTATCAAAATATCTTCTTTTGTGTTCATAAGAAAAAAAGAAATATATATAGAACAACATAAGGATGTAAAAATGATGACAGAATTTTCATTTTGTGAACTATCCCTCTAATGAAGCAAAAGATCAGGAAATCTAAACTCCATGATAAACCTTAAACTTACTTCAAATAGCAGAGCTCAACACAAAGGATGTTTGGATTAATCTTTATTTACGAAGATACAGAAGATGCAAAAGTTTTCTTTTTTCTTTTGATATTTAATTAACTTTAATGACAGAGAGACTTCAACAGGTTAGGCTAAGACCGAATGCAATAAAATATTTATTCGTTTAAGACGTACAGTAACCAAATGTTTAGTATGAAAATCACCAAGACAGCTATTTTGACATATGAGCATTTTTCCGTTTAAGCCAAAAAGACGCGAACATGAAGTCATTTAAGCTCTGGCTGTGCTATCGGATATGCGCGTCGCGCTTTCAAGTTCAATGTGGCAATCCAGTCGAATTAACAATCATACAGTAGCCTATAAAGATCACATCAAGAATGAAAACATGGTGCTGGGTTTTGTTGTAATAAGAATTGGCAATCTTAGACTTTATTCAGTCCACAAGAAATTTACCACACTTCCAGCATACGGTGAAATCATGTAGTATTAGCAATGTACGACTTCACTAACATCATTTTAAAGCGATTCCAAGCATTATGTAGACATGATGACAATTATCTTCTGATGGTATGAAAAGTATTCGTTAAGTTACAGTCATTTTTCTGATGCGTTTTTGAAAAGAAGTCACTGATGGAGAGATAACAGAACGCGCATTATGTATATTTTCCTAATTTTGTGAAAAGCACAAAATTCATTTTTTATAGACACACAAGAAATGACACTTTAACGTTTTAAATGATGTATAAATCATATCTGCATGTCCAAAATCAGCAGAGTAATCCAAGTCTCTTTGCGCAGTGATTGAAAAATAAAGAGTTTGCGCCGCGACCGCAGGGAGGGTTAATATTCATAATGTTTGTTTTTAACAATATGCTGCGCTGCCGCACGTCGAAAATAAACATAGCGATTAAGTGAAAGTAGCGCATTAAATTTGGGGTGGCACACGGGGTGGCCAGTGACATGTCAAGGGTGTCCAGTTGGCTCCGCCACTGGTTAAGATGGAGCTCTCTGAGAGGATCCTCAGAATCTTTAGGGATACGGGCCCTGGTCTAAGCACACCGGGGCCGCTCCGATCGCAAATTTTAAATATTCAATTTTCTGATCACTTTCATTAAAATAAAATCACCATAATTTACCCCCATGTCATCCAAGATATTTGTGTCTTTATTTGTTTAATCGAAAAGAAGTTCCTTTTTTTTTAAGAAAACATTCCAGAATTTTCCAAGACTTTAATGGACCCCAAGAGGTTCATTGCAGCTTTAAAGGGCTCTAAACAATCCCAAATGGGGGTCTGACTGTAGCAAAATGATTGTCATTTTGGCAATAAAAATACAAAATAAACAATTTCTTGTGGTTGCACTAGCCATGTGACGTGCCAGGGCGACCTTGCGTATTACGTAATCACGTGGAAAGGTCACGCGTTACATATGTGAAACGCACACTGATAAACTGAGAAACGGCTTCTGTCTCAATGTCAAGGAATGATCCTCGGAAGCCAGAATTTAGAGGATGCTACGTCATCCACGTCCGTCGAAGGACTGTTCCAATGTTGAGGATCCTCGAAATTTCAGCCAAGGACTGAGTCCTTCGTTCGAGAAATATCCCATATACAGGAAAGGATGCGTATGTGTATCCTTCGCGCTCTTCACACGCTGAAATCACCCACAATCCTATGCGTGCAGCACCGAAAGCACAGCTTTCAATGACGTGCACTTGCTAGCCTGTTCCATTTAACGTGTTCTCCGAATGCTTAAGAGGAGCCTCGCCTAGCCTCTGAAGGAAGTGACTTGTAAGGACTAGTCCTGCCAAGGAAGTATCCTTGACATTGAGAAATGGCTAGAGACATTAATTAGTATCATTTCACGTACAACAACGTCTGAACGCCCCTCTTTCTCCACACTTGTAAACACTGGAGCAGTAGTTTTACATACATCATGAGTGACCTTTCAACATGATTCCCGCTGGCGCGTCACACGGCTAGTGCAAGACAAGTTGTTGTGGTTTAAAAGTGCATATTTTTTATTTTTCTTGGCGAAAAAGACAACTGTTTCACTAGATTAGACCCTTATGCCCCAGTTGGGATCATTTAGAGCCCTTTTGAAGCTGCATTGAAACCGCATTTTTAAACTGCATGTCCAATAAAGTCTATTAAAGGGTTAGTTCACCCAAAAATGAAAATCCTGTCATCATTTACTCACTCTTATGTTGCTACAAACCTGTACGGTATACATTTCTTTGTTCTGATGAAGACGAAGGAAGCTATTTAGCTTTTGGCTGTACCTGGGAGCGTTGTTATAGCTGCTAGGAGGATCCTCAGGTTGCAGTGGTAGCAGAATCTGTCCCAGTTAAGAGTTCTGTCTACCACTGAAATCATTTATGACATTATATTGTGGTCGAAAAACTACATAGTGTTTCCTTAATACAGGGGTGTCCAATTCTGCTCCTGTAGGGCCGGTGTTTCTGCAGTGTTTAGCTCCAACCGTTCTCAAACACACCTGATCCAGATAATCAGTCTCTTGCTTGGGAGACTCAAAACCGCCAGGCAGGTGTGTTAAAGTAAGTTATAGCTAAACCCTCCAGGACTGAGTTTAGACACCCCTGCTTTAATGTGTTTAGTTCAATTCAACTTCTAAGTTTGAGATTGCTTTATGTCATGAATTTTCCTCCGGAGGTTTGAGAATCACTGGTGAGATGTTTGCCCTCTGCTGGTTAATTGTGATTTTGCACCACAGTCAAGCAGTGTAACTCAGTGTGTACCATAGCATTAACCTAAAGATCTCACAGGGATGTACAAGTACGTACATGAAGTATAAGGCTCTGCAGAACCCACAACCCACTGTGTTTGAGTCATAGGTTCATGCCAGGGTTATGATTGGTTGATGAGAAGTTCACAACTGAAAGTTGAAGAGTACAGCAGATGCGTGTGTGCACTAAAACCTGACACCAAACCCACAAAATACTGGACATGCGCACAAAACAAGGGGATCCACAACAAACCACAACAATTTGCTGGCTGAACAAACAATATTTGTATCTGTATTGAATGCGTTTTATGTGGCCATGAATCTGTGCATCACATTTTAAGCTTGTTTTCAAATGTTACGCTATCCTTACTCAAACAACATGGAGACATAAGAAGAGTTTGATGGAGTTGATCTGGTTTTGTGTAGATCATGCTTGATATTGACGGTCAGCATGAATGGAGAGATTGCCTGGACATGCCGGGTGTGCGACTGCCTTTGGGTTTCTACTTTGGAGCTTCAGCTGTCACTGGAGATCTGTCAGGTCTGTAACCCTGATGCACAAATCAGACTGCTTTATTTTTTCACAGATTCTCTCACTGACATACACCGTTTGTGTTTCACTAGATAATCACGATCTGATCTCCATGAAGCTTTACCAGCTGACCGTCCTGCGCAGTAAACAGGAAGAAGAGCAGGAAGAGGAAATCTTAATACCCAGCGTGGACAACATCGACTTATACAGACGTAAAGCTTTTGCATTGTGACAATAATGACACAGAAGCACATCTTACTCTTAAATGTATATTAATGGAATGCAAAGCATCTAATACTGAAAGATTTTCAGGCATTTTTTAGGTCATAGTCATTTTTTTGTGCTGTCTTCATGGCAGAGGTGTAAAGTACTCGAGTAAATGTACTTCGTTACTGTACTTAAGTATTTTTTGGGCTACTTTGTACTTGTACTGAGTATCAAAAATATAGGCAACTTTAACTCTCTACTCAATTACATTTTTGATTGGGTATTTGTACTCTTTACTCCACTACATTTGAAATGACACTTAACGTTACTCGCTACATTGTTTATTCGTCAAATAAAAACGAGACGAAAGTGTCAGAGGGTGATGATGGATAGAATCTGTGGTCGCGAGGTTACACGCACACACACAACTGAGGGACTTCATTTGGCTCTGCGCAGAGCAATCGGATGAAATCAAAGTACTGCGAGAGCGAATCAAAAGCATATGGAGAAGTCTGCTCTCGCGGTACTTTGATGTCAAACGCTGAATGGCTTGCGTTGAGCCACCGTAGCGGGACATCTGCGTGCTGCGTATGTCATAAACTGTAGAGAAAAGTTCGCGTCTGGTCTGAGAGAAGAGATAAAGAGCAAACATATGGATGCATATCACATTTGCTTCAGTCAAGGGACCCTTTGTTAAACATGTGATGCTACAATCAAAACAGAAGTGATGCGCGATTGCAGGAGGGTCATCCCGCAACTCAAAGGCAAGCACAAATGTTTATATACTCTGATGCTACCTTATCAGCTAACCTGAGCTTGTACATAACTTGATATAACTTACTATATAAGCCAAAATAAACCAGCGAGGTCCTGTACTGATTGCCCGATTAACTTAAGTACATTATAAGATTGATAATAAGTTAATTTCACTGTCCTCACATTTAATCAAGTATGCTGTAATGTATTTACTGTAAAGAGGGATGCATGACGGAAGAAATGTAGTGCACTTGTGAGAGAGTCGTGTTACGTACTACATGTGTTTACAATTAATCTTTCAAATGAACAACTTCACGTTTTTAATATGCATTATCATATTTCTGTTAGTGTAATTTTAGTTTACTGGAATTTTCTAAATATAAAAATTATATCTTTTTTGGGATAGGCCTATATAAGAATATTTGGTAACACTTTACAACAAGGTTCATTAGTTAACAGTAGTTAATGTATTAACCAACTTGAACAAACCATGAGCAATACATTTGTTACATCATTTATTCATCTTTGTTAATGTTAGTTAATAAAAATGTAAGCTTTAATTGTTTGTTCATGTTAGTTCAGAGTGCATTAACTAATGTTAACAAGATTTTAATAAAGTATTAGTAATTGTTGAAATTAACATTAACAATGATGAATAAATGCTGTATAAGTGCAGCTCATTATCAGTTCATGTTAACCAATGTAGCTAACTAATATTAACCAATGAACCCCACTGTAAATTGTTACCATATATTTATATCACAAAGTTAGGCTATATATTTTTCAGCATGGCACATTCAAGTACACAATGACACTAGACTAAAATTAAATGGGTTTAAATTAAATTTAATGTAGATTTCTAGACTAAAATCTCATGGTATTTAGTTGAATAAAATTAGACAAAAAACTAAATCAATTCAGATGACAAAAATATGACTAAAACTAAATAAAAATTTAGTCAAAAGAAGACTATGACTATGTTTAATCTGTGTTTGTTCTGCCAGGTCAAAATTTTGAGGTGTTTGATTTCTTTTCTATATTAGGAAATAAAACCTCATAAATAAACTTTCTTAGTTTTCACTGCCCAGACCTACAATGTCTCTTTGTGTTGAGGACTAGTGCATCTTTGAGCCAACATTCAGTACGAGTAAAAATACTTGAGTACTTTTAAATTGGGTTACTTTAATACTTTTACTCAAGTCGTATTTAAATTGGTGACTTGTAACTTGTAGTGGAGTAATTTTTACAGTAAGGAATTTGTACTTTTACTCAAGTATGGCTTTCAGCTACTCTTTACACCTCTGCTTCATGGTAATAGTTCTCATCTAACTGCCTTCATGCAAACAAAAATTTCCTCTGCACACGTTTCTTCTGGGAAGATTTTAACAATGTATTTGTGTTTCAGCATACACAGATGTGGAGAGCATGAGCAGCGCTGCCATCTTCTTCACCGTACTCTTCTCCATGTTGGGTTTGTTTCTGCTGGTGGTGGTGGGACTCGTCGTTTACGGACACTGGAATGAAAACAGACGGAAACGCTTCTACTGACAGAACGCAGACGAACACGATATATGCATCTTGAAGTTTTTAATTTATTTATTATTTATGTTTTTACACTGTACTGTATTAATAATAATATTCCTTTATCCTTTCTTAACTCAAGCTGAAATCTGTCACAGGAATAAATAAGGGCTTCAGTGTTTTGTGCTGAAGATTGTACAGAATCAGCTCAGTGTCTCCGTTGACATTTCAGTTTAAATGCTGTATTGTTGTAGCCTTAACGTCCATGGATACCATTTTTCTAGAGACCTTTAAAATGCCTTGAAATCAACTGAAGGAAAACTCAACTCAAACCTCTTTAGCAGCACAAGTCACACTTTTTGATTTGAAGTATTTCATCTTTTGGCTCATAACTCTGCAGCGCCACCTGAGAGATTTCTCCTGTTTGTCTTTAAAGGGTCTGCGCATCAGTTGTAATGTCGGATGTAAAGGTCAGAGGTCAATTAAACTGATCGTGTTTGGAAAGAGCTGTTCACAGAAGTTATTTTTTAACCTTTGATATCATGTGTTTGTTAAGACGGGTGTCCAATCCTGCTCCTGGAGGGCCAGTGTCTCTGCAGAGTTTTGTTTCAACCCTAATCAAACACACCTGATCCAGCTAATCAAGGTCTTACTAGAAACTTTCAGGCAGGTGTGTTGAGCAAAGTTTCAGCTAAACTCTGTAGGACACCGGCTCTCCAGGACCGAGTTTGAACTACATGTGGAGCACAAATACACAGCTGGTTTATAAGGGTTAAGTTCATGAGAATTTAGTGAAAGATTACATTAATTTAATGACATATTTGTATGTAATATAAATACCGGTACTTAATTTCACAATCCGTTCTTTGTTTACATATACGTTAATGTTCATATATACAGAAACTTAAATGTCAAAGGAATTGATTTGTAGTAAATTTATATAACGTTGAATTTACAATAAAGTATCAGTAAAGTCATACAGACAGAATGGTTAAAGGATCAGTGCAGCTGAACACAGCACAGATAGACAGTAAAACCATACAAGCAAACCATAAATCAATATTATGTCTGATCATCTTGGGAAATCAGATCAATTCGTGGATAGTCAGGGTGAGTTTCACAGCCTGGGCAACAATTGATCAAAGATGAAATCTGTGTACAGGAAGAAATTCTTATGGACCGGTGGTGCTTTTATCACAATGTTATTCTTCTGATCAACTTACACACAAAAAATTAATTACACAAATTAAAATTTCAGGTTGATGTTTGACACACACACAAAACTTTACCCTTATTCTCATGTTACCATTTACTTTGATCTGTGTATTTTTGAACTCAACACAAACTAAGATTGTGAGTCATAAATGAATCTGATTATTTGAAAATAAATGTGTCACCGTTGCCCTGTGTTTGTTGTTGGTGTCGAAATGATGTTTTCATCCACTAAACATGTTGCCTAATGTTAGTTTAACCTCATACTGACTGTGGTGATCATATGGTGTAAAATCAATTCAGATAGCCAGGTGGAGTGCAAAAGCAAGTTTATTTTTATTACAAAAATAAAATACAAATGACTATATCATAACCACAGCAGACAGTAGAAACACATCGACAGGAGTCATAAACTCCTGATGATAGAAATGAAACATCGTCTCCCTTCATTCAAGCGACACAGGTCTTATTTTGGCAAAAACAAAAATCACCCCATAAGAAATCAAGCACATCATCGCTATCAATGAAATAAATCTACTGTCAAACGTTTAATCAAACACAAGTTACAGGTTTTAGCCGAGCACTTCTCTCTGTGTTGCTCAATGTCAAAGGCTTCAGATTTCAGAGCACCAGCGTAACATGACAGACATCATAGTGCCATTACTGAAACCCAACGTTATGTGCAATGAGTATAAAAATCATCGGTTATTCAGATTTAAACGAGTTACAATCCGATTAAAAACACCTGGACAAACGACAAGCGCTGATGAGGCGCTTACAAACAGAGACAAAACGTCATGATGCACGTGCACAAGCGTAGATAGCGGCGGTAGACGTTTCAGCTTTTAGCTCTTGAATGAAACGAAAAGGAATCGAGATGTGAAAACTGTATTGCTCGTACAGACCACAGCACATGCTGCTGGTTATTTATTTTTTTGCATAGCCTAGTTGGTTAATCTAGTTAAGTCTGGTTTTCACAGAGAAAGGCACAGAATTTGTAAACTTTGAAGATGATGTGGATTGGAGAGAAACACAAGGAGAAAAGCGTCAAAGCTCCACACGATGTCTGCGCATGCGCTGGGTGCAATCAGTGCAACAGAAACAAATGAGGCTTTGTGAGATCACAGCATGAAGACGAACCCCTCAAACCAACCGAATAACATCATGACAACACATCACGAAGACAAAAACCGCATTAAATGTTTCTCAATGTTATATATATATTGATTCTAGCCCTTAATCCACATTGATCTGCTATCTGAAGTCAGTCCCTCATTTAAAGATTAAAAATGAAATAAAGTCGTTAAACTATGAACTGATACAGCGCGCCTACACCTCCAGACGGTCTCTGCATAAACTCTAAATATACAGAGGACACATATTTGTACTTTTACCCCCGGTTTCAAAGACAAGGCTTAAGGCTAGTCCAAGACTAAAACACACGTTTGAGGTGTCTCAACTGAAAATAACTTTCACTGACAGATCTTAAAATAAGCCAGCGCCATTGATTTGACTGAAGACACACACCAGTAACGTCTTAACTAAGGCATGTTCATAAAAGATACTTAAACATCTGAATTTAAGTCTTGTCTGTGAAACCAGGTCATAGTCATCAGATACCCTGATGAACCAGTCGTAATATCGTGTCTGGAAAACACACAACCGTGTCCATGTTGAGGGATCTGCAGTCAGCCGCAGGTTTTAAGTATTTCATTCACACTAGAAGAAGATTAATGACACATTCAGGTCTCTAACAAACATCACATCCGGCTTACACACACAAGCTCACGTCAGGGTGGTGTAAAACTTAACCGTCATGGCTACAGAAAGATGAAGATGTTTATCTGCTCTATCAGTGCTGATCTTACATCACCAGACGATACACAAA
Source organism: Paramisgurnus dabryanus (assembly GCF_030506205.2). Classification (NCBI taxonomy): domain Eukaryota; kingdom Metazoa; phylum Chordata; class Actinopteri; order Cypriniformes; family Cobitidae; genus Paramisgurnus; species Paramisgurnus dabryanus. Next base: position 37,384,804 of record NC_133341.1, on the reverse strand, counting down.
CATGTCAGTAGATTACATGTACACGATTACCTGACACCGTTGAGAGGATCTTTGCATCACGCTGCTGAAGTGTGTTTGTGTTTTGTTGTTCTGGGACGTGCGGCAGTCACTCTGGGATTGATGTCATGGTGCAGCTGTGTGCAAAACAAACAACCGTCTGCTGTCCAGAACCTTCTGTGTGTATGAGAGTCAAGCCAAGGAGAAAGACAGAAATAAACAGACTTAAAGCTGTTATCATGATCGCTATCAAATCAAAGACATTTCTCTGTCACGAGATGCGAGCTGAAAATTCCTCGTCATCATCAGACGAGTCGCTCGGCGGCGATGGTGGGTTCAGGCGTCACACCCTTGTTGCCGTCGGCCTGAGGTTCGGAGCAGCACCCGCCGGCCGTCCCCCGGCACAGCCGGCCCTCTTCCTCTGGCCCCGAACCCTCGTCCGCGTCCAGCTGGCATACGCACACCTCGATGCCAGAATCGCCCGTGACGTGCCTACGCCGGGTGTTCGGCTCGTCCTGATCAGACTCGTCGCATTCCGGTCTCTCAGACTCCGCCGGCTCAGAGGGTTCTAAGACAACGGCGGCCTCCGATTGGCTGCTAGGGGGCTGGACAACTGGGGGCCCCTCCGAATAAGGTGGAGGGGGCGTTGGGGGATGACCGACGACCTCTTCGTAGTCAGGCAGCTTGCAATCGTTCCAGAACCCTTAAAGTTATTCAGAGAGACATCAGTCAGCAAACGCCAAACCCCTAAATGAGTGTTAATAAGAAAAACTGGGCAGGTGCTGCTGCATTTATATAATGAGACACAACTGCTAGCATTGGTAAACATCTCTGGATTAAACATCTTTGACTTTTAGGCCATGTGTTCACATTTTTTTTTTTTCAATTTCTTGCTATAGGAGCACCATGTTTTCAAAAAACGTTGGCAACTAGTGAGTCTTTTACTATTCGCTGAGAGCTGAAAAAGTTTCAACAAGCTCGGCAAATGCCACTTTTTTACTCCACATTGAGCCGTCCAATCACAGTGGACGAGGGGCTGTAGGACGGAGTAGCAACGCAACCAAAGCTCCCCCTTAAAATAAAAGCTTTAACCTCCTAAGAACCGAGCTTTGGTTTGTCTCTTTTCAAATTTCTTCCAGCTATTTGGTTAGGAGGAACCAATAAATATAATAACCAAATATTTTTCTTTGAACATGAACCAGTGTAACAGGTTCATGTTACACAGAATTTAGTATTATGTTGCAAACAAAAAAAAATTGATATCCACGTATGTGGACACACCAGGTCTTAGGAGGTTAGGGGCATCTGTAATTCAGTTCATTTGCTCCAGATTAAAAGCAAAAAATTATACATTGTAGCTTTTTTAGCAGTTTTTGTTCCTTTCACACCGCACCAGTTGAAACAAACCAAAATTCAGTGATGTGATGAAATATTTCCTAAACTGCTTCTCGATTGGTTCAGAATCAATGTTCGGGAAATTCCAAAAGAATACCGGAAGTAAACAAAAAGGAAGAAAAGAGCAGACACCATGGACAGATGACTGTGCGCTGTAATTATGTCTGTGGTTGTTATAGTTTGTATACAGCACTCTAGACAAACTCTTCATTTCCAGAATGAATCACGGATGCGGCTTGAAAACAATGTTTTAATGCACTGCAAATGGGGAAGCCACCAAATTTCTGAGGCTCCGCCCGCACTCCAGGTATGTCTGCGACCTGTTATTGTGCTAATATTGTTAATAGAAGCTGGCCGTTTCTCAATGTCAAGGATACTTCCTTAGCAGGACTAGTCCTTACAAGTCACTTCCTTCAGAGGCTAGACGAGGCTCCTCTTTAGCATTCGGAGAACACGTAAATGGAACACGCTAGCAAGTGCATGTCATTGGATCATTACCTAGCATCCTCAAAATTCTGGCGTCCGAGGATCCTTCCTTGACATTGAAAAACAGCTACTGTCAACAAACACTTCCTCATCCCATAATGCACAGCGCAGCTGACTACGGCAGCTGGTTTAGTCCAAAAATGTGCAGTACTTTTTCAATCTCGGATTGTGGTCTCACCACAAGCGAACAGCCCCAGAGTTCATTTGAAAGGGTACGGAGACCACCTCTTTAAGGGCAGTCTCGGCCCCGCTTGTTTGGTCTGTTTTTGGTGCGCACCAGAATTTAAAAGCTGCATTCCCACCTGCCCAAACGAACCGCACCAACTGAGCTATCGAACTCTGGCAACATAAATATCTGGAAATCTTACATTTTAACTAGTGACAATGGTTATTGTTGTTCTTATCAGTCATTACACTTCCACTCAAAAAAAAACCCCAAACACCTGTAAATGATCTTGATGTTAATAATGATGTCATCACTTGCAGAAATAAACACTTAATATTATATGCAGCATTGTGCAGAGAAGTCAGGATGGGGCGAGAGCGCTTTGGGGACAAACTTCTCAGGACGCGCTTCTTAAACACTCTGGCAGTATTGTGATGTCAAACACGGATCAGACTGTGCAGGGCCACATAAACACAGCGCTGGGTACGCACAGATTTGATCATAGTGTCTGCATACGCAAACATCCACAGCAACATTCATATTTATAAACAGTCGTGGACTGTTTGACGTGGAAAAGGGCATAGGCTCAAGTCAGGGTCTGTGTACGCACTTTTCTTGTCTGAATGCTGCAGGTTTTTGGAACTTTAAGCCATTGAAAGATCATTTAAAATGTTTAGATTTCACATCTGAAAGTAAGGCGTACACACGTTTTCTGTGCGTACATTTATTCTATGAATCACACACACGCTTTTGAGAATTAGGTGAAATTCAAGACGTTTTTTTAATAAATGAGGCCCCTGGTCTTTACCATGAACCACACGCGCTTGTAATGTTAACCAGTCAGACCTCAAAATAGCAATATAACTAAGCACACTATAACTAAACCCAAACAATCAATGCTTCGTTATCAATAATCAATCTCACATTCGAGTACCCGTGCCCATCCCTACTCGACAGAGATTAGTGATGCACCGAAAGAAAATGTAGGATTGACTTGGCTGAAAACCGAAGCTGAAAACTTTTCTCTGTATATTTGTGTATGAATTAGGGCTGCACTATAAATCTCACATGATTGTCACGCGCATCTCGTCAGTAAGCCAGTTCCTTGATTAGTAATAAATCGCCATCATCAGCTGCTTTAAAATGGAGCGGGGAAATGTCACATTCATAATCGCAGATGAATCGCCTGCGAAATTTCCCCGCTTGTCAGTGAACTACAGATCTGTGTAGTAAATGCTGCTCCATCTGAAAGCAGCTGATGGTGATTTTGATTTATTAAACCAAGCAAATGAGAACAAGTAAAGGAGCCTGATTTAAAGTGACTTGGGGTCATTTCAAAGAGATCATGTCTCCAGGCATGTGTTCGACAACACAGAAAACACTCACACTTATCAGTAGGCCGGTATTATTTATAGCTTAATTTGGAGCCGTGCTCAATCGAACACATGACACTGGAAACATTAGTTCATGATTCACGTCAGAGACACAAAGGAAAGGGATCATCAGCAGAAGGTGAAAGACGGGAGCACTTACGAAGATTAAGAGGAGGTGGAGAAACGAAAGAGCTGGAGGCACCCTGGTACGCCATGAGGCTGATCTCTCTCTGTCTCTGCTCCTGCTGTAAGCGCATCTTCACACGTCGATGTCTGTACGCACAACAACAGCTCAACATGATGATGAGGGTCCACACCAACCAGAACCCTGCAGACACAAACACATCTCAATTTAACACATCAGACCGTTGGATCACGTGTTGAATAATGGACGCAGCGTCACTTAAACGGTTAACAATGCAAAACATTTCAGGTACAGCAGTATTTCCTAACTTCAATCCTCGTGTCCCGCAACCCAGAATGTTTTTGATTTATCAATAGATTTAAAATGGGGGGGGGGGGGTACTGGAATTCAGAAACACTGAGGTTTTCTTACAACCTGAGCAACATTACCCGTCTACAATGTTCAATGTGATACAGAGACAAGAGGTTATCTGAATTAATGTCAATAGAAAATGCTGAACTTTCACAGAAGTTTATCAAAACCTGCCATTCATTAGATCTCTGGTCTCGGCCAATGGTTAGGCAGCAAGTTCACCAAAGTGTTTTCTCCTGAGGCCACTTTTTTTCAATTGTGTGCAATAGGAGTGTCATGTTTTTTAAAACCACCAGCAGCTGCTCTGAGTGTTTATTCAATGCTAAGGGCTGGGTGCTCTGTGTTTTAAACCCATTGCAGAGAATTGGAAAATGTTCCCAAAACATTTGGGTTGGGAGTTGTTGATCTTTGTGTGTTTTAAAATAAGAGCATCACCTCAGCATCTTCACTGACACCAGCTTCAATAGCAGAACCATGACAGTGGTCTATGAAAAGATCAGTATCTATGGTAGGTCTAGTTAACTCTGATCCCAGAGAGGGTTAGCTGCTCCAACCCTAACCCAACCCATCTTATGAAGCTAATCGAAGTCTACAGGATTACTTGGTAATGAAATGCAGATGTGTTTAATTAGGGTTGGAACAAAACTCGGCAGGACAGTGACCGTCCAGGACCAAGAATGCCCACCCCTGATCTAGATATTTTGGCAAAGCTAAATATTGAATGGATATTGTAAGTCTCTCTGAATAAAAGCATCTGCTGAATGAATGAATGAATGAATGTGTAAAATGAATGTAATGCTTCAGTGCACAAACATCAAAAGTCTACCAAAATCTGCTTTTAACTGCGTGAGATCAGATTCAAAATTCAAATAGCTTTATTGGCATGGCCAAAAGTGTCTTTAGATTACACAAATATGCAAATATACACATTTAACATATGACGTACATATAACAACACGTAAGTGCGCTTGTAAATGTGGACGCCGGACACTTACACCAGAGCTCGTAATAATAAGTGCAGCATTCAGTTTCTCCACAACAGTAACCCATCTCACATCTGTACTGCTCATTATTCACACCAAAACAATAATCTTTACCCTGTTAAAACACAAACATAACAAACACATCAATGAAACATTGTACCGTTCATTTACAACACACCGCGAAATGTGAATAATACAGCAAATATTTCACATTAAAGTCAAATATTACAAACTCAAATCTCTTCGCAAGCTTCTGTAACTCTACATGTCATTTAATAAAGTTTTTAATCGGGAGAAGCGTCTGTTGTTTTATTGTTTTGTAAGTAGCTCATCGAGGCCGCGCGAATCCCCGAGCTCGAGTTACAACCTCACCTGAACCAAGCGCGTCCCCGCGCACAGCAGCACCGCGAGCGAGCTCAGAATCCGTCGCTGCATCTCTCTAATCGTTTCTTTCTAATCTGACGACAGTTTTAAGGATTGAGTTCAACAGACGCGATGAACGCCCGCGATATACACCAGCGACATGTTTGCGCTCGCCAGTGTGTTTTCACGTGATCTTACGAGCAGTTGCGTCACAGGTCGCCCGCGCGACACAAACACCGATCTGACACGAGCGCGCTGTTCTTTAGTGCTTTCTTACAAACAGAATTAATGTTTATAATGTTTGAAAATGAATATTTAGCATGAGCTTTGAAATAAAAACACGAGCTTAACCAGACATGACCGCAGAAATACTCGAGAATTATTTTTCCAAATAATGAAGACTGCTCGTATTTTATTTTGCATTGTTAAATAAAATAAACGTCTTGATTGCTTTAACAACTGAGCGAGACGTTGATGTATTGCTCATGACTTTGCTGACAGTTAGCATAATAATAATAAAGCCTAAAGCATATGGCAGTTTATATAGTGAGCACACTGTATGGTTCACAACATTATACTACACTGCACTCCACTACACTACACTACACAGTTCACTACACTACACAGTATACTACACTATACTACACTACACTACACTACACAGTACACTACACTTTACTACACTACAGTACACTACACTACACAGTACACTACACTATACTACACTACACTACACTACACTACACAGTACACTACACTTTACTACACTACAGTACACTACACTACACAGAACACTACACTACAGTACACTGCACAACACAGTACACTACACTATACTACACTACACTACACTACACAGTACACTACACTTTACTACACTACATGACACTACAGTACACTACACTATACTACACAGTACACTACACTTTACTACACTACATGACACTACACTACACTACACTACACTACACTACACTACACTACACTACACATGACACTACAGTACACTACACATGACACTATAGTACACTACACTACACACTACAGTACACTGTATAATGCAGAGGAGCGATGATGATGATGTCATATGCTTTGATGTAATGATGAGGAGGATGTTGTTGAGAAGTAAAGCCTTTGCTTGTTTAAATAATAACCCTTAAGAACTCAATATAATGTATACAGCAGTCACCGTCTGTATAAGCGCAGTGATTGGACAGATAGTATAGATGTAATGTTAATACAGTTTGAGCTACATGTTTATTTCTTATTTACAAAAAGTGTCCATTTATCCTCTGTAGTGCTTATTCTGTGTTGAAAACTGTATGAACAGGCTGCCATTCCCATCTTTTTACATTTCTTATTCTTTTATTCCACTGCTGATTGAAATCAGTCCGACAAGACTCACAAATGACATTTATTGGATGACTTAAGGAAATAAAGTTTCATGATCACCCATGTCACATAATAACAACTAAGGTAAACCAGCTATAGTCCCATAGTTAGACAGTTGCTTGCAGTACAACATCACAAAGTCACACATGGGCAATAGATTGTCAAAACGTTGTTGTTGTTCTAGTAACTCATCATTTAGAAGTCTAAGCAATGCCTGCATCTGCAATAGTCACATGACAGAACATGCAGAGCATTTCTTTCTAAATGAAACACTATTTTGGACCTCTTTGCTAGTGGTAGACTATAAAAAAAGAGTTCAGATAGCAAAAGGAAATCACAAATGTCTCTGTCATAAATCTAGACCAAAAATGAAAGGCAGAAGTGAATTCACCTTAAACTGAGCTTTTATAAGTCATCCAGTATTTCTCACATCAAAGGACTTTCAAGCACACTCTGATACACTTTTCTGTATTTAATTTTAAAACTAATCGCAGACAATCACAAATCTCCTGACCACAAAACAATCGGCCATTGCTACAATCACATCTGCCTCTGTTTTGCACTCGTGCACCTTTCATGCATTTACAATGAATCAAATACCACAAGCCCACGATATGCAATTTTCAGAGTTCTCACCTTGTTCACTATGACGCACCGCTGGAGTTGCTGGTGTTCTCCATCGTCCCCGGGCCCAGCGCTCTGCTCTTAAAGGACATTTACATACGACTCTCTTTCCAAGACCTCCTCCAATACAATTTGCATTTATATAGCACACTTCATAGAAACATGATTTGAATGTTTTGAAATGATGAAAACACTGTGGCTAGCCTTGACTTGCAGGCTGGTGGATATCTGAACACTCAACTGAAGCTCAAGAGAGGTGAATCAAGAGTCGGTGTTCAGTGAGTGTGAAGACAGAGTCGCTGAGTGGACACAACAGGTCAGCGAATGGAAGATGAAGGAGCAAATATAAAGCCAAGCCCAGCAGTGCCATAAACATTTGACTGAATATAGCATTTATACATAAGCACTTATATGTGTGTATATACAATAGCTTAAATGTGGGGTGAGCTACTAATATAAAGTTTCATCTTAGCATGCAGAAATGTTTCCAGCGTCAGATCTTTGCTGATGTCTTGCCATGAAAACCCTTTTAAATAATAGACACTCTGCACGAGCAGTGTACAGATCATGATTAAATGTCAAGTGCCATTTTAAACAAGTCAAGATATTTTAATATGAGATGGGACCTCAGAGCAGGGGTTTTTAAACTGAGGGTTGCACAGTTGGATAAGGTGGGTCATGAAAAGTTGCTTTCCTGTTGTGGTGAATGACACACACACACACGCACGCACGCACACACACACACACACGCACACACACACGCACACACACGGACACGCACACACACACACGCACACACACACAGTTTAGGCCAATTAATGATCTTACGCTACAATACGCTTCCTTAAAGGAGTAGTCCACTTTAAAGATGGGGTCCATTGACTTTTCATAGTAGGACAAAAATATACTATGGTAAGTCAATGGGCCCAATCTATAAAGTGGACTACTCCTTTAACTGACCAGCGCCGACAGTGACAATGATTTTGATATGTTTTTTTATATTTCAATGAAACTTACATTTCCTTAATAAAATGACAAGATAAATAAAATCTAATCAATTATACATAAAGGATAAATGTGTGTTTTCCTCATTTTCCATTTTAAAATATGTTGGTGGGTCCCGGAATAGAGAGTGGGCACAAAATGTCCAGCAGGTGGCACTGTCCTCTCACTACTGAAGTGTCCTCAGTGCACGCGCACTCGGCCTGGGTAACAGTTTTTGTCTTCTTTCAGCAAAGAACTTTAAAAGGTTGTAAAATCTTTTTGCAGTATTGACGATGTAAGTACGGTGTCCTGAATCTTTTTTTTCACTCATGGGCAGTTGTGTCCTAGAGTGGTTAGAGAGTCGCACTTGTAACCTGAAAGTCATCATCAGGAAGGGACTAAAAGGTTACCTCAGTCACTTATACCTATTGGTTCCTAGGTGTGAATGACTGACACCACTGCTCCGGGTCAGACTCAGATGTCTTTTGTCAACCTGCTTCAGAAGAAAGATCAGCAAGGTAATGTTTCTTCCATTAACATAAAAGATATATCACACGCTTTCTCCCCTAGAATTGAACAGATCTGTGCCTATAAATATGTCACGCGTCACATCAGTTCTAACAAACAATTTGAAGCAAATTAATTCCTCAAAGAAACACCTGCAGCGCTCACTATATAACAAATACATCATTCATGTTGTTTACGATTTTATGCCTCTAAAATCTGGAGAAAGCTCTACATAAGTAAAGCAAACAACAGACAAGGGTTTGTTATCTATCTTGTTAATTTACACATTTTGCTCACCACATAGATAAGAATGGTGTTACTAAAGTCCTGTAATATACATTTAGATTTTACTGTTAGGAACAAAACCATTATGGCCATAATCCCTCACACTGGTGGGCTTTTTTGGCATTTTTAGTGTCATAACAGCCCCACCGAGAGTCTCTAACATCATCCACTGATTACACGGCAGCATGCTGTTATGATAAAAGCAAACACACGTGCTGATGTGTCGCCTTTCCAAGAGTCTTTACAGCCCCGCAGAGTGAAGAGGAGCAATCAGAGGACGGATCATAAACACTCGCAGGGGAGGACAGACACAAAAATAAGTTAACACCTCAGCATGGGTCAGAATCAGGGCTCTCGGGAGGATCCGTAGGGCCTGGTAGGGGGCCATCGTTCTGTTTGAAGGTGTGGAGATAGTGACCGAGATGAAGTAGATTTGTGGGTGTGATACAGGATTGTTTCTAGAGCATTTCACGGAGAGCTTAGTGAGTCTTAGACATTTTCAACTCAGTTTTATAAAGCAGAGCTTTATCCCAATACACATAAATTCATTTCACTTTTACAGAAGACAATTCATTCAATTTCCATTTGTCATTATTAAGCTGTTCCATTTCATGAAAAGTATGCCTTAATAATGCTTTTTATATATTTATATAGTCAACATTTAAAGTGGACCAAAACCTTTCATAAAAGTGGTCTTAAATCCAATACCCAAAAACCCGTTCTTGTCTTAGGACAACTTTGAGATAGACTTTGATCTGTAGACACTCAAAAGTTTCAATGAATGAAAAGGTGATGTTGCATATAACCAGGTATGACAGAACAATATATACACAGCAGAATAAAATGTTTTTTACTTAAAAATTTTAATTAAACTTGCAGATTAAAGGGCGGTTTCCCGGACAGGGATTATCTTAAACCAGAACTAGGCCTTAGTTTAATTAGGAAATATAACTAGTTTTAAAAAAACATACTTTTGTGCATTTTGATGCAAAACAAAGGGAACTGATGTATTTTAAAGGTCACATTCTTCCTGATCCCATTTTTTAAACCCTATTTAGTGTGTAATGTTGCTGTAAGAGCAAATTAATAATACCTGTAAAATGATAAAGATCAAAGTTCACTGCCAGGCGTTATATTTTCTTTAATAGAATTCCTCTTTCAAAGCCTACAGCGAACGGCCGGTTTGCACTACAGCCCTCTATTTCCTGCTTTAATGATGTCAGTAAAACGGTTCGTTGACTTAACTCCGCCCTCATGAATACATCAGTCACCAGCTTTGGCTCAAACGGCTCTGCTAAGCTAAGGGCGCACTTACACTATCCAAACCAAACCGCGCTCGGGCGCGTTTGACCCCCAAAGCCTGGTTTGTTTGACTAGTGTGATCGCTCTGTTCCGTGCCCGGGCAATCGCGCCGCGGCCGGGTTGCAGAGGTGGGCCGGAGCGCGGTTCACTTGGGCTCAGGCACGGAAGGCTGTGGTGTGAGCGCAATCGCGACGAAAGCGCGCCCGGACTCGGATCGATAAGAAGTACAGTGTGAGTGCGTGCATCTGGGGGAGTAGGGAGGGGTGACAATCGCGCTGGGGCATGGTTTGGTTTGGTTTAGATAATGTGAGTGCGCCCTAAGCTGCTATCGAATCACAACACACTAAACAAACTACACAATCAGAACTCATTACATATTTCTGAATAAAGAACTAGGAAGACATCAGCCTGTTTTGAGGACAGTGAAAACAGCGCTATACAGATAAGTACATTGTGTGAAAAATACCGCGTTTTTTACACGTGAAACATGAATACATGTTATATTGCAAACCAAAAACACAATCAAAGCTCCAAAATCACAGAAAGAACGGGAGCTTTAAGATATGTCAGTGCAAGAACAGCTCTTACATTTATTTTAGTCTAGGACTAGTCTAATCTCTGTCCAGGAAACGTCCCTTAATGATACAAAAAAATTTCATAATTTTAATAAATGTAAAAATGTTAAAACTCCAAAAAACCTTGATATATGGTTGTTATTTTATGTTGAAAATCTCAATTATGGATATATCTCAAATGGATTATACATAATTACGGTAAAATATTGTTAAAATTATAGTTTCTGTAAGTTAAAAATACAAGTCACAGTAAACTTTATGGTGATAAACAGTAAAAGGACATTTCTACAATTCCCTACGTGAAATTTGATAATATTTCATTTAAAAAGTATGTTTCCTCTTGTATTTTTATACCAGTTAAATACATTAGGGGGGTTTATTGGTGTAAATGCCACCATATGTTTTACAGTTTTTAACTGCAAAGTTCTTTACATGGCTCTTGTGTTTCTTAAGGTGTGTTTCTGGCAACCACAGCTGCCAGTTTTTTACTGTAAAAACCACGGTTTGGTCGGAGCAAATGGTGTAGTGGGCAGCGCTTTGACGTGTGGTGCTTTTGCTCTTTCGGCGACCCGAGTTTGATTCCCGGCTCGAGGTCATTTGCGGATCCCATACCTCTCTCTCCTACCTGTACTTTCCTATCCTCTCCTTACACAATGTCAAAAAAAGGCAAAATGGCCAAAAAAACAACTTAAAAAACTGGGTGTACCCTTTGAAAAAGGTCCTAAAGAGACCACTGAGGTACAGATACTGTATGTATACATTTGTAAGCAATATACCTTTAAATGTACTAATTTGCAGTGGCGGCTCGTGACTGATTATCCGAGGGACGCGAAATCAAATATACTCAAAAGACACTCCCTTAACAGTAAACTTTGATTACGCATGAGATTATGCGAGTTTCTGGCAAACGCGAGCGTCTCTTTTATCATAAACCCTTTATACACGTCTGCAGCAGGCACTTATTTTGACAAGACACGAGATGCACATAGGATCACTCGACGCACAGAACACATACTTTGAAATTACAACCACACACATGACGGGCTACATACATGTTGCGGCGAACTTAGCATTGAGCATATGACATGTTTACATATCAATTCATTATCAGACTGTTTGCTGTATTACGGAAGGTCATGTAAAACCATCTATATGTCTGAACGGATTGTTACTGATGTACAAATTGTGATAGCTCAATATCATAATTACTAATGGGAGGAGTGTCTTTCAGATTAGATTTTTGTTTTGTTTTTTACTAATATGATACATGTTATATTTCATGCCAATTGGCCAAATGTCTTTGAATAGGTATATATTGTTTTTAAAAGGCTCTCGATTATATAATAGCACCACTAATCCAATTACAGTATTACAGACAATTATTTATTACAGTTATATGTCACAAGCCGGGGGTGGCCACAAATGTAACTAGGCCACACCCCTGTTTAACTCCCACCTCGAGGAGGTCCCCAAAGCCAACCCAATGACCAAGCAACACAAGCGGGAATAAGTATAAAAATAATCCTTTATTAATTTAATTAAAATGACTTTTTTAAAAAGGGCAGGGGAAAGGGATGTTTAAAACTAATGCTCGACTTCCGTTCTCCAGGTGGATCGTGGCCCAGATCTTGCACGTGTTGCACAAAGGGAGGGGTATGCCTCAGGCTTCTCCGCCTGGCTCGTGTAGCCGTGGCGCCCTCCTCTTCCTCCTGGAGGCAGAACAAAACACAGTAACGAAAGCTGGAACAACAACGTGAGGGTGTCTGGGACGTACTCCTAATCACTGGTATCTCTCTCTCTCCCTTCGCAGGTAGCTGGTGGAACACACAGAGGAGTTATGCACACCACTGGGGGTTTCCCTCACCTCTCCAGCGGACACAACAGACAACAAAGATGGTAAGTATGGCCTCCTCTTCCCTCTCTTCCTCTTCACAGGCTCCTGGCTGAGATACACAGAATGGTTAAGTACACAACTGGGGGTTTCTCTCACCTCTCCAGCGAACACACCATCGGTAAGTATGGTAGGTATAAGCTCCTCTTCTCTCTTCCTTCACACAGGCTGCTGTCTGGGACACACAGAATGGTTAAGTACACAACTGGGGGTTCCTCTCACCTCTCCAGCGAACACAACATACAATAAGTATGGCAGGTATAACAGGGACGGACTGGGGCTAAAAAACAGCCCTGGACTTTTTCCCAAATAGGCCCATCATCCGGCCATTCGCCCCTAGCCGTGCACAACAGACACAAGGATGTCCTGATACTATGCCACAATACTGTCAGACTATTAGACAAGGATATTTAATATTTTGTCCATGTCATATGAAACTTTGATGTTTAATAAGGCTGTGAAATAATGAAAATAGCTAGGCCTATTAATTTTGTCTGTACAGCTTTCACAAACAACCACCAGGTCTTTGCCAATTCCACAATACTAAACACATATGAAAGACAAGGAAAAACTGTACTCTGATGGAAGACAGACAGAAAGTGCAAGCTAGGATTTTTTTGTTAAACTAATATTTGGTCAATTATTTAGCCCCCTTTCTTATTAGCACGTTTAGAGTGGTTGCAATGCATGCCTGATATTTACCCGTTTAATTCAATACCTTAGTCTTCATTGTAGCAGAAAATCTGAGCTCACTACAACCTCTCATATACAATAAAGTCAATGAAAGAAATGAAAACCAATGCAATACGATTAATGTCCACCCACAGACTGTTTTTAAACGGGGTTGGATAAATATTTTTTGCTTTGATGTGTGTGATTTTGGTTAGATGACAGTTGGTTGTACAGTAGGTTACAGTTTGACAAGAGTTTACAGTTTGACAAAAGCAAAATGTTTTGTTTTATTGCGACTGTATACAAATTTAAGCAAACACTTTGCCGTTTGAATTATGTCCCATATGAACAAAATGACAGAGTATGTATTGTTTTTATGTTTCCACTGTTCAATCGCGCCCGCGCCTCTCTCTCTCTCACACACACACACGCGCGTGCGCACACACTCACATCACGTCTTTCTCTTACACTAGTTGCGCATTACGTTAATTTTCACGCGAGTTTTATTTATTTTTATATCGTGTATATTATATTATAATGTCACGTGTCCTGCTACTACTGGCACTTAGCTCTTGCTGATGTGAAGTTAACTCGGTCTGTCCCTCATCATGACCAGGCTGTGGATGCTCAGGCTCGCAAACATAGACGCTCGCGAATTCCGGGAATCCGTGGACCAATCACGACTAGTAGGCCGACTCTTCTCCCTCGTTTTTTTACACGTAGCAGCATATAAGTGATCGTATTAGTGCCTCTGCTGTTGGCTGTTCATATTTATTAGACTTTTTTGCCATCGCCCGGGCGACGGCCCTCCGTTGAACGGCCGTTCTGGACTTTTCCAGAACGCACAGATTGCCAATCCGTCCCTGGGTATAATCTCCTTTTCTCTCTCTCTCCACACTGGCTGCTGGCTGGGACACACAGAATGGTTAAGTACACAACTGGGGGTTTCTCTCACCTCTCCAGCGAACACAACATACAATAAGTATGGCAGGTATAATCTCCTTTTCTCTCTCTCTCCACACAGGCTGCTGGCTGGGACACACAGAATGGTTAAGTACACAACTGGGGGTTTCTCTCACCTCTCCAGCGAACACAATATACAGTAAGTATGGTAGGTATACGCTCCTCTTCTCTCTCTCTCTTCACACAGGCTTCTGGCTGGGGCACACAGAATGGTTAAGTACACAACTGGGGGTTTCTCTCACCTCTCCAGCGAACACAACAGACAACAAAGATGGTAAGTATGGCCTCCTCTTCCCTCTCTTCCTCTTCACAGGCTCCTGGCTGAGATACACAGAATGGTTAAGTACACAACTGGGGGTTTCTCTCACCTCTCCAGCGAACACACCATACAGTAAGTATGGTAGGTATAAGCTCCTCTTCTCTCTTCCTTCACACAGGCAGCTGTCTGGGGCACACAGAATGGTTAAGTACACAACTGGGGGTTTCTCTCACCTCTCCAGCGAACACAACATACAATAAGTATGGCAGGTATAATCTCCTTTTCTCTCTCTCTCCACACAGGCTGCTGGCTGGGACACACAGAATGGTTAAGTACACAACTGGGGGTTTCTCTCACCTCTCCAGCGAACACAACATACAGTAAGTATGGTAGGTATGATCTCCTTTTCTCTAATTCCCTGATTTTCACATGTGGGTAGTCAACGATTAATACAGGCCTGCATTTCGTTTGGGTGAGTGGAAGAAGGAGAAGGTGGACTTACAGTGACCGTTGTTCCCCAACTCTCAGACGGCCTCGAGGCAAGAGGACGATGATGGCGTCGAGTAGCAACACCTCTCGACGGCTGCTGTTACTGCGAGGACACAACTCACCCTGTCACACCGAGCCGAGTGCTGCCCTCTCCTTTCCGCTTCGTCATCTAGCGAACGCTAGACAGGGGCACCCTTTTGAAGAGGCTACGGGACAGATGAGATCAACTCCGCTTCACTCCGCAAAGCACAGGTTATGAATCACAACATACAAGCAATTGTGTATCCTTCAAATTACTCACACAGTTTCTTGCGGTCAAATGCTTCACCACCTCTCTGTCACACAACCCAAATCCACAGGAAGTCCGTCGATATCCGGCCACAACCAGCGCTTTCACTCAGGCCCACCTACAGCATAATTTAGGAGAATACAACGACTGACGCCGACAGCCTTTCCGTTTTTCCACAGTTCAGAGGATGGAGGCGGGGGTCTAGCAGACGATACACACACACAGCAAAAAGAAGGGACACTGCACCACTTCAAGTGAAAGGTTTCACAAAGTATAGACTCACCACACCACACTATAAGTGAGCACTGAAAAACCCCGTCTTCTACTCCCCCCCCGGAATTCAGTATGGCGTTGTTTGTATGACGCAGTCTACATTCATGAGAGCTATAGTCAACAGAGTTGGCTTTCTTCCGGCACTCCCACCACACTGCTCCGCAGTAGGGCCGTCCTGCTTTCACTAAACGCCCTGTCACACAATGGGTTAACAACCAATGTCCAAAGGTATTTGTTTGTACTCACAATCACCACACAGTATGCTCCGTTGTCAGCCTCTTCTCCACACACGGGCTCGTATCCACAGCAGCAGACGAGTGGGCGTGTATACACACAACACAATGTTTACTCCAGTAATGTCAGTAGCTTTCGTTTCCTTCGGATCCTTTATTACTCACTCTGACGTTGATTTCTCTCTCTCGGTTTCGTTTCAGATTCCAGCAGTATGCTTCCTTCGTCCCACACAGCCACGCCAGCCCAGCCTGCAGAGTATGTAAGCACAACAGCAACACCAACACACGCCAACAAAGATTCCAACAAAACGACCCTGACTACGTTTGGGGATGATCTCTTTATACTCCCCGGATCTGTTGTTTCCTCCAATCACCAACCGCTACGGTTAATCAGCCGCACCTGCAACGAATTCGCTGATTTCGCGCCGCAGGGTTTATCGGAAGTTCCGGCGTTAGTGACCTTCCGGGCGGAACAAAACCCTCCAACTTTTAGTTCCGCCCTTCAATGATCGTCACCCTGTGACATATACACCTTATGAAAATCTGATATGCATATTTTTTCAATTGCACATATTTTTCTTAAAATGAAATTAACTCTCAGATTACAATCCTACTGTCATAGATCTCCCCAAGTGCTTGATCATTAACCAGGACTCTCACTCACCTGGGAATTAACCTACGAACTCCATTTCCCATAAGACTTTGCACAGCCTGATTACTGCACCCCTGTACTGTGTTACCTGGGACTATTTAATTCTCTCTCGCAGTCATTGCAAAGTTTTGTTTTGCCCCGGCTGACATCTCTGAGCGTTATAACTGTTCGTTATAACTGATTATATTTTATAAGATAGGCTCATTGTTTGTAATTATTTCAGGAAATAAATAGGGTGTCAGTCACTGCTAACCCATAGACCCTTGGCCAAGTTCACTCCAAACAACCAAAGCCACTGACACCACATACTCACTCACCCACTGCCACCCCATTACACCCACAGTCACTGGCACCCCATAAACACTGACACTCTGTATAGCCACTGCCTCCCCATACCCCCACAGCCACTGACACTCTGTATAGCCACTGCCTCCCCATACCCCCACAGCCACTCACACCCTGTATAGCCACTGCCACCCCATACCCCCACAGTCACTGACACCCTGTATAGCCACTGCCACCCCATACCCTATAACCACGGACACCCTGTATAGCACCACGGACACCCTGTATAGCCACACCCACTGATATAGCAAACAACCAAAGCTACTGCACCCTATAACCCTAACACATACACCCTACAGCCACTGATACCCTAACTGAAATTCTTCTCACCTTATACAGCTCCTGTTAATCTGGCAAATGATATAAGATATTTATTTTAGGTATTTAACTGAAATATAAAGATTTCTTTATTTTTGACGTCAAATGATGCTCCTTTGATCTGCCCTGACTGAAAGTTGGACCTTGAGAATTCTCATTGTTTGTGGATTTATTAGACTCATGAAAACATTTAAGGATACACCAACACTGAGATTTTTGTAAAGCCCAGCTGCTGCAGTTTATGATCTTGACTCTCTTCTTAACGTTGTGTTGGGACTAGACTCATATAGACAACTAGCATTCACATAAAATGTCCAGTAAATGTACTTAACACGCAATAGTTATTTTGTCTAGAACAAAGCACTCACATACCTCATATGGGTAATATACTTATGCCGCAATAGTTAGCCTGTCTGGAACCAAGCGGATTTTAAACCACAATACTATATGACACTTGCATTACATGCGAACGGCCCCTACGCTAATAGAATTCTGTTTTTCTCTCCCTGTCTCGTCCTCGACCCCGAGGACAATGAGACAAACAGACCCAGTTCCTGCATCTGTGAAGGTCATCACACCACTGATCTACTGGCTGTCCTTCAACTTGATGCCCAGCCGATATGCGACCAACGGCCACCGGCTGAACCAGTTTAATCAGCTTACCTGCTTCCTATCCCTACCGTGTTTATATATATGAATATATATATTTATCTTTCCCAAGGGTTTTTGTCCTTCTAGGAGTTTTCCCAGAGGGGTTTTTCTCCTAGGGGTTTTTTCATCCCCGGGAGAGTCAGCCAACTTTGGCTTAACTTAGCACTTTACTGTATACATAACATTATTACTACGCTCGATTGTACGGTTTATCCTTATTCTACTTCTTATATTATCTATTGATTATTCTGTGTTTCCCCTACATCTACTCATGTAAAGCTGCTTTGAAACAATTGTGAAAAGCGCTATATAAATAAAATTGAATTGAATTGAGCTATTATTGCATGCAAAATGAAATAAACTAACAAAAATCATTGTTGCTGACCAATCAGCCTAATTTTCGAAAGAGTCCTATTATATTTCTGACAGCATCTGCAGGTCTGTCCGCACCTGTCTGCCTGTCTGTCTGGAGTTTGACTTTTTATCACCTCTCACTGCGAGAGAGAACCGCCATCATCCGTCATTACGGCACACGATGACAGCTCCTCACGCATGCATGAAAGAAATAGATTTTTACATTTGGCCAAATCCGGGGAGTTACTTTAGTGTAACCGATTCAATATTCTCCAAACGAGTCGGGTGATATACGAACATGCAAGACAGATGTGATGATATATAGCTGCCTCTTAATGGATTCTGTCAACTTTAGAAGAAAGACAGGACTTCCACTTTTAGGGAGAAAAAGACATAATGTGTGCAATAAAAACATAATTATTCAATTGATTAGGCCTGTAATTTATTCCGGTCACATTTTCTGCATTCAGTCTACGCAAGACAGCAAGTCAAATGTGGTTTAAGTATGAAATAAAGTCCTGCTGCCACAGGGCATCAGTGTATACATAAAGACTGATCTCATGACAGCGCTAATCGCCAACAGATCAGTGTGTGTGTAAAGCACAGGTCGATTTGTCTCCAGTCAAGAGATTCATTTTATCTGTAAGCTCATTACTGTAATTAATATTATTCATTAAGTCAAGTAAAGAAAGCTTAATTGACTTCATTGGCCAACACATTTAAAGAAAAATACAAATACAATGATTGTTAGGATCATTTCAAACAAAAACAAACATAGCTGACTTTAATATAACGGCGCATAAAATCTAAAACATAAAAGTTATTTTATTTCATTAAACAGAGGTTTTTCCCTAAATAGTGCACTTAGTGCCTTCAACTATTGTCACAGATTATAAAATATATATATAAGGTTGTCTTTAACAAATATCCTAATGGATTTATAGTGCTATCAGCGCTCTGTCCGCTTCTGTCATTTGCAGTATAAACTCATGCCAGGGGCTCGGTTATGAATCACAATACAAACGACTGAAAGGAATAAAACAATTATAACACTGTGACTGAATACATGCAAAAGAGGCAAACTAGAGGAATAATCTCTTTTACACTTAAAAAAGTTGGGTTGTTTCAACCCATAGTTGGGTAACAACAACCTACCATAGAGTTATTTATAAACCAACAGTTGGGTATGTCCATATTTGACCCAACTATGGGTTAAAACAACCCAGCAGTTAAAAGTGCATAATTGGGATGTTACTGTATGGGATTGTGGAGAAGAGGAGAGAGCGAGAGAGAGAGAGAGAGAGAGAGAGAGAGAGAGAGAGAGAGAGAGAGAGAGAGAGAAAGAGCATGTTTCTGTTTGGTTAAATATTCTTTGCTTTTAATGGTTTGTATTGTGAATTTTGCGACCATCTGTGACGTAGAGCAAGGGAAAGCAAAAAGAAAAGAGAGAGAGAGAGTATTCTCAATTTCCCTCTAAAAAGAAAATTCATTTGCGCTTGCTAATGTAATGTCATCGTTGTGTTTACTGAGCGTGGATGATGTATAGGGGGATGTTGCATTGAGTGAGACTGTTTAATGATGCATAGAATTAAGTCTGCAGCTCTCAGCTGAGCTCCCCCTCACCGCTGCGCTGCTCGCACCCCATTCCTGCTCGCCCTCACACACACACACACACACACACACACACACACACACACACACACACACACACACACACACACACACACACACACACACACACACACACACACACACACGCGTGCACTTGTACAGCTATCTTTGTGAGGACATTCAGTGACACAATACAATCTTTAGTCCCTAACCCTAAACCAGTTTTAATCTTCAAACAGCCTTTAAATGAATATAAGAAAGTGTGGAGCAGTCAAAGTGTCCTCCCTTTACTCACCTTGTCCTCTGACTCGGATGGTCTAAAACTATAACTGGTCCTCACAAAGATATCTGTACAAGTACACACACATACAATGTTTTGGAGCGGCAGACACACGGCAGCTCTCTGTGCTCCAATGCTTCACGTCATCAATCACTACAGAGAGATGGAGAGGTGCAGATTAAAAGAGAGATTGTTAAAAAAGCCAAAGCACCACACAACAAACAATCAGGATGAAATTGTTACACAGAAACACACAAACAAAGCTGCAAATTGCTGCAATGCTGATTGCCGACTCAAATGGACACAAGCCACCAAAACTGCTGGATTGGTGTTTAACTAAAGCCACTGAATGGATGTATTTTGGAACGAGATTGTGTGATTATATCTGTTATTATGATGATAACGATTATGGTTATGATGATGATGTCATATTCTCTGTTATAATAATGTGTGTCAGCAGGATAAACGATTCAGTGTTTGTTTAGTCAAAACTTTAACCACAAGATTATATAATCTTTTAGTTTTTTTCTGATTAACTGTATATGATGCTCTGGATTACTGACATTATTAAACTACAAAACGTAATAACCTTTGATTATTTCCTTTTGTTTTTAGCTCTGTGCGGTCTCTCTCTCTCTCTCTCTCTCTCTCTCTCTCTCTCTTTCGCTCACTTGGTCCCTCTATCCATCATCCCACCACATTTCTAGTGCAGAATTATTGTTTCGTTACTGGTTGAAAACAAATCCATTTAGCTGAGAGAGTCTTCCTACATGATTCAGAAATGACATGTGAACTGTATGCAGAAATCACCACTGAACACAGCTAAGGATGGCCACACACATGAAGATTTTAAGCCAGATTTGCACCGTCTGTGATCGAAAGGGGGGCGTGACCGGATAAGGGTTTAACTGCAGCCAATTTTTTGTCCAAAAAAGCCACCGGTGTGTGGTGTCATTGCAATAATTTTGATGCTCCGATACAAAATCATAAATATCAAACATGTTTTGATCGGATTGCCTCCGACATGACAGCTGCAATAGCCAATGAGAGCGTCCAAGCTTCAAGGGGATGTTGCGTGCTTTTATAGCTGAAACAAGACTCCCACAAACAAGACATGAAAGAGGAGTTTAGAGTCAAGAAAACAACATCGTTGCGCATTGCATTTGGTGATTTTCAACTTGTACAACTATGGCAACAGTACAAGTGTTTTATAATGTGTCAGGCAAAAACTACCACAACATTTGTTTTTTTCAAGTCATGTTTGATTTCGCATCACTTTGAAAACATTACTACAGTCATCATGTGTGTGGTCTCGCGGTCTGGTCGAATCATCCAGTGTGTGCGTTCTGGGATTATGTTGTATAAAATTGCTTCAAACTCTCCTTAAGACTGTGGTTGCCCATGGATTTAAATTGGTTTACATTCAAATATTGTTCAGCGTGTCCCAAACAGTGTTAATACTATCAGACCTGGGCCCCGACTGTCAACCTTAATCAAACTCAAATTATCACCTTCCAGAAAAGATCCAGATCCCAGTGAACACAACACAACTACCTGGGTTTAAAAATCACATCTACAGGAAACTTTAACCCTGCAGTGAATTAACTGAGAGATAGGGCCTTTTATGCCATAAAGTGTCAATGTCCAGTAGAGATCCCTGTAAGAATTAAAAATCTTAGAATCAGTCTTTGAAGCAATCGCCCTTTATGGCGTGGTGAGGTGTGGGGTCCAATAACAAATCCAAACCAAGATTTCACCAAATGGGAAAAACATCCAGTTGAGATCCTGCAGTTAGATCTTTTTTTAAACATCCTTCAAGTGCACCGGCACACAACAAATATCCACTTATAATAAAAGTACCAAAACAGGCAATCAAATTCTGGAAACATCTAAAACTCAGTGAGTTTTAATTGTAGTACCAATCTGATTAAGAATATAACAGATGATTAAATATAATCCACAGCACAGGATAATAAACGAATTTACAAAAATCAATTTATTGATTTATAATACTGCCGCCTGGACTATTATCGATTTTTTTATGTTGTGTGATAGTTGTTTATAAAGGTCTTGTAAACTGTCCATTAGTCTCCAAAAAGTCCTGCAGGTATTTCACCATCTTTGCTTTTTCAGCATCTTCTGCATATTTGCAGAAGTGACTATATGATGTTTGGGTTTATCTTTTTACATTGAAGAAACTCACACACAACTATTACAAAAGATACAAATCTATACATATTCTCTCTCTCTCTCTCTCTCTCTCTCTCTCTCTCTCTCTCTCTCTCTCTCTCTCTCTCTCTCTCTCTCTCTCTCTCTCTCTCTCTCTCTCTCTCTCTCTCTCTCTCTCTCTCTCTCTCTCTCTCTCTCTCTCTGAACGTCAGTGATAATTTATCACTTATTCTAGCTCAACTGACAAACTATTTGCAGGAAAATGAGTTTTTCCGCTATGGATTTGTCCTCTGGGAATGGAAAGGAGAGCAGTTGTGTTTTTATCCTCTTTCACACACACACACACACACACACACACACACACACACACACACACACACACACACACACACACACACACACACACACACACACACACACACACACACACACACACACACACACACACACACACACACACACCACACACACACACACACATTTGTGAGCATTTAAAGAGAGTGTATCTCACACTGTAGACACTTTGAGTATGTGGGGGTTTAAGATAAATGAGGTAAATTAATAGAGTTAGTGAAGGAAAAGATTCAGCCTTCACTTACATCCGCTACAGACACTGAGGAGATGCTTTCCCCAAACACACACACACATGCACAGACATACATACGCACACACATACGCACACACACACACACACGCACGCACGCACGCACACACACACACACACACACACACACACACACACACACACACACACGTCTGTGTAAAGGATAAATATGATGATAATGGGTTCAATTTTGATTTACAAACCACTGTCCACAGTCATTCACACATAATAAAGTAATGTGTGATATCCAACTTTTTGTAGTGTCTCTGTCAAGTTAACATGCGTAATATCTCCTGACATGTGGAAGTTGTTTGAAACAATATTTCAACATATGTATAAATGATCACAGCAGGTCCCTCATTTAAAGCGACTCTAGATAAAACATTTGAAAACCATTGACATTACCATTCTTGAGTGATTCTCAAATGACGGTTTAAATAATTACAGGTCAGTGATTTCTCTCTTGCCCTCAATAAACAACATACTGACACACATTTGATGGAGAGTTATGGTGTTATAAAAATGTAATTACTGTTTGTAAAGCTCAGTTTATTTCTTCACAGGGTTTCCTGCAGTAAATCTTCTCAGAAACTCATGCTGTCATGGGCCAGAACTTCCCTGTTATAACATATCAACTCCAAAGGTATCTCTGCCGCTAATGCAGAGCTCCAAAACACTCTTTGTGTCATATATGCATGTAAAGTGGATTCAATAACTAAATATGAAAAGGAGCAGGTTGTCTCAGAGCTTTTAGGTTGTTTTAGTTTTATTCTTAAGTTTCATATTATAAAAGGTGATCATTCACATTTTTCTTTTATTCATTTGCTGATAATTACAGTTTATAACGATTGCTTAAGCACAATTTTGAAATCCAGGCTCATTTTGTCAAAATACGTCCACATCCACAAGTAGCAGAACACCTCAGATCTTTTGCAAATCAAAAGACTTTATGCAAAACATCACAAACATTTTATAAAAGACAATTTTAGCAGGGTATGGCACACACATGATTCCTAAAAATCTGATCATGCTTTGCATGAGGCTGTTATTTTATAGTTTTATTCTGTAAAGATAAAGACTTTTTAATATTGAAAATTGATTTAACCTTGAACAAACTCTTGCCAGTAAATAACATAAATGCAAATCTACGGTAAATTACCGGCAACCAGCTGCAATAACATTGTAATTTCTACTGAATTTTTTTTACAGTGTAAGAATATTCGACTTTCAGGAAAAAATGCAAAAAGGTCATGCTACAGTGATAAAATGAAAGAAAGGCATTTGAGGAGACATGTCAAATTAGGTTTTCTTGTAAAGGTTATAATGCATTTTAGGTGCATTGTAAAATTTCACCTGAAAGTCGAATATCCCTAACTTATATGTAAATATGTTGACCAATCACAAAACCAATACTAAATGTTTATTTCTCTCATATGATAAAAAAATCACTCAATACATCCATGTATTTCCAAAATATTCCCTTTGAACTGAAAATCAGACAATCTAGAAAATAAACATTTGTGGAGACTAAAACAACACATGAGGGGGAAACACAAAGCTTACCGTAAGCATCATCCCTTCACCTGTGTTTGATCAATTGGTTCATAGATGTTGGTGTATTTTGAAAAGCAGTGCCTTGAAATGGCAAAGAAGTGACATCATGTTAGATTTGTGTTTAAAGTAGAGAAGTGTGTTTAATGTTTTGCAAAAGGTGTAAGAATGAGGATGTGCTTGTAGTTGTGCAGATCTGCGCTGAGGTTTTGTTTCTTGAGTGTCAAGTTTCACTAACTGTGTGTTATTTATCATTTCAGTCTGTAAGAAATCATAAAAAACTCTAAGTTAGACACCTGCTGCCCTCCAGTTTACAGAGCTCTTCTATTCATTTCAAGACAATTAAATATCAATTGCAAATGTGTTTAACAATTTAAATGTTATGACTTCAAGGTTACCAAAATGTCATCAAATTAGTTTTTTTTTATCTTTGTCTGAATAGCCACTGTTTTTCTGTCGGGTGCCGCTCAGATCTCTCTCCTACTAACACCTCTGTTATTCTGGCAAATACAATGGCAGGCATGCTGGGGTTTTGTTGTGGGTTTGTCTTAAACAGTTATTACATCCCAAACTTTAGAGGCGAGCAACCAATAAAGGAAGGAGCAGGTTTAGGAAAAGGGGTGCGATCAGAACAGGGTTTAGGGTCAGAGGGCACGGGCGGAAACGGGAGGCAGAGAATGAACAATGCCGAGGGTTGAACCAGCACACAAAATGGAGGAGGGCATTGGTGCACAAAAACCAGGAAGATGAGGAGAAGCAAAAGAAAAGAGGAGGTGAAAACAGATGGTTTCAGAAGAGAAAGAGTTAAAAATACTAAGAAGAGCAAAGGAGATAAAGCCATGATCTGTGTAAAATAAAAAAGCTCATCTGTAAACTTACGGTCTCAAAAAGACCAACACTATGTTGTACACATTTTTACCTTATTGAAAGAGTAGAAATAATGGGGTTATGGAAACATGTATCTGTCAAAGATGAAAAATGTTGGAGTTTAGTTAATGTATGGTTAGCTAATGGAATCATCAATATTGAGGTGTTTCCTCTGCTAGGATGTGTAATTATGATGAACTAATTCAGTGTTCAGTTCTCAACGGCAAGTCCTGCACTGGACGTTTACTCACACATTTGATTGATATTATCAGCTTATTATCAGAGTGAACTGGGTGACTTGGATAAGACGCTCATACTGTACATGTGCAGTCCTGTTTAGATTAATGAATCTCTGATCTAATAAAATCACAGATTAATAACCATAACTCCACATAAAACCTTTTTGTTCTTGCAGTTAAAGGTCATTTCATCCATTTCTTAGCAGTGAAATATTTGAAATGATCCAAAATGCCTTTTTAAATTGAGTGTCTATTTCATATAGTAAACATCAAAACTAAATAATTTCTGACATTTGGTGGAGCTAGTGCACAGTGCAAATAAACATACAGTATGCAACAATATTAACAAAATAACCTGAAGACTTTGAGTCAAAAGCCACAAAAAACTGTTTTTCTTTTAAACTTTTTGATTAAGGTGATTTAATGTTAATGGTTCTATTGTGACCCTGCGGGGCATGTTGTCACAAAAGATCAAGCTGTATTCATTGAAATGTCTCTTAAGTTTCCTCTACACCTTTTTGCAAAACATCACAAGATGGATTTTTTTAACAGGTGAACATGTAAAATTCACAAGCATTCCTAAACAATTACAGTGTCGTGGGGCATAAACAGCATCATCACAACAACAGCATTGTGTCAGCTCGTCTCTGATTTCCATACGGACACACCCGAAGCTCTTCAACTTTATCTTGATCGCGCGAGGAAACTGACCCTTTAACTGAATGTTTCAATTCAATTCATCTTTTATTTTCATCGTAAAGAAACATACAACGAAATAAACTTTGCAACGTATACAGTAAAAAAGAGCTCATGTTATTGAACATAAGTGATAAATATAACGTGTTATTGTCATTGAATGCATGCTCTTGAATGTCAAGAATGTGTTGTAGTGTTTTTTTTTTTTTCATTTCAGAGTTCAGTAGGTAACAGCTTTTGGATAAAAAACTGTTCATGAATCTTGTGGTGCGTGTTTCCCCTCAGCAACATTTCTTAAAACTAAAATCACACCAAATTCTGCTGAAGAGGCCATTGCTCACATCATCTGATGGAATACTGTCTCGTGTGCACATCGGACTTTTTAAATGGTCAAGACTTGCCAGCTAATTCGGAACCGCTTTTTTTTTTGCATAAACCTTCGATTTCAACAATTTACTTTGTCGATTATGGCAAGATTATTGTATTGAAAGAAAATGTGTTTCACAGAAACCTTTTCTCAGTAAACCATAAACTGACCTTGACAAGGTTTTAAGTTATCTTTTAACAAGTATTGAAGATGATATCTTAACTTAGGACTTGGGACTGTCCATTAAAATAAAATAAAAAATGATTCATAAAGAGGAATTTATGAGATGTAAAATGAAGTGAATGAATCGCATTGGGTTCCTGATCATTTCAACTGAAATCAAAATTCGTAACAAAATTAAAAACAATGGATTGACTTAAATAGGCTACGGTATTTTCTGTTCTGTACCTCCTTAATCTTGATCTGTATGTTAATGCCAGTTGTAAATGAACATTTATGCAGTTTTAAGTCTCTCATAAGCATATCGAGAAGCAGTGAGTCAATTTTAAAAGTCAACCTTTTATTAATGTCACACACATAAAACACGTGCACTAGCCTATGTAGTCGCCAGTTTAGCAGGTCAGTTTGCTTTTATTAAAGAAATAACTTACCACTTTCACGAAGTTAATACAGGTAACTCATTTATTTAGGACAAACAAATTTAACTTTATTAAAACTTAGATAAGTATCGCTGAGGTTTAATCCCTTGTTAAACTTTCTGTAACCTCTCCATCTTTTCTCCTCGGGCGTTTGCTCTTCTTGAGTCGTTAAGAAAGGCATTTTTCTTCCATTTGCTCTGTGATTCGCTGTAGTCTCATTCAGAGGTTGTATTTATCTGAAAACACAGATACTTTGTTCTGCTCAGAGTGTATTTACAGGACATGAATGTGAATGCATGAAACGAAAGAGCCGTTGAAGGAATAACAAGACAGAAATATAATACGTTTGACCTGTATTAGCCTACTTACTTTATTATTGATTTGTTTTGAACTTTTTAACCATTTAGTTCGGTTTACGAATCTACAAACTTTATAGTAAATGCTGGAAGAAAAGCACAGTAGCAACATTCGTCCATGTTTAGCTCATTTTATTAATGTCATTTTTAATGTATACCGCAAAATGTGCTAATGTGATAATATTCGCTCCATTCAGCACTGCCACGCGCCATATGGCAGAGAGCAAAACAACAGGGTGTCATAAATGAGACATTGAGGTTCTTCTGAGGTTTGTTTTAGAGTTGTGAGAACAACACAAACCGTGTGAAGATGTCTGGGATCCAACTGTGAGTTTGTTTATTCATGGGGAGCAGGACAGTGTCAAAACACTCGAATTAAATGTACCCTAACTAAAAACTTTATCGCATTTTGATCACAGTGTAATTAGGTACAGAACACATACGATCAATTAAAAAGGTCATAGACTATGCATTTAGACTTATGAACATGCCATTAAAAATACTATTACTACTACTACTACTACTACTACTACTACTACTACTACTACTACTAATAATAATAATAATAATAATAATAATAATAATAATAATAGTAATAATACTAATAATAATAAATTAATAATAGTAATAATAATAATAATAATAATAATAACAACAACCATAATAATAAATAGTAACCAAAATTCATATTATTATTTTCTATTATTACATTAACTAGCCTATATATAAAAAACATAATCTTTTCACAGGTCTTAGAAATGCCGTAAAAGCGCTAGGAACCATCAGGTGGGGAATCAGATAAATATAATAACAGATTACAACAAATCAAGAGTCCAATTGTGTGTGAAAGATGAGCGCGTACATGTCGCCCCAGGAGGCGCGTCACATCTTACATTTAATCACGAAGGGGGTGAATGAAAACAAGCCGGATCCTTCACAAATATTTCCGTAAACGTTGACGTATCGCTTGATGTTCTGTCGGTCTTCCGAAAGTGGTAGAAATCTCCGAATCATTCATCCATACAGCTGAATCTGGGTGACACCCCACACGACCACCCCCTCAAATCCATCAGCCAATGATGAAGCGCGTCCTGCGCGCCGTGAGATAAAACCTGCGCAGCTCCACTTTACTCTACACAAACTCTCAATTATCCCTCTGAAAAATATGTCCCGTTTTCATTGACACTATCACTGTGGATAAAGGCCGTCGGATATTTACAAACGTTTCTTCTGCACAAGGTAAAATGCTTTACATGTATTAAACTTCATTGGCTTGCTGTAAATATAAGATCTAGGTGGCATAGAGACACGTTCGTGTAATTCTCCACACAACGTCATATAAATATAACGTCTGTGTTTCATAAGCTACACATAACATAGTCAAACCAAATTTAAATCAACTTGACGTTAACAACTCTTCAACTAAACTCTTCAACAATCCATAGACATTTAATAAAAAAAATAACAATAGCCATAAATATCAGGTTCACCATAAAATGTCCTTTTGCAGGGATTAAAACGCAGGAATATTTTCACTCAAGACTTCAAATGGACTAAAACTGCAAATTAAATGAGAGTGGAACTTGGACATAAAACCTGGACTTCAAGAAAACCAAGACTTCTCTGAGCAATGTCCAACACAACCGGTCGAGGTAAAGATAACCACTAGTTATTTTAAAATCTGCAGATCAGGGTAAATGTCTAAAAAAGCAATACATTTAAGCGAGCATATATAATGTTCGTATTGTACAAATAAGATTTAGTTCGACAAATTATTTAACTTATAAAAACGTGTGGATTTCAGGCAATTATTCACTTTCTTTCTTTCAAAATAGCTACAGAGAATTTATGTTTTGTAAATGTTCACATACTGACAGCTGTACGTCAATAAACATTTATCAAAGTTATATAGTTTTATTATTAAGTTATCAAAAAAACTTTACAGTGGTACGTGTCTAACTAAACTCACATTATTTAAAATAAATACCTGCTGATATACTGTATAATAACACATAACAAGATAAGATTTAGGCATGTGAATTATTTATATTTATGAAATAAAATTTAGAAAAAGTAAAAACAAATCTGAAGGTATAACCCTATTTAAAATTTATATTCATAAAATTAATTAGATTTTCAGTCAAAATAAAAAAAGTGCAATTGCTTGCCATGAATTGATCTTATTTAAAAGAAAAATTACAATGCGAGTGGCAAAAAAATGTAAATATGAAGCAGGTTTGACAAAGATGTCTATTATTTTCAGTTCGTTTAGAAGGTTTCTGGATTTAATCATAGTTTAATCAAAGTTTAAAATAAATGAGCTCTCTTTCACTTTTACAATTCAGTCGAAATGTTTTAGTTAGGGACACCGATGGTTGATGTCAAACAATCAGTTCGTCAATAATTTCCTGCTGTGTGCGTGCCGTGCTGTTTCCAGGTTTAAATTTTATGTGATTTCTCTTGTCATTTTAAATGAAAGTCATTATTTTTTATATGTCTAGGCCACTATCTGAAAGGCGTTTTAATAGATGCTAATTAAAATCCGTGAGAGTAACACAAGGATAAAGTGTTTATTTTGTTTCAAGATTTTATTTTCAGTTGTTTTTTTTAATTAGTATTGCAGAAAAAGTATTTCCACGATCTGCTTTATGCTGACTTTGTTATACTTCACGCGATATGAATTGCTCTTTCTGTTTAATCTTTGGATATTTGAAATCAATCAAGTGTGAAGTCATAATCTCCAAATAGATTTTGATTTCTAAATTAAAGAAGTGAAAACGGTTTTGTGAAATTGTAGAATTTAAAGGTATAGTGATGAGTGTAAAGTTTTACACATCGCTATAAATCAGTTTTATAAGTCAAGCATTGAATTGAATTCTTAAAAACTTTTTAATAAATTAGTAAACA
Organism: Paramisgurnus dabryanus; assembly: GCF_030506205.2. Taxonomy (NCBI): domain Eukaryota; kingdom Metazoa; phylum Chordata; class Actinopteri; order Cypriniformes; family Cobitidae; genus Paramisgurnus; species Paramisgurnus dabryanus. The sequence continues at coordinate 37,354,241 of NC_133341.1, read as the reverse complement.
ATTAAGATAAAAAATCGAACTCAATAACAATGTAAAACTGTGTGTGTGTGTGTGTGTGTGTAAGAGAGATGTGTGCGTATCTAAACATTTGTAGTCAAATGTGAGTAAAAAAAGATTATGGGGATAGCCTCATTTGTAACAGTGTGTACGTGTGTTTAATGAGAGTGTATGTGTATGTGTGTAACAGTTTGTGAGTGTAACAGTGAAAGACTGTGTGTGTGTGTGTGTGTGTGTGTGTGTGTGTGTGTGTGTGTGAGAGAGGGAAAGAGACAGACTGTGTGTGTGTTTGTGTTACAGTGAAAGACAGTGTGTGTGTGTGAGAGAGAAAGAGACAGACTGTGTGTGTGTTTGTGTTACAGTGAAAGACAGTGTGTGTGTGTGTGTGTAACAGAGAGAGAGAGGCTGTGTGTGTGTGTGTGTACTCCCCTGGGGTTGCTCTGCTTTAATATCCTGCCGGTTGCTGATGCTTGGCGAGGAGAGTTTGACACAGTCCGCTAACACCGTTAATAGCGCTGTTTGATGTGGAAATGAAAGAGCAAAAGGGGAGAAGTGAGTGAATGGGTTAAATTAAAAGTGAGAGTCACTGATGCAGACCAGCATGACAAACCAGAGCCACAAAGAGGAGAAAAACATTCAAATGTCTTACATTTACTATCAAAAACAATGTGAAGCTTTAGTAACAGATATTATGATCAATACGAAAAATAAATGTTTGGGATTTATATTTTATACACATATTACATTCTTAATTTATAAATAATTTTACAAGTTAAAATCCCACTTGAAATCTGTGTTTTAAAGTGAGCATAATGAAAATGGGTTGTTTTTAATGCATAATAACTTTTACGTGTGGAAACTGACACACGCAAACAAAATATAATAATGTTGAAGAAATACAGCACTTGATTCATACAGTATATTATCAGGACTACTATATTTCAGTTGATGTAGGTAGCATAGGTTATCGATCTGTAAGTGATCCTAAGAACCAGATTCCTTCTGTATGAGCTCAGGGTACACATATCAAAGTGCTTGTGATGTTAAGGTGTGTTTATGTCCTCTCACCCCCAGGTCATGGGGGTCTTAATCAACTAGGTGGCATGTTTGTAAACGGACGACCGCTTCCGGAAGTCATCCGGCAAAGGATTGTGGACATGGCACACCAGGGCGTGCGACCCTGCGATATCTCTCGCCAACTCAGGGTCAGTCACGGCTGCGTCAGCAAGATCCTGGGCAGGTGAGTCCTCCAGACAAAACATGACACAAGCATGGTTTTACAGGCTAATTGATAGCAGTGTGTGTTTGTTTTAATGAAGATTTCTTGGTCAGGTACTACGAGACCGGCAGCATTAAACCAGGAGTCATTGGGGGCTCAAAGCCGAAAGTTGCAACTCCTAAAGTAGTGGAGAAGATAGCAGAGTACAAGCGTCAGAACCCCACAATGTTTGCGTGGGAAATCAGAGACCGGCTGCTGTCGGAGGGCGTTTGTGATGGCGACACCGTGCCGAGCGTCAGCTCCATCAACAGGTATAACCTCAAAGGTGAAAGGTCAATGTACAGACTCACAAATCTGACTCTAATGCATAAAGAATCCTACAGAAGAAAATATTTTTTTTCATTAATTTTATGGTTTACTTGAACTAACCGTTCCCCTCATGTTCTCCCCTTTTAGAATCATTCGCACAAAAGTTCAGCAGCCTTTTAATCTTCCGCTGGACACTAAAGGACTAAGTCCTGGACACACACTGAGTGAGAAGAACTGCCTTACATTTCAATCAAAACGTATTTAACACGGTTAATTCAATAAAGTTATAATGCTGTCTGTTTCATTTTGACTAGTACCCAGCTCAGCCGTCACCCCTCCAGAATCTCCCCAGTCTGATTCTCTGGGCTCCACCTACTCCATCAGTGGCCTGCTGGGAATCCCGCAGACCAACGGCGATGGCAAGAGAAGCCATGATGACAGTGAGTAGTAAAACTGTTGCATCACAGGAAATGAGATTATTAATGTTGTGGCCAAATGGTAAGAGTCGGACTCGTAACCAGAGAGTTGCTGGTTCAAGCTTGAGTGAGGCACCTTAACTCCAGTTGCTTCCCGGGTGCTGCAGGGTTAACTGTTCACTACTCATTGGGATGGGTTAAATGCAGAGGTCATATTTCAAGTATGGGTTACTATACATTGGTCACTACGTCACTCACATGGCTGACACATTTCTAATTAGGAGAATCTTTGGTGAGTCTCTTATTGATAAATGAAGAATGCATTGCAAATTGTCCTGTCTTCCAGGCGATCAGGAAAGCTGTCGGCACAGCGTGGACTCTCAGGGCAGCAGCGGTGCACCCAGGAAACAGTTAAGAACCGACCACTTTCCCTCTCAACATCTGGACTGCGGCTTTGAGCGTCACTACAGCTCAGATACATACGGCCCGAATGCGTCCGGGAAGGCAGAACAGGTATTCCATTTATGTCTAATGGGAAGATGCTTTAATCCAAAGCTGTACATCCGTTTATCAGTACGCTGTTCTCTGGCATCAAACCCATGACCTTTGTGATGCTAATGCCATGCTGTACCAGTTAAGATGCATTTGAACTCAGATTGAATCCTGAATGAACACCGTAATCCAATAAATAGATGAGGATATGCTGTTGATATTCCGACCTGTCTGTGCAGACGCTGTACCCTCTTACGCTCATCAGTGCGGGTTTGGATGATGGTAAAAGTCGAAATCTGACAGCACATCAAGGCTACACGGTGGTTTCAGGTAACAATAATTGTCTGTGCCTATATCCTGCTGCACCTTAAGTGATAGTTCACCCAAAAATAAAACTTGTCATCATTTACAGTTGCTCCAAAACTGTATGAATTTCTTTGTTCTGTTAAATACATAGGAAGATCATTTGAGGATTGTTTGTAACCCTAACCATTTCTGAGCACCATTGACTTCTATGTATTTTGTAACAACTTTTTGGGTCAGTAAATGATGACGAAATCCCTCAGAAAATATTTCCCCACTTTATTTTTCCTGTCATTACCATTTATATTAATGAGAATCAAGACACATTTACTGTACATTCATAGACACTTCCAAGCTGCCACGTCATTGTCGTTGTTGCCATTCAGTGCGTGTGCTCATATTGTCTGTAATGTATTGTAACCAGATCAGTTTAACATCAAGTAACTTTCATAACCGATTCTTCCACCTGTCTGTCAAACCCATTGCTCCACCTCAGAACCCCCACAGCCCCTCCCACTCTGTCTGAAACAGGAAATGTCACCTGAGTTGAACAGTTCAAGCCCCTCCCCTAACATCATGGCTCATTCAGCTTTACTGGAGCTCACTTCTATTTCCGCTCCCTCGTCAGTGTCCATCGGTAACAGCTGCAGTAGCTCCGCTCATTTATCACATGGCTTCAACTCATTTTCTCATCACGCTCCGGTGCACGGGCAGTTCGGCAGCCCGCCCCTCATCACAGGTAAAGCTTCATCCCTCGCTCATTCGTCAGCACCATGTGCCGATCATCAGCGTTAGACCTGGTTGTCCGATGTTACACGAAAGGTTCGGTTCTCTGATATTTAATGAGTGTTTCAACTAACTGTTGTAGGGCGAGATGTGACCAGCTCAATGCTGCCCGGTTACCCTCCACACATTCCCTCTGCTGCTCAGACGGGTTTCTCAGCGTCCACCATCACAGGAATGGTAGCAGGTGAGAAACTTCTAAATAAATGAGATTACTGTATACAACCAGTAAAACCACAACGGTCAAAGCGCTCTTTTGCTGGTAACTGTCCAACTAGCAGAAATTTTAAAAAGAGGACGCTTGCTTTGACCTTGATCGAGCGTGAGAGGTGCACAAAAATGCAGGAGACAGCGAGTGACTGCAGTCTCCGGTTATTCGAAGCAACTGTAAACTTAAGTCACCACAACGGAAGGTCCGTCTCTCTCCTTTTTCGAATGGACAAAGCAAGAACGCGAATGACATAAAAAACATTCAAAAAAGGGGCCTGCCACCTCCATAAATGCATTCTGTGTAATCTGCCCCTTAATGAGGTTCTGTTCGAAAACCGAGCTGGTGGATTCACTTGAAGCAAGGAAATTTATGAGGCAAACTGTAATATCGGAAAAACTTGCATTTTTTAATCGAGCCAGGAAGAAACCATCTAGCAACCACACATAACAACCTTGTTTCCACCTAGCAAGACACAAGCAGCTACTCAGAATACCCAGCAGTCACATAGCAACACACTGGCAGCTACCTGCAAACCCAATGGGCGGTTTACCAGACAGGGCGTAAAGGGTTAGTTCACCCCAAAATGACAATTTTATCATAAATCACCCCTGTGACATTCTAAACCACCAAGTCCTTCAATTGGACACATTTTTTGATATTTTTTATGAAAACAGTTTGATTTGTAATTCTTTTCCCAGAAAACAATGAAAGACATCGCAAAAAAGGTCCTTTGCCATCAGCCTTTCAATAATAATATCATGAAAGGACGAGTACACAAAACTGTATAAGACAAAATAAAACGAACGATATTATTCAACAATTTGTTTTCCTTCTTGGTTGTTCAGTGCGCGTTCACGAGCAGACTACAGCGCATGCTACTGACGTCACCTGCTGATGTAGTTACCAGCCAAATACCCTGGCAAGTAATTGATGTCTGTCTTTCATTCTTTTCTGGGCTTGATTGTGAAAATTAAACTGCAGTATATGGAACACAGAAACAAGCCTCAACCTTTTCGTCAAAAATATCTAAAAATGTATTTTGAAGACAGTCAGAAAAGACTTGGTGGTTTTGAATGACACGGGGTGATTTATGATTAAATTGTCATTTTGGGATGAATTAACCCTTTAAGTTTAGTCTAAGACTAAAATGCATGTTTGAGCTTTATTTACTGATACCAGTTAATGTCTTAACACATATCAGTACCATTGTTTTGTGTCAAGATACACAGCATTGATGTTTTTGTAAGGTATGTTTGTAAAACTACTTACATTTCATAATATTACTAAAGCCTAGTCCTGGCTTTATCTAAACTGTGTCCTGGAAACCACCCCTATGAGTTTTTAGTCTTGCAAAGAATTTAGAATACAAAAATCGTGAATATTAGCATCCTCATGAACGTAGTTGCTTTGCAAACAGTGAATTTGAGTGGCCTGCTGGTTTAGAGATTAACAGAAGGACGGCCGGGTTAATCAGTAGCTTGTTTGCTTTGGTGAGCGCTGCGTCGTGGCAGAGGAGGTCTGAGGGAACCGAGTAAGAATTCTGCCCTGCTGCCTGCACCCTCGGCCGCCCCTCTGCACCCGACCACACAATGCCACAGGAACTACAGGGCCCCACAGAGGGGACAAAGATCTTAGAGTAGAGAAAGAAGCAAGAAAAACAGGTTTGGAGAAGAAATAAACATGTTGAATGACTCAATAAGGAATAAATGAGTCTATATATGGGCTATATATGCATTATAGAAAAGAAAGTGTGTGGAATAGGAGCGAAACGAAGCCGCGGAGGGTCTGACGCGCTTTTCTTTTTCCATATGAAATCTGCCCTGCCAAGCGCGAAATGAGAGGCTGTGATTTATTATTTTTTTCTGGTGGCCTCACTCAGAGGAAACATTCATACACAATTACTCACCGAACGGGGGGAGGATTCAATCCGGCTCCCGTAATTACCAATTAGATATTGGAATGTTAAAAAAAAAGAACGGCGAAGCGAGGCCGTGAGAGGAAGTGAGAGGGATGTAGGACGCTGAAGGAGTCTGACTGTACGCACCAGTGAACAGCCGCTGGATTAATGGTTTACAAACGGCTCTAACCGTCGGGTGAATGATGTGCTAGAACCCAAGCAGCCAACAGCACAAACACATCCCCTAAACCAGGCGTACATTCACCACTTTATAAAACCTTTCTAATGTGAATAAAGTTCAAACAGTCAGACTATTTTGTCATCCGGGCAAAACCAGAAGCCAATCGGAATTTATTTCAGGTGCAAAGTTTCTGCTGGAGTAGGGAACAGTCACAGGAAACATACAAACTAAATAAATGTAGAGATGTTGAAGTCTTGGGGGCTTCTGTGTAAATCTTTTTGTAGATCTTAAGAATTTAATTGGCCACCGTATATCTAGAGAGCGTAGCACATGTTCACGTGGATTCTTGAATTTTTTCATACAGGTCCAGAGTACGCAGGCCAGAGCTACAGTCACCCAACATACACCTCCTACAGCGATGCCTGGAGATTCACCAATTCCAGTATATTAGGTAAGACAAGCAGTCCAGAACTTGAGATATATTTTGTGGTCATTTATGGTTCTGTTTAAAGATGTTTTTTACAGGGTATTTACTAAAATACTTATGAAAAAACAATGTGAAAAGAGACTGCCATGACCTTAACCTATTGCATAAAGTCACATGTACACACACACACACACACACACACACACACACACACACACACACACACACACACACACACACACACACACACACACACACACACACACACACACACACACACCTTGTACTGTATCTTTAGGCTACTAAGCCTTTCTGTGGAAACAAATAGTTCCAGTCACAAGACAGCTATTAACCCTTGACCCAGAGATTTCAAAGAAGTTTGACAAACCTTTGCGTCAATGCAGCCGCGTTTTAACAATGCAAAATAAAACCTCTCTATAATCTAACCCATTTCTATACTGCATTCATTCCTCATGGTCCTAGTAATATCATTGACTCACTCTCGCCCCCTGCAGGTTCTCCATATTACTACAGCACCGCCTCGAGAGCTGCACAGCCGTCCACTGCTGCATATGATCATCTGTAACAGCAAACAACAACTTTACATTGTACAACAACAACAAAGACGGACAGGTGTCGTTTTTTACAATGAATGGAAGAGACACAGAAACATAAGGCGTGTGAAGAAGAATTCACGGATGATACTTTATATCTGGAAATATTTATTTTATGCATTCAAAGTCGGTTTAAAGACAATGTTTATTTTACAAAACATAAAAGTTTACATTTCAGTCGAGAAGGCCTAGGCCTAAACCATCAGTCTGACCATTTGTTTGTGTTTATAGTCGGATTTACCCAAAGACAGTCTGTAGCAAACTGTTTTCAGATGAGCTACTTTTCATCACATATATTTAGTTTAAGGATATAAGCAGAAACATTAATACCAAACCTGAACGAATAAACACATTAATAATTGATATCCTAAACATTTATTTAAAACTATATCATTTGTTTTCCCCTGCTTAGTAAAGTGTATTAATATCTATCAAACAGATTTTTGTTTTGAGATGAATGAGGAACTGAGCACTTTCTTCAGCCGTGAAAACATCAGACAATGAAATTAAATATAAAAACACATAGTGCTTATCTTCAATATGCCCATCAAACGAACATAAGGACTATTATAACAGATTTAAATGTTTTATTCATATTTAAAACAGATGTTTAACAGTTTGGGTGAAAGGGTAAAGAATGTAGAAAAGACAAAGTCCCATTAAATTAAATTCAACACAAAGCCTTTAATGTTTAAAGCTGGACGCTGTTGGCATCTATGTTTTCAAATGTTTCTATCTTTTATCCTGAATACTTTCCTCTTTCAGTGTCATGCTTATATGTCTGTGATTAAGCGAGAGATTTACAGTTGAACAGTTTATTATCAATTATATTATTCAATCATTTCTACAGAATTATTTTAATTAAATAAAGCATGACAGAGTCCACTCCCTTGTCTCCCTCATGTATCTGTCTTCATACCAAAATATAAAACCTATAATATTTAGTCAGAGTTTACAAAATTATTTAGAATTTTGAGGGAGCTTTGCGATTTCTCTTTAATTAATTTGTGTCACTCTTCACTAACAGCCGCAGGTCACGCGGTGTTTTCCTCTTGAGAAATGTATTATGATGCAGATTTCTCGTAAGTCAGCAGTTTAACACTATACACGAAAGGGACAAAAGCAATGATCCTGAAAACATGCGCATCTGTTTAATTTCCTTTTTGATTTTCTGCACCGCGTATTTTTATTTGCAATTATTTCTCTGTGGTCTGATTATAACGAGCGCGCGGCCCACCTGCATCCACAGCGCGTGATGAATGAGAGGAAACCTAAAAACTGTCCCTTTACTCGTTTAGCCTACTGCTTTACTATTAACCTAACTATTGCGAGTGACCACAATATCGCTAAGCCAAGAAGAAGTGAAGAAATCGGAGTGAGCGATTCACGCATTATAGTGTCACGGACATCTGATACACAAGGGTTAGTTTAACACTTTAATAGGATAGATAGGTTACTTTATTTCACATCTTTGTGGCTTTGTGAAACGGGAAAGTTCATCTCCTCAATATTTGTCGCTAATAATAAGAGATTAAGACAACAAATACAATTGCTTGTCATGTTTATTTACTAAGTATTTATAATATTATCACATTCACTTAATCGGTGTATAAAGTCGAAAATACCTGATTTGAGTTTAAAGGTGGACGGTACTCAAGTATCTTTACTTGATCAGATTGTTTAAAAACAACTTATACTTATAGTATATTTTTATTGTACTTAAAACAACAACTTGTATTTATGAAATATACTTGATTAAAAATGAAGTGAAGTATGCTTTCCAAAGAAAAACACAGATACAGTACAAATACTTGAAAAATGTAAAAAGTAAAAATACTGCAACCTCCTGTCCAGCTGTTTGAGTTGAGATGAATTATTATATATAGGCTATAGTTTTATATGTATAATATATATTTATATATTTTTACACAGAAACACTGCCATCTCTGCTATAAATGATAGTTTAAAAGTTTGTTTCTAGAATCAAGGGTTGTTATCATACATTTACACTAATAGTGACAAAAGTGCAAATGTTAAAGCTTACCTCATAGGTGGGGTTCATTGTAACAAAAGACTATCCTACAGTAGGGGTGGATATTGTTTGTACATCTGTCTATATGGACAGATATTTTTGAAAGGGGCACACATTTAAGACAAAAATCATAATTGTCAAATCTGCAAGAAGATCATCTTTTGACAGTAAGAGAAAAAGACCAAGAGCACAGATTGCTCAGCCCTGTCTAACTCTGTAAAATAGCTGTGTTACAATTAACTGCACATTTGGTTGTGCCTCTACACTCAAAAAGAGACTGCATTGTGGGTTAAATAAAAGACTTCACATTTAAAAGGGCTGTTAAAGAGGCAAACACTTAATATGGTGCACATCTGTAAAAGATAGGGAATTGTTTAGACACATTTTCAATATAATCATATACTTTATAAAGTAAATGTATTTTTGCAAAACAATTAATTCTCCCTGCTTTAAGTTTATCTAATAAAAAATATATACATTTTAATTCAATTATATTATAAGCCATTGTACACAATATACGATTATTAAAAAATATTCGGCAGTCTGCGCATTACGTGTTATATGACGATGCAACATACAATAAGGTTTAGGGCATACTTAAAAAAACATAATTAAGTAACGGCAAAGCTTACAAATTCTTAAAGGGCCCATGTCACAGGACTTTTTTAAGATGTCAAATACATCTTTGGTGTCCCCAGAGCACATGTGTGAAGTTTTAGCTCAAAATACCATATAAATAATTTATTATAGCATGTTAAAATTGCCACTTTGTAGGTGTGTGCAAAAATGTGCCGTTCTGGGTGTGTCCTCTAAAATGCACATTTGCAGATCAAGTGCAAACACTGATCACAATGATGGTGGTTTGTTGAAATTGAAACTCAATTGTACTGTGAATTATTTTCTCTCTGCACTAAATGGCAGTGCTGTGGTTGGATTAAGGGGTTGGATTATTATAATAAGAGCTCCTTATGACATCATAAGGAGAGCCAAATTTCAACAACCTAATTTTTCATGTGCTTGTAGAGAATGGTTTACCAAAACTAAGTTACTGGGTTGATCTTTTTCAAATTTTCTAGGTTGATAGCAGCACTAGGGACCCAATCATAGCACTTAAACATGGAAAAAGTCAGATTTTCATGTCATGGCCCCTTTAATAATATCAGGAAAACACTTAATTACTTAAACAAACAAACAAACCAAATGAACATCAGCAAATGGAGGTCCCCATGAAACTAAACCTGACAATACATTTATTGCAGATTCACTACAGAGGTTGTCATGCTGTCTTATTATATTTGTTTTAGCTTAATTTGTGCCTCTCTTATTATGTTGGTCAGTTGAATGTTAATTAGATCCAATCCATGTTCAGTAAAAATAATTTGATGGAGAAATAAACTAGCTAATAGACCAACTGTATAGTATTGTATACAAGTGTTTAATATCGGCATCGGTATCGGCCAGAAGTTGTCTGTTTAAATCGGTATCGGCCCCCCAAAAATCCTATCGGTGCATCCCTACTTATTAGTAGGGTACCTCAAAAATACATATTGGTATCTCAAAGGTACATATTGGTACTAAATGTTGTACCAAATGATCCATACAATGACCTTTTTAAAGGGTGCTGCCCCACTGACAGCTAGGGTACATATTTAGACTTTTTCTAACAATGTAGGTCCTTAAGGTACGGTAATCTACCCAAAATTGTGTTCTGTTTTGTATCCCTGTAATGGTACCAAACGGAAACTTAGGGTACAGCCCCAGTGACAGAAAAGGTACAGTTTTGTACCTTTATTTCTGACAGTGTAGTGAAGTATTTTTACTTTCTACCCAAGTAAATTTTCAAGTATCTTAGTGCTTTCTTTGAAAAACATACTTTACTACATTTCAAAGCACTTTTTACTCAATTTCATAGATAAAAGTTGCTGTTTTACATTAAATACTCAAGTAAGAAAGTGCTAGATTATTAATGTACTTAATGTGAAATGTAGTAGAATAAAAAATTATAATAGTATGCTTTACAATGTAGTGGAGTAACAGTTTTCCAAAAAAAGGTTGGGGCTTATGGATATACTATATGAATATCCATAAAGTTTCCAGATGAAAGTGTAGATCCAGAGGGCAAAGTTTAGTTGTGCTACACAAAATTAACAAATTAAGTAAATGATGCGTAACTGAATCAATAAATCCAACTGTACAGTAAACATTACATGACAATGATGAATGAAGAAATGCTTGCATGCAAAGATGAGTTTATGTTTCATAATGATCACAGTGTCATCATATCGTCACTTCTGTTTCGTGTTATTTTGTCCAAGTGTGTGTGTACTCTTTTTAAGTTTCATTTCTGAAATTAATTTCATTTCATCACCGACTTTTCTTTATCCAATCAATTCAAAAACACAAACCACGTCCACTATTTTCACTAGAAGAAATACCTCACAATACAGAAGTTGATTGTGACTTCCTGTTCACTGGGACTTATAAGGCCCTGTCACAAACGGCACACTCCGGACTTGTGGAGTTCCTCAGAGTCCACACTTTGATGACATTATGTATTGCAGACCTTAGGGACCCTTGATGCGAGTCCACACGGGCGCAGTTTTTTGGGACAGACTCGAATGTCATGTCAGAAATAGGAAGATAATTTGGCCATCAATGTGAATTCCTCCTATCCTTCGTTTGATTCGTCTGATTGCTCTTTCGCAAGGACTTCTGGATTGGTAAAGTGTGTGGAGCCTGCAGCAGTGCGCATCAAGGCTGCAAAGGGGGCACTAATGAGCACACTTCGGAGCAAAAAATGACAAATGGGAAACCCTACAGACTCGTAGACTAAGGCCACTAGACAGAAAGTCCACATGAAGTGTGCCATTTAGGCCAGTAAGACTTTCTTCTCTTTGCATGATGGCACTTACAAGTAGGGCAGTTGTGGCCTAGGGTTAGAGAGTTGGGGGATAATTCGAGAGGGGGGCACGTTTCCCCCAATTGCTTTCTGGTCGCTGCAGTGATATCTTCCCACCTCTGAGTGTGTTCACTATTCACTGGGATGGGTACGCACACAATGGACACACATTCACTGTACACAAAATTAATAATGTGACAAAGTAAAACTATAATAATGATAGGTTAGGGAATAATTAAGATATGTTTACAACAGTACTAAAACATTATACACTAGAATACAAATACTATTGATACACATAGATGCTCATTTCTACAGAGTGATAATGGAATTCAGTGGTTGGTTTGCAGTTCAAATACATTTACAGCTGTGTGTGTGTGCCTTTCACTGAGGCAAAATTGACACAAAATCCTCAAAAAGTCATCAGCCATAACAATAGATGCTCGATGCTTTGGTAAAATCCAAGAGAGAAAGAAGAATGCGTGGCTATAAAGGTAATGATAACACGTCCTGTCTCTTTTAACAACCCCTTTTTGCCTCATTCACACCGTTAGCCCTCCCTCCACCTCGCGCCCAGGGCGACTGTAGCCATATTAGCATGACGGCTGTCGCTTGGCCAGTAATGAGTTCTGCAGGACAATACGGGCACCGGGCCGTAACAGCTGAGAAAGGACAAAGTGCCTCAGAATGGGGCTGGCACAGAGCGACACAGGAGTGTGTGGCCGTGTGTTACTGTCAACACAAGAGCTAAAAAGGAAGCTGGGGCCCTTTCTAAAAGTTCCAAGCAAAACAACAGTTTACTGTTTGTTTAATAGTGCTTCACGTGTGTGCTACACAGACGGACCAAACATTTTTGCTGTTCTGTGTCCTTGCCAAGATCACGTGCGATAATAGTCAACAACAAACTCAACGTCCCACTGTAGCATTGTCAAGCAGACAATATTTGTCTGCCAAAATAAATGATAAGATGGTTTCAGCCGAAGTCGAGGATGTAATAAGGGATGTTGTGGCTTCAACATAAGCACCTAACCCAGACTGGGTGAATGAATGAGTAGCACACAAAGCTCTATAAGAAATAAACCTCTTTTACATATAGGTTGGCACCCTTTTCATAGATGATTAATCGGCGAGCGATCCATTCGTGTGCACTGAAAAAGCTTTGACTAAACAGCATTCCAGATCATTTAATGAATGAGAACAGATTTATAATTCAAACATATCATCAAAGTCATGCTGCTGATAATTTTTATTTCATAGGTTGACAGTTTTCTCATGTTGATAAGGAGCTATATCACAAAACTAATTGTAAATCACTTGACTTGGTGAGATATTCACAAAAGCACTTGCAATATCATATATTTTTATATTTACCACGTATCAATTATATTTTTTTACCAGACAATGTTAACATAACCCTATGGTAATCAAAAAAGAAAAGAAAATAAATCATATAAAGGTCGGCTGTCAATTCACAAAAACAATGCAAAAAGCCAGACACACACCCATGACTTGTGAGGTATCAAATGAAGCCCCTCAGGAAATATAGTTTGAACTTTTGACTCTAGGGTTTAAAGACCACATACAAACTTACTAAGAGTTCTTAGTTTTAGTTGTTAGTTTGAAAGAAAATGAATAACAATAGTGTATAAAACACACACTGCCCATCCACCTGGATTTATCTAAGCAAATAGGTAAAGGCCTCCCATTGGATAATTACTGTGTGGATGATTATGTTTCAGCTGGCAATAAGTTATTTAACTCTAACTGATGCAGTGAGTAGATTCTCATTTCTTTAACAACCACGTAGGAAGACAAATCCTATGGTTGTGGAAAAGGTCAAATTGTTGGCATGCAATAAGCAAAGAAATCATCCAAGGACGTTGTTGAAACTACTAAGATTGATTTAAGAACCGTCCAATGCAGCATTATTAATAGCTGGAAGGATATGGAGAACCGTCTTCTTCCAGGAAGAGATGTGGTCAAAAACAGTTTTGAAAGATGGTGATGGGCAATCACTTCAAATTGTAATTGTAAAAACCAACAACCATAGAACTCATGGCTATGTTTAAAAGTGAAAGTAAAAGCAGTGAAAGTATCGTGAATGACCACATTATTCCATCAATGGCTTGTTTTTCCTGATAACAAGAGCATATTTCAAGATGCCAATGTCAGGATTCATCCCAGGATAAATCTACAGATCAAATTGTGAAAGAGTTGTTTAGGTAGCAAAGTCCAGATCTGAACCCTATTGAGAATCTTTGGGATGTGCTGGAGAAGACTTTCTGTCTCTTCCATCATCAAAACAACATCTTGGGAAAAAATGAATGTGTCTTTGCTGTATTTGTATCTAAATGAATGTGTCTTTGCTGTATTTGTATCTAAACATTGTGGGTTATAAGACCGTGTTTATGATACTTTAAGACTGATGTGTGAAAACAAGATTTCTTGGAGGTTTAAAAAAATTAAACTATAAAAATCTCATCAGTAGCAGAGGAGCACAATGTGTCCAGGCTTCATCTCATGGCTGTGAAGGATGAAGAATGCAATGCAGCAGGTTGTTTTATCTTCAGGCAATGTTGTGAGTGACCGAGCTCAAGAGTGAGGGTAAACTCAGGTCACACAATAGAGACGGACGGACGCACAAACACTTTATCTTATGCCTCAGAGAGACAAACCAATGCAACAAGCCAATGATAAGCAGTTGAAGACTACTGAAGGTACTACAATGTGTTTTTTCTCTTTAGCTTACTTGTAATGTTGATCTGCAGAGTTACGAAGCTCAAAGCTCCACTCCAAAGGATCTTCTTTAACAGAAAACACATCTGAACTACACAGAATGGGTGAGACTACAACACCCTTCATCTGTATATTTTCACATTATAATATCACTCCACATTAAATAATCCCCACCCAATACATAGAGAGGCCTGGATTAGTTGTTTGTTTATCCATGTGCCACCTGAAATTCTGTGTAATACATAGATGTGTGTGTGTGTTTATAACATAGCGAGTGTTTAACATTGATGACTACAAAATAAATCTGTGAAATGTTCTGTTCAAGCCGTGCTTGTGTTACTGACATCCACTCTGAGAGAGGATTCAAACCGGTCAACGGTCCGTCCGATATGGTAGTAAGGCGCTCCAACATGCAGTGAGGTTCACACACAATGTACCGCTTTCAAACAAACGTCTGTCCTCCGAAGCCGCTGTAATCATTTACACTCGAGAAGCTAAAGCTCACAGACGTTTCTAAAACTCTTTTGTTTTTTTACGTCTTAAAAGCCATGCTTTGTTGGTTCAGGAGGAATGCTCTTGGACTTTTTCTCATTTGGTCTGCATGGTGTAATGCAAAACCAGGCCAATGGCCAAAATGATCTAATGTTTTACAGCTGACTGATTTAACCAACCAGAGGCAATGCAAGGATTGGACAAACATTTGTTGGTACTGTGACTTCCACAGTAGATCTGTGTGTTTACATAAATGTATTTAGATCATGTTAAGAGATTTTCAACCACCATAACAAAAAAAATCACCTAACCTTGCCTTGAATAAAAAGAAAGCTGAGAAGGAAACCAAAGAAAACAAGAGCTTTGCCTTTAATCCTTCACAGTGATGTAAACTGCTCGATTGTTCATTTCTTTCTCATGTCAAAAAAGTAAAATATGAAGAATGAATAGAAAAGGAAATTGTATCTAAACACACAGTGGTAGTTAAAGACCAACAACAAAATGACCTGTGATGTGTCATATCTCTCATATCTGTTAAAACCTTAAACAAGATACAAAGAAATGCTGCTGGACAACAGGATCAGCACAAGGAAACAGTAATAAGTCTTGCATCTAAATTAAAATAAATACGACAGCAGCAGCAAGAGGAATCATGTCAGGAGAGACGGTGATACAGGAACGGTGTAGAAAAGTCTTTAAAAGGCCCTTAATGAAGAAATCTCACCGCTTGCCTTTTTAATTACTTAACCAGGCCTGAAAGGCGACTGCAAAACCCTTCAGACGTGCTGGAGACTCAAGATCACTTCACAGACGTCATGCTCCACAGATTGCGTGCTAGGGTTTGGCATTGAGACAGACGACAGGTCAGATGAGCCGAACTAAAACATCCTCTTAGGGCAAACACATAAAGGCAAACGCTCAAGAAAACATGGACATTGAAAAGTCCCAAACAAACAGGTCAGGGCTTGGCTAGTAACATGCACCATATAGTCCCTGCTAGTATACATTGTGACTGCCGTTATTACTTTGATTGTTTTCCTTTTAACAAAATAAAAATCCTAAATATATTTCTTTATGTAACAGAAGTTTCTATTCCAGGATTATCAGCAGCTATTACAGACTTTCTTGGTCTTAAAAATATGTATTTACCACACATGTTAATTATCATAACATTAACTTTATCCGAAACTAATAATACTAAAAACAGTGCATTGCAATTGTAGGAGAACATCTGTACTAGAGCTGGGGGGTTTGGGTTAAGAGTACTCAGTCATTTTCTGACTCACTGAAACTTTGATTGTTTCCTCTCAATCTGTTTATATATCAACAGCCTTTATCTGATATCTTTATCAAACAGACCCATCCTGAGAAACAACAGCGCCCGAGGGCCCAATCCATCAAACATCCTCAGCATCTCAATGGCTTAAGCTGTTTCGTAAATGAAAGGATATTCAGGAGATATTCACAAACACTTGACACATAAGAGCCATTAACTTTATCAATAAAATATAACATTTCTAAATGATCTTAAACAAAAGTTGAGGAGGAACATAACAGATTTAAGTGTTGTATTCAATGTCAGAGGATGTTTTTTTTTTAACACAAACTTATCCAAACGATCAGACAACATTTCTTCATCAAAGGAGTAATAATACTGTTTACAGTCGGCAGGTTTCTGTTGACGACACCCAAACTAAAGTCTCATTAATGTGCCATGGTCAGAACGGAGAAATACGAATAACTACAGTAGTAACCTGCCTGTGGACGTTACAAACTTTGTGCAAAAATGTAAAAACATTATTTTATGAGAGAAGTAGACATTGTGGATTTTTTTAACCTTCACAATAAAAGACTTCATATGAAAACAAGAATATAAAATTTTGACATAAACCTTCAAGTGCTAGTACCATACTTATAATCCTACAGTCATTTCTTATATTTGTGCCTTTCCTTGCCTCAAAGTTCTTTGTTGCGACGTGGAATTACGATCTTTCTGTAGGTGCGTCTCTCAGAGATGTTACGTCTGACCTTCACTACCGGCTGAGGAGGCGCTTCTAACTCAAGAGATGGACTGGAAAGAGATCTCTTCATCACCCCGTCAGCTTCCACCGTCTCTCCTCTCCACAATCCCTCGTCAAACATGTTCAGTCTATCTCCCATCGTTGACTTGTCTCCATCCGATGTCTGAGACGTCTCTAGGGGCTGCCAGGCCTCGAGCATTTTTAGGTAGACTTCATAACGAGACTTCTGTCAAGAGCCAAATAGAAAACAGGAAACATTAACACCGGACAGCTCCATTACAGTGAGAACACAAAAAGTCATTTTAAAGTTACACCATGAACTTTGATCATCATGGGAGTCGTGTGCAAAGCTTTGTGAAGAAACTGACAGAAAATGCGCATCTCACTTGTGTCAGTACATGAACCGTATGAGCAACACCCAACATCATCTGATCATAATTTACATATGCAAACTCTCACCTGTGTAAGAATAATACAGATCATATAAACAGTGCCTATAGGATAGACATAAAACATTTTCATAATAAACTTTATTTTGTATTTAATATTAATTTACATACACATGGGTGAATTTGTTTTTCCAATTCATTTCTAAATGTTTCAGGCCATCATACGTTTTGAAGTGTGCTAATGTTGATCATGAACCCACCTCGTACTGTAAATACTCCTCTCTCTGTCTGAGCTCCTCTGAGTCTCTGGCTTTAGTCTTCCGGCCGTCTGGCGGCCCCTGCTGGACAGCGCTCAGGTCCCGCTCAAAGCTTTCTAACATGGCTGCATGTGACTGTAGCTGTTTGTCCTAATAAAAGAAAAACACCACAATGACATCACAAACACACACACACACACACACACGCACGCACGCACGCACGCACGCACGCACGCACGCACGCACACACACACACAGTGATGAAAATACACGGACTGACAGTGCAAACGCTCCTGTGTCTGCTGTCAAACTTAATAAAGTTTCTTCTTGTTGCCATTGGTTAATGTTGAGCTCATCAGTGTTTCAGCCCTGTCGAGTGCTAAATGACTAAAGGTTCATGCCTTCTGTAGTCACACAGGTGGGTGGTACTAAGAAAAGTCAACACAGATGCCATCCTAAAGCTGGGACACGGCCTAACCCTGCATAAAGATTAAACTAAACAGAGTTTATCTTGGCTTTGTTGATCAGGTTTTAAGGTACATACAGTACTCATGTCTCTCTTCCTATTGTTTTTAATTTCTGCACCCATCATTGACATAACTGAAACTTCTGCTGTCTGCATTTGGTTTTAAACCTTTAATCTAAACATGTTAAAACTAATGTGTATTTTGGAGAAACCGCTGGTTTGTCTGTATCAAATTTTACTAGATCAACCTAAATCCCGACATAAGGACTAAAGCATGCAGACGTTTACCAGCGTGAGATTCGAATGAGAGGCCGGAAGGATGGGCCGACAAAACTTCTTCTGAGATCCCACAGCAGCAGGAAACGGAGGAGAGGAATATAAAGCAGACACCAGATTTATCCGCCCGATCCAGGAGTTCATCAGCTCTATGGAACTACAGGACACATGATGATGATGATGATGTAAATATAAACAGGTTAAAGTGATGAGAGCGCACACTTACTTGGCCTCGAAGAGAAAAACCCTCCAGTCAGCTGTCTGCAGACGAAACACGTGAGGTCGTTTGGTGTAATTCAGCGCTTGCTCGGCTAACGCGTGATGAACGCTAACCACCTCCTCCGAGCTCTGCCAATCCATCTGGTACTCATCCTGGACAGACACACAGATCATCTTTAAATGTTCAAAATACACTCCTGTTTCTTTCTTCTGGCTGGGACTTATAAAACCAATAACAGAAATTGATCAACAGCTTCGGCCCTCATTACCAATTTTTAATATTCAAAAGACAAAGAGAAACAAGAACAGATGTGTAATTTAATTTGTCTCCTCGGCTGTTTTTGTGTCGGTGTCTCATTCTAACATTAGAGTTTATATCCAATAGTTTTTCACAACTAGACATTTAGAAAGCGACCGTTTCTTGGTGTCTTTTAAAGCATCTCGTGGGGTCACAGACACTATTAATGTACGTTACGGTATAATGAAAGTATAATGAGGTTTAACAGAACATGAGTTCATCTTCACCCTGATCAATGTACCTATTTTTATTTGACATTGCTCTGACCATGTACATCAGGAGTGGGGAACCCTGGGTCCTGGAGGGTCACTGTCCTGCACAGTTTATTTCCAACCCTAAACCTGAAAATCCTATCAAAGTCTTCAGGATTAGGTTAGAAAATTACCTAAATTACCTAACTTCCTAATTACAGATTTACTATCTTTATTTAGTTTATTTAGATTTACTATCTTTATTTAGTTACCCTTCTCTTTATCTCTTTCTCTATCAACCTTCCTCTTTATCTAAAAAAACAAAAACAAAAAAAAATACTAACATACCCTTGGCTATGTATATTGTGTTGGACTTGATGAGACTATTTCCAGTGCACTTATGTATTGCTGTTCTTATGTTGCCATAATTGCTTCTATTGTTTACCTCACTTGTAAGTCGCTTTGGACAAAAGCGTCTGCTAAATGACTAAATGTAAATGTAAAATGAAATGCAGTTTGTTTGATTAGGGTTGGAACTAAACTGTGCAGGACAGTGCCCAGCAAGCAATTTGGGCTAAAACCAGGCTAAATTTGGGCTGTCAGTAAAAATCTAATAGACGTCTACCATAGCCCAAGAATAGACGATACGTATAAGTTTAAAACAAATGAAAGCAAACACCTTGAACACCTGTTGACTTTGCCTACATGTTGGAATATCAAACATCTTCCAGTTATTTTGGCAAAAATGGCATGTAACCAAATTCAAAGCTATTTAGGGTAAAAGTGGGTTACTCATAGCCAGTCTATATTGGGTCTATAGTTAGCCGTCATTTCAACGTCTTGGTTTTTGCTTGCTGGGTGACCCTTCAGGACCCAGGGTTCCCCACTCCTGATGTACAGAAATTATGTTTAAAAAAATATTGTGTGGAAATTGTATGAAAATGAATTATGTGTGTTTTGATTTCATGCCTTTTCTATTCATTAATCACTGCCAAAAGGAGCAGAGTATCAAAGAGTTTTGTCTTTGATCATTTTTTTTAAGTATCAAGTCTTTAAAACTTTTCCTGTAAACATCACGACCACACAGATCTATACACTGATGCATGTGACGGTTTGCATTCATGTAGTTTTTTATTAGTTGTATTAATAGATGCAAGAGAAAACACAGGAAATTCATAAACATAAGCAGCTTAACCGTACTAGTATGCGTAGTAATAATGTAACGTATATAAGAGGGTGTTAAGGTAAGCCAATATCAGCAGACTCATTACACTTTTGGCATCGTGTAAAGTAAACAAACCTTCTGTAGATAAAGCACCATTCCTTTCAGCACAGCATAAAACGTCTTCCAGCTTCGTTTCCCCCAAGGAGCTGTAAATCAGTTGAGCTGATGATCATATGTTCAGTACGCTTACACATATCTGATATTCTGTCACATCATCCACACCGCAACTCACTGCGTTTGCCGTCGATGTCCGCGTGCGCTTTCCGTTTCAAGAAGCCTTTCTGGAACACAGTGGCTTTTTTGTTGTGAGGAAGATCCTGGAAAGGGTTACTCTTCGAACGCAGAGGTCCGTCCTGCTCTGAATCCTGATCGAGCATCATGGATTTGGCCAAAACATCATCTTCTCTAGAACGAGAGAAACATCAGGTGCATGTGAGATCAGAGCTTTGGTTTAAATGGCTGCTGAATTGTTTTGTTTTTTTTCTTACATGGCCCAGCGCAGCGGATCACTCTTGATGGAGTTGTACAGACTCTGAAAATGAACAAGACAAATTATTATTACCGAACCCATAGATATTGTAAGGTAAAATGTGACACACAAGGCTGATCACACTGAGCATGAAGATGATTCAATGGTCACACCTTAAGACAGTCTTTGTTGAAATTTTCTCCTGCGTTCATTCCTTCCAGATTTGAAACAAATTCAGCAAGAGACATCGGTTTGCCAACATTCTGATCAGACAGGTCCAAACACAGACTACAATTAAACATCATCTAAACAATTCATTCAAAACCTTCAGGTGAATTTCACAAAACCCTGTCCAGATCATTGTCCACCCCACAAAAATTCATCATAATGAGAATAATCACAATTGCTGTTTAAACAGATTCTTTTCACAGTGAAAACTACTGTAATTGTAATTCAGACTAAAGTTGTGACTGAATCCATGGTTGAAACATCTGTGGTTGTCAAACATACAATGGGTTAACTTTAATAAGCTTAACGTACTTGAAGCGTGCACCTAGCCAAGCAACAGAAAACACATGTATCGGACAGGGACACAGTACAAAATAAAATGACTAGGATCTGATCTGGGGCGCAAAAACGTCATCGGGACATCCCTAATTTATACTCTCATTTACCATTCTTTTGATTTTAAGGGGGTGATATATGATCTGCTTTCACTGTTATAATTCATTGAACATTGGACTGACTTGTCCGTGCAGGTCTGAGTTAAGGAGCATCACGGCACACGTGAGCGTAAGGACGGCTCCGGCCGAGGAGAACGTGTCAGGATTGCACTGCTGGAAACGAGAGGAGAAATGCTGCAAGACTCGTTCTCGCTCCTGAGTTTCACCAATCAAAACCACTTCCTTCAGAAACGACCTACAATAATAGTCGAAAAGAAAACAAGTTCTGCAAAGTTCTCAATGTGTATGCTGGAAAAAATGATGAAATAATATGTTACCGTAAAGCTTGCTCCAGACTTTGATCAGTGAAGTCAAAGTATTTGAGGTACTCTTCCCCAACAGCCCTGCTGAACTCGGTGCTATAAGAAATGGCAAACGTTACGGCTTTATGCTTAAACGAAACTCCAACAGAGTCACGGATAAAGACTTACTCTTTGTCCAGATGTCTGACCACATCTGTATGTTTAAAACCATCCAATCTGTAAAGGCTCTCAGCCAATCGTTGAGCCTCGGCTCGATCCAGCACCTTAACGCTGCCGTTTCTCTGGAGAGCAGACTCCTGCAGCGGTGAGCCGTTCTGGACACCCAGATGTCCTGTTTCATCTGAATGCTGTGTTTCTTCTGTTGGGTCCAGCAATTTAATCTCTAACGGCTCGGGTTTCTCCTCATCCGAACATATCATTTGCTCGGAGGACTCTTCCTTATCTGGACACGTTATCTGTTCTGGCTCGTCTGACAGATGTTTTTCAGATCTACTGATTTTCTCTGGGGCTTCGGTCTCTGCCATCTCAGATGGTTTTGTTGGCCTGTTTTCAGTTTCTTGTATTCCTTCAGGAAGTTGTGTCTCAACTGAACTTACAGGTTCTTCTGCATATTGTGTTTGGTCTGAGCCCTGAGCACCTTCAGTATCTTCTGCGTGTTTCAAAGCATCGTTTAGATTCATCTCGATCACTGTAACAGATGTTTTGATTGCTTCCATTGGCTCAAGTTCAGCTGAATTGCATGGCACTTGATTGGTTCGGTCTGTAATGATGGAGTCCTGTGACTGATCCGATTGGTGGAGGTCTGTAAGGAAATCTGTCTCCTCCTGTTCTACAGGTTCATCAGGTGTTTTCATCTGATCAGTCAAAGTTATTTCCTCCTGAACATCGATTCCTACATGTGGTTCTCCGTTGGATTCAGTCGTACTTTTCTCAGTCCATTCAGTTTTCATCTCTGCACTTGAATTTAAGCTATCCTGGTGGGTCAAGGTCAGATCGGGAACATCTAAGATTTGTGGTGGTTTCATCTGCATCTCTTCTGGTGACTGTAACCTCTCCTGACCCAAACTAATCTCTTTTAGATCGCTTGACTCTTGTGTGTCCATAAAGACCTGAGCGCTCTCAGACGACTCAGAATTCTCTGGAGATGTTGAAGATGTCACACTCGCACCACAATCTAATAAAAAACAGCACAGATAAATACGGTCACACCAGAATGAGCAGGGATGTTAGAAAGAACAGTTCGGTTTTTCTTTGAAGTGGCTTTTCATTCATTAAGAAGAAGATCAATAACTAAAAAATACATTTACTAATCTCACTACAGTAGGATTGTAATGTCTGAGGAGTAATTAAAGTGAACGTGGTCATTTTTTTAGACCACCCATTATGCCTTTTCTGATTGTACATTTCCTTTAGTGTGTACTGTATGTGCTTGTACGTGTAAACAATCTTACAAAGTTACAAATTCCAAAGCCCACACAGAAATCACCTTTCTAGGACTACAGTGACCAGCTGGGTTGTAGTCAGTACTTCAGTTACTTCAGCAACACAGTGATGTAGACATGAAACACATTTTCATATTGCCCCCCCCCACCCCCAATATACAATGCACATCTCCCGATAAGGGGGGGGTCCGATTAATTTACTAAGTGAGTGACGACAGACCAGGCCAGCTTGACCAATCAGTGCGTTTTCAGAAGGAGGAGGGTTTTATATTCCCGTAATTAACAGAGCATTTAAGAAGAGAGGTGCAACAATAATGCAAAATATCTGAAAAATAATGTGTTTCTAGAAAATAACCATGAAAACCTAACCTAATTCAACTGAAAAACAGTATCAAGACATCAGAAAAGAGCATAATAGGTTCTCTTTAAAGTTTAGACAAACTTAAAACAAGACCTACAGAAGACATAAAGAGGAAGCAAAAAGGACAAAGTCAGCGAACAACGCAGTGAAACCCTCACAGCTGATGAACACATGGTTATTTCACAATCTTCACTCGCCCATTAAAACATCAAATAATATGATTTAATGCACTTTTACTGTCTTAATAACAGTGTTAGAATTAAAAGTATTAAGAAATTATACAATGACACATTACCTTCAACTGTCATTTCAACTGAAGATCCCATGTTGGTTTGCAGATCTAATTCCTGTATAGAGGCATTAAAACAGATTCATTGATCTCATACAAATAATTCAGACAAGACTCAACATACTCAAGATTTCAAACGTATAACGATGACAAAGTAATCAGATATAACTGATCATTTGAATGTGTTTTCAATTTGAAAGGTGTTGAATTTGAATTGATTTGTTTCTTAATTAACAACAAGCAGCACATAAACATACAAGAGGTTAAAAAAGTAGGGCACCAGTCACTGATACATACAAGCACGCACATCAATCAGACAAACCACAAGGCTCGTCCGGTTTAACTCACATACCTGAGAAGAGACAAATGTATTTAGTAAAGTGACGTCTGGCTGTTGCTCAGCCTCGGGTAAGAAGTCAACGATGGATTCCTGATACGGACTATCTGTGGACGATAGATTAAACGTCCAGTCGAACTCTGATACGGCACTGAAGTCTACATCGTTCACAGATCCAGTCGAAGGAGGATCTACTGGCGTCTCTGGGATGTCCCACTGCACAGTAGCGTAAGATAGTGGAGCACAAGGCACTGTGATGGGGTACACGGTCAAAGAGAAACTGTGTTCTGCCAGATCACATGGATCATTGATCCTCTGGATATGGACTTCATCATTTTCCTCTTTTAACCTTTCCATGTACTGCTTGGCCTCAAGGTAAGGCTCAGATTCCTCATAGTCTACAATACCCTCCATTGTCTTCTCATTAAGATTAAGACGTTCAGTTCAGTCTTTAACCTCTGTTCTGAGCAGGGCGTCCATTTTGAGATCAACGTTTAGAAACAGTTTCCTCCCACGCCAACATTCAGTTAACAGAGACTGTGATGTGAGAAAACATGAACACTTAATGGGTTTCTTATTTACATCATTAATCTATAGATGCTCAAACAATCAACAAAGACAACAAGAACATAAACAATCATGAGACAAATGTAAAACATTAACACATAAACATGACTGTGATATTCATATAGGCTACATTAAACATTTATTTATCTTTATACATCAGAATCACAATGTACAGCTTTTAAAATATTGTCCAAATAACCCACGAACATCAGCAGTAATTCATATGATTTAAATCATAAAGTCATCAATGTCTCATTTGAATAAACACTTTTTGCTTTTCCCCTTTAGTAAATGTTGAAAGCTATCAATAACTGAATAACTTCATGTATAATCTCTTAATATCTAATGTGATGATGGTTATGAAGCTCACCTCAGCTGCGTCCTTCAGTGAACATCTCTGTACTCATATGGGCGGATGTGCATTGCAAAGACTTTTACTGAACTGAGACACTTCCTGACCACAAACAACCTCCACTGAAGAGAGAGAGAGAGAGAGAGAGAGAGAGAGAGAGAGAGAGAGAGAGAGAGAGAGAGAGAGAGAGAGAGAGAGAGAGAGAGAGAGAGAGAGAGAGAGAGAGATGTAAATGATATGTAAATGTTAAATGTCTCCCTAATAAAGAACACTTAAACTGAAATGATACAACAACAATCTTTTGAGACTCACTGATATAAACTTAATTTTGACTCTCGAGCAGTTAAAATATCTGAGTGAGATGAAGTCACATCAGTTTCTTTTGCTGAACTTCCGGTTGTTCACCTCACACTTCCTGTGTGGCAGAGGCTTCCAGCAACGACAATACAAGAGAAATCCTCATCGAAATGTCCACACAAACCTCAGATGATTATTTTCACTCTTCAGTGATATTTTACACTACAGCTTGTAATATATCATTACATTAACTTAAAAAATTATTTACAACAACTGAACTGAACGTTAGATTACTCCAAGAATTGGACATGAAACTTAAAAGAAGTTTTTAAATGTTTTATTACTTTAAGAAGCTTAATAGACCTGACAGTGATAAAACTGTGCATCGAGTTATCATCACGGTCATTAAACATCATAAACAACACAGACCTGCAGTAACTCATATCGCATGCATGCACGTCATTCAAATGAATTAAAGCAAACAAGTCCAACAACATTTATCACTTTTAACATCACAGCAGGTCAATGCTGCACGCTCTTGTTCAACTTTTGACATTAATTTCACTTACCTGCTCATTTCCTCAGTTGATCAACGTTTGTATTTGTTGTGAATTAAAAACCGATGCGTGTCTAAAGGGAAGCGACGATCTGATTGGCTGATGGCTAAACCGAGATACCTGAGCCCCGCCCACCTGACGTCGTTCAAAGCTGAGAAAACTTCCCGTTTGATTTGATGCATTTTCAAAATAATTTGAAAACTTTAATTATTGGATTGATTATGTTGTGATATCATCAATAAACGCACTGTGAGAAATTAAACAACACAATATTATAATGAAAGGTCACTAAAACAATATCCAGCAACTAAAATGTAATATGCATTCATTTCCCCCCTCCGAAACTAATAGTGGACAAAAACACACTGATTTGAACAGAAAATGAATAAAGCATTGATGACTGAGATCAGTGTATTTGGTTCGATAAATTCATAACATCAGCATGCAGGGGGAAATCCGACTGGATTGTCCAAGTTTAAGTTCAAGAAGCTTTATTGTCATTTCAACCAATACAGAGTAAAACAAAAACAAGGTTTCTGTGGTGCTTCACAAAGCAACAGTCACAAAACTGCTAGAAGACAGACAGTGGAAACAATATACGCCACGGGACAGATACCTAGAGCCAACCGTGGCATTGTGTCATGTCATGGGTTTTTAAAGATTTCCTTTAGGTATGACATAAACTAAAGTCCGCTGCCTACGGTATTTTTTAGAAACTGAATTTTCAAAACCAAAATTTCATTCTAGAAGAAGCATTTTAGGGTTAAAAATAATTTTCTACCTTTTGACGTTACTGCCATCTGCTGGTCTAGAGGTGTCGTAGCGTCTCTTTTAGTTGTCGGGTTCGAATAAATAATTCCTGTTAAACTCGCATGAGCTTACTAAAGAAATTACAAATATAGTCAGTACAAATACGTAAATATATGAAAGGTAGTAACTGATTTCGACAACGTGTTGAATGAGACATATGGTTGTAAACAACAGGGCAATTGACTCGCAAAGAAAACTGGGATCACAAAATAAAAAATGTAAAGACAAAAAGTCGGTTGTCATATAAATTAACAAATTTGATTTTAACTGAATAGAAAGATAAAACAACGGTGTAATAATAAAACATTAATTCAGTAGTTGTCCTCCGGGTCACAGGGGGCGGCAGCGCGTCCGTCGCGCGTCGCTTCTGTTTCCGTCTCTGACTGCGGCTTTGTGTTTTGGTTAAAATGGCGAAATTTGGTGAATTAAAATCTTTCCTTGAATCTTCATTAAATGAAATCTTCCGTGCGACTGTCAGCGATATTTTGGATTCAGTGGATAAAACTCTGACGGAATATCAGCGCAAAATGCATCGAATTGAGTCTGAAAACGAAGATTTGAGAAATCAGCTGTGTGCAAAAGAGAAAATGATAAAGCAGATCAAAACCGGTGCGTGAAATGCAGAAAATAACCATTAAATGTGCAATAGATTATAGCATTGCCCAGTGTTATTGAGTTCTGATAAAACTACTGTTGCTCATTCCTAAATCATTCTATTCAATCATCTGATAGATAAATTAATAACGTCCAGGATGTAATTACATTATTCTCAGTAAGAAGTATATTTAGGTAAATCTGTGTAAGTTTTCATTCATGATTAAAGTGTTGGGTTTAGAAGTTTTTCTCATGATATTAATGTTTATATTGCATTTTTTCCTCTTTTAGAGGATGAAGATCGTGTTGTTGCTCAGCTTGACTTGTCAAGAAATGTTTTTACAGAAGATCTGTTTCCATCCTCTCATATGAGTAAATACAGAGATCATAGTAAGATCACTGGAGATTTACTGACCGACTGCAGAAAATTACGAATCCCACAGAGGCTAAACAAAGACTGTTCAACAAATACATTGTCACGTGCAAGTCTAAAGCCTGATCCTGATGCTGAGGAGGGTTGTGCCGTTGACCTTTCAATGTCTCACGCTTCTCCCAAATACACTTATAAAGAAATCAACAGTGAACAGCGTACCACTGAGAAGTGTGATTCAGAACATTGCATTAAATTTAAACATCCTCATGGGATATCAAATGACTTCAACAGTAACGTTCAAGTAACCGTAGTGTCAGATAATCCATATTGTGTTGGTGAGGACGAGAATGAGGACCACAGAGATGCTAATTCGGTGGATGAAGCTCAGGAGTTATACGAGACAGAACCCCAAAGTCCAGACAGATTTTCAGAGGAAGGGTTTTCTGGAATATTCCAGATGACAGAACCTCCACCAAACCCACAAGGATTCACAGTGAATGCGAATTACAGCTGCAATCAGTGCAATAAGAGCTTCAAGCACGAAGCGTCACTCAACATTCACTTGAGATCGCACAGCAGCGATAGGCCGCTCATCTGCGGCCAATGCGGAAAGTGTTTCGACCGAGCCGATCTCTTGAGAAACCATCTGCGCACGCACACCGGAGAAAGACCCTTCGCCTGCGACCTGTGCGGCAAGAGCTACGGCCATCAGAGCCAGCTGCGAATACACAAAAGGATCCACACGGGCGAGAGGCCGTACTGTTGTTCGCACTGCGGCAAACGATTCAACGAACACAACCAGCTCAAAGTCCATTTGCGGACGCACACGGGCGAAAGGCCGTACAGCTGCTCCGTGTGCGCCAAAACCTTCTCCAATGCCGGCAATCTGAAGAGCCATCAAAGGGTCCACACCGGAGAGAAGCCGTACAGCTGCGGCCAGTGCGGCAAGAGCTTCAACGGAATGGGAGACCTTAAAACTCACTTCAGGATCCACACGGGCGAGAAGCCGTACCAGTGCGAACTGTGCACGAAGACGTTCAGCCAGGCCGGACATCTGACCATCCACAAGCGCATGCACACCGGTGAGAGACCGTACGGCTGCGGCGAGTGCGGCAAGCGCTTTACTGTGGCCAGCAGCCTGAAACTGCACCAGTTGACGCACACTGGAGAAAAACTGCACAACTGTTCGCATTGCGACAAGAGTTTCAGCAGAGCGTGTCATCTGAAGAGACATGAGCTGGTCCACACTAAAGAGAAGCTGTACTGCTGTTCACACTGTGGTAGGAGATACAGCGACCAGTCTTCACTAAAGAAACACCAGAAACAACATACAGCAGATAACGCAGAAACACCCAAGTCTGATGACCATGACGACGCTGATCAAATCTTAACGGAATAGACACCGAAGGCGTCAGTTCTTCTTTTTACACCATCGTCCATAATTGTTAAATTTGAAAACATGAAATATGTGATTGCACATAGACTTTACCGTTAACCCTTGTTGTACAGCTTTGAGAATTACAGATTATCCAGTAAGGGAACAAAGGAGTTTCAGGTGGTGATCAGCACGGCATGGTTCTGGTGAATCTTACTGTAAATGTCTTTCCATTAATATTTCTATCAAAATGACCAAATCAATCTCCTGTCACAGAATGTATCCAAGTCATCATGCATGATGTTTTTAAAGTATGCATGTTACACATTCAAAGCAATCTGCTATTCCTAAAAGACTTTCTTGTATTAGTCAGTAAATGAGGCTGAACACTTATGCTACATTCCTCCTCTCAGCAGGATGAAGACCAAACAGCTTACAAGTCAATGTGATGATGATGATAGCATAACACACTTTAGTCTTTTCATCAATTAACCCTATTTCATTATAATCAGTATGTTCTCTTTAGGCTGCACAGATCTTGTGTGTGTACTGTACATCTTGTTGATTATAACTGTCGTGATATAGCCAGGTATCAAATGGCTTAAATGGTACACCAGGGTGCTTCAGGAAATACCATGGTATTACTGTAGTGTTGTGTTGTGTGTGTTTGTTTTTTTTTTTTGTTAATGGGAGAAGTGAACAATCAAACAAACGCACTAAAAATTTTTTTTTTACTTTCAAAATTGGACAACACCAACTGTTGTGTTGAACAATGGGTTAGGAGTGCACTGTGTTGACATGATATTGTAAATAAGCTCTGATTTTTTGGAGGCACTTTGGCCTCTCAGTGAAAAGCTTTCTTTGAATTATGTAAAATGCTAAATGTTAGAAGATATGTAAGAAATTATCTGCTAAGAATTGGTTGTATATTGCTTTGAATTTTTGTAAATTAACTATAACCCAGTGTAAATGTAAATCTTGCAATACCCTAGAATAAAGCTTTTTAACCCTAGGTCAGCATGTTGTTTAAATGTTTGTTTAAATTAAAAGGTTAAACAGATGACTGAATCAAAAGATCAAGAACCTACAGACAGATAAAATACAAATTTATTAAGCCAGTTGTAAAAATAGCAACATTTGCACAGAAAGTCTGCTACTTTAGTGGAGAAAAAAATGTCTTTATTTCAATAACTCAAATGCATAATTGATGGTTTGGATAGTGCTTGTTTTTTTAAAAATGCTCTTTGATTTTTCTGTGATCGTATCTTAGCCTAAGAGCTTCTTTAGTAAACACCCTAATAGTAGTTTATAGTTTGGGATTGGAGTATGTTATGCCACACTTTTCTACATACAACAGTCAGTCAATACCTTCATCCTAACCAGATTTATAATATAGCCTGGAATAGAGTACTTACATTACTTAATAAGAAATGACTCCATGTAGCGCTTTTGTTGTTTTTGGCTCTTTTCTTTTTTTCTTTGTTTCTATTTCTTGTGAAGCTGCTTTGATACAACTAACAATTGTTAAAAGCACTTTATAAATAGAATTGAATTGTTACAAACATTTGAGTAGATTAAACTAAATTTCACTTATAAACCTCTGTCAGTTAAAAAAAAATAAGGTTGTTAGGGTTTTTGCAGTCAGCCAATGGTGTAAAATAAAGAGTCAGAGGTGTCTTTACTCTGGCATTAATAAAAATCAAATGATCATTATGACAAACATGAAGAATTGAAACATATTACGCAGCAAGACAACAAAGCTGCTGCCACGAAAATAACAGCTGAATATTAAAGGAATATGTTTAGTACCTATGAAGTTAAAGTTAATTTACCATTAAAATACTGATACGGTCTACGTTACTAGGCTTAACTTGGTAAGTATCAGTTGTATGGTTTTATTTTTTTGATCTTTTAAAGCTGTTGTCTAGTAAACATACAGTTGACGGTACCCACTGACTTCCATATTATTTGTTTTTCCTATTGTGGAAGTCAGTGGTTACCATCAACTGTGTTGTTACTTGTTACAATCATTTATCCAAATATATTCTTTATGTTAAACACAAGAAATAATTTCATACAGGTTTAAAACAACAAATGGATGAGTAAACTTTGAAATTTTTGGGTGAATGTCAAAGACAGCAGCAAGTATATTGAGCTACTGTCATTTTTTGACCGACTGAATGCACAGATCTTAGATCTAATACAATTATACACATCTGGTTTAATCCCGCGTTTAGTTAAGAAATAACTAGTTGTTTACTATGAAACACCAATACTGCTATTTCGAAATGCTTTGTTCTGGTATATTTTACATATGCACTAAATTTATAATATTTTAAATGCTCCTATTTGTACTATGCATTTTATTTCATACTATGGCAGTCAATGGGTGCTGTCAACTGTGTGGTACCATCATTTATCAAAATATATTCTTTTGTATCCAATAGAAGAAACTCATACAGGTTTAAAACAATGTGAAGATGAAGAATTGACGACATAATTTTCATTTCTGGCTGAACTAACCCTTTAAATTGAATAGCAAACATGTGGATGTGACTGTATCAATGTTACAAAACTCTCCAGGTAATACTAACTGTACCACAAAGTTAAAAGATTAAAACACTTTGGGATGGATTCCCAGACAGGGATTCGACTAGTCTTAGACTAAAATAAAAGTAAGAGATGTCCAAACTGAAAACAACTTGAACTGACGTCTTAAAATACAGTGCCCTTTGTTTTGCCTCAAAATGCACATAAGTACTGTTTTTAGTAAGGCATGTTTGTTCAAACTAGTTATATTTCCTAATTAAGGCCTAGTCCTGGCTTAAACTAATCCCTGTCCAGGAAACCACCTCTAAATTTTATAATAACCCAAAGCGTTTGATTGTAATGTTCTTAATTTAGCAGAAAACATATCACAATGGTGCTAAAACCCTGGCACTATTTAACTAGATTTTCTGTCATTCCTTTTTTTATTTTGGGTGAAATGTGATAGGGAAATCAATGGCAACAAAATATGCATATACAATAAAATGGATGCACATTTTCACACAATTTACCACATAAGTTTGTCATGGAATAATTAAAACATTTTTATCTTTTTTCTGAGGAAATCTGTGGTTATGATAATTTTGTGCGATGGAATTGGAGAGACACAAGACATTAAATTCAATTGAATTCATTTATTTTCTATAGCACTTTTACAATTTTGTGAACATTAACAACAAACAAACAAAACAAACAAACAGAAAACAAACAAACAAACAAACAAACAAACAAACAAACAGTAGAGTACTTACTCAAGTCTTTAAGAACAAGCAGCTGCTAAGCAATGGTTCATTTCAGAGGGTTAAAAAGCAGATGATCATATCTTACTGAAACCTGACAGTTTGTTGTGTGGTAAATGTACTAACGTTAAAAATTGACCTTAACGAGAAAACTAAGCATTGCTATGGAACATACAGTATAGGTCTCTCTATCTAATGATTGAATCAATGTCAATAAAACCAGCTTAAGTGGTTTTACATCAGACAGGTGGAGAACTGTTTGCATTCGGATGCTCAGTTTTCTTCTCAACGCAGCTACAGCCGCACACCGGAGCCGCAGGGAATTTCTCCCGGGACAGATACAAAACTGGCTGGATGCTGCTGCTGATGTCCATGAAACCAAAGGCAATGTAGTGAATATAGCAGCGGAAGACATCTGGAGAGAAATACACCTGGAATGGGAAGAGAGCCACAGGTGGGAAGTAGTTAACTACGATGATTGCCAGAATGATGATCACCATCTTAAAGGCCTTTTTCTTGACAGGGTGTCTCTCGTCTCGTCCCATAGCTGACTGTCTAAGGGCCCAGAGGATGGAGATGTTACAGAACACCATGAAGGCGAACGTGGTGAGGATCATGATGTTGAAAGCTTTCTCGAAATTCTGAATTTTTCCTACACACTTGGCCGCAGTGTAGACCAAAGTGATGAGCCAAACGATGCAGGCGCAAACAGAGCGATGCCATTTGTCCTTTAGCTTGGTGAAGGTTATAGGGTGCAAGACGGCCATATATCTGTCCAGACAGATACAGGACAAGAAGAGAGGCGACGAGTCTTTGATGCCATAGAAGAAGCGCAGGACATACCAGGTGCTGTTGGTGGTCAGATAGACAATGTTTGCAAATTCCAGAGGAGGAATGAGACAGAAACACGTGTCCAGCACGGCCAAATGGACAATGAAGATGTCTGATGTGGACGAGTCGCCCTTATTATTACGAATGAGCCATAGAACCATGATGTTGGCCGGGATGCCCAGGAAAATGTTAATAAACTGCAGCACCAGGTAGAAGAAGATGGCCGCGGGCATGTCTGCACAGGTGGCATACACGGTCTGATCGGCCTGGGAGGCGTTCAGAGGACGATGAATGATGAGAAGTGAAGAGTTGATGTATCTGAACATTTCCATAATCACCATTGCTTGTGAGCTCATACTGTAGAAAAACAGCTGAAATAAATAATTTATCAAATGTATCAAATTTTCCATTATATTTTTCGATTTACTCATTTAAATTTACTCTCATCTGAATAAAACTCTATGATGGTTATAACTGTAGTTAAATATAGAAATGTATGCACAAGCACATATATATGTATGTTCAAAAATCATTTAAAGTAGCAGATCTGTTTATTGAGTGATACCTTTGTAAACGGTTTTGCTTCTTTTACATAGTAATTGTATTATTTATTAATTGTAATTTTGCCATTTTGTAAGATTTATTATATAAAACAATCAGAAATTTCTATAAAAACATCTAGTCCACAATTATGATGTAACATTTAAAAGGCTTTTGAAATAGGCATTTAAAAGAAACAAAGTTGCTTCTGGACAAAATAAACATTTTGATTCAACTGACAAATCTCTCTTAAGTGCTTTAAAATAATTGTAAATAGTAAAAATACTTCACTGGCACTCAGTGCGAAACCCAAAGAAAACTTTTAGTTGGACAAGTTGTATCTCTTACCTTAAGTCTGCAGTTGATGCGTTGAAGTAGTCCTCCGACAAAAAGTCTTCAACTTGTTTGGATGAAGGTTGGTGTGAGACTGATGGCACATTTTAAACTAAAGAAAAAGTTGACAGATTCGCTTTCATGATTCAACACCATGTGGAGCTTTAACAGCCAATCAAAGCCAAGTGTTCTTGAGTTTAAAGGCCAATACAGAAAAGATCCCCAGCATTAAACAACTATTTGCCTTTTATTGAGCTCACAGACTATAAAACATATCAATATATTTAGATGTATTTCTGATTAACTGATGTTTGTATGGCGAGTTAGTTTGATTTCAGCAGGTGACCTTCGTTTAAAGAACATGTAGTGACAAGTCTTCATTATTACCAGCGATTGGCAATGATGCAACTCGCCATTGGCTCCTGACGGAAATTTGGTGGTAAACAACTGATGCAACCCTAACATTAGTATACTTCTGAAATTCATTGTAACAAAGTGATGTTTGTTACGTGAATGAGGGCTGGATGGGAGATTCAGACAACACACAAATTATCCTCATCTAATCTTTTTTCTTTCTTTTTCTTTTAAACGCCCTGCCAGCTTCTAATGATATATTCATAGTGATAATAGAATGTAATTATATAAAGTAAGACTAGAAAAAGTGATTAAAATTAATTTAATCTAAAAATCTTAGAACTATATTTGGATTTATCCCCTTCTACTACTTTTTGACCTTTCCTGAATTTTATTTGTTGCATGACATAAGGACTTTGGTTATTTTACCCTATCAATTTAAACATGTTTAATGATAAGATGTTGCAAGAAGAGATTTTAATTTAGTTTCATCATCCTGCTTTGTGTAACATTAAACATAGCTCCATCTACAAAAATGAATGTTTCAGTTTTTGATGATTCACATCAACAGCATTCAATATTCAAATAAGACTTATGTGTCTTATTGACCTACAATCATTTGATCTTAAAAAAATGATTAAATGGCATAAATAATATATTTTCTTCAGAATAACTGGACTGCTATTTTATAGCAAGGGTGCCATAAGCACATGCATATATATATATATATATATATATATATATATATATATATATATATATATATATATATATATATATATATACAGTCTTGTTCAAAATAATAGCAGTACAATGTGACTAACCAGAATAATCAAGATTTTTAGTATATTTTTTTATTGCTACGTGGCAAACAAGTTACCAGTAGGTTCAGTAGATTCTCAGAAAACAAATGAGACCCAGCATTCATGATATGCACGCTCTTAAGGCTGTGCAATTGGGCAATTAGTTGAATTAGTTGAAAGGGGTGTGTACAAAAAAATAGCAGTGTGGCATTAAATCACTGAGGTCATCAATTTTGTGAAGAAACAGGTGTGAATCAGGTGGCCCCTATTTAAGGATGAAGCCAACACTTGTTGAACATGCATTTGAAAGCTGAGGAAAATGGGTCGTTCAAGACATTGTTCAGAAGAACAGCGTACTTTGATTAAAAAGTTGATTGGAGAGGGGAAAACCTATAAAGAGGTGCAAAAAATGATAGGCTGTTCAGCTAAAATGATCTCCAATGCCTTAAAATGGAGAGCAGTGCCGGTCCTAGATGCTGGGGGGCCCTAAGCAAAGCTTTGTGAGGGGCCCTCTGTCAGTGCATTCAGACCCTTATAGCATAGCACACATACATCTCGGAGACATCTATTTGATGTCTGCGTTTACATCTGCAAGATGTCTTATTTAAATTGTTTTCTCATCTGCAATACGTCTGTGAGACGTCTCCTAAAAGATGTCATATAGACATATTGAAGATGTCTGCAAGACGTTTTTGATTTAGAATGTATGTAAACCAGCTCTTTTCCTTTATAAGATGTTTTTACACACCAGATGTATTCCAGATCTCCAGATCTTTACCAGACATCTCACAGACGTACCTGTGCTATCTGGGTAAAACCCAGTCAATGTTGCTGTTAGTTAGTTGTTAACTAACCACATAGTGTATTATCTTATAGCTGTATAATATTCCCATATGCACATTACTTTGAAACCCTGACTGATAAACTTGCTGATTATAACATGAAACATGTATTTGCTGATAAGTTGTTTTGATTTAAAATGTGTTGTGAGAAGCACTAAAACATTAACCTGATCTAAATGAATGTAATGAATCAAATTAAATTACATATAAATACATACTGTTAATACACAGGGGTTAAATTGGGATTTGTTATGTGGGGGGGGGGGGGGCTCTGTGGGGAGGGGTACTTCGAGGGGTAACATGTTTAATACTGATGACAGCAAAGCCACTGGTGTGTTTCAATGACATTCTGGACCTCTGATAGGATTTGATAAGTTTCAGCTTTAAAAGAGCATTTCACCCGTAGAAACATTAATCTTTATTGAAAGTGTTATATTTGTAGTCGAAATGTAACATACATTTAGAATTTGGTGCCTATTTTACAGAGAATAGGGGTGTTTGTAGTCTCATTCCCACAACAAAGACATTGCACTTCCTTCTTTCAATGATGCAAAATGATGATTTTTACATCATTGAAAGAAGGATGTGCAACACTGAAATCTGTATTTCTCCAGTCTCAGCGGCAACTGAGGAAATGATGCATGACCATTCAAAAACATGACTGGAGTTCTAACTATACAAAGCTTAATGCAAATGGGTGAAGTGTCCCTTTAAAGCTGTCACAGAGGTTGACCCCAAATATTTTAAAAATAGTGTCTGATTTTAAATATTGCAAATCTATGAGTTTGACACCCTATATCCATTTGTTGCACATGTCATTATGCACAACTGATCAAACTTAAAAGGAAGTTAAAAGAATCAATCTCCTTGAATAATTCTAGGCATAAGATGCCCAAAAAGACTCAATTAACAAGATAAGGTACAACACACAGTACTGTATCAGCAACATTAGCCATAGAAATTAGCCATAGAGATTCCCTATGCTGGTCAGCAGCTACAATCATATAGTTAGGTTTGATTTGTGTAATCAAAATACATTATTTTATTAAACTATACAATAGTTATATCCAGTGTTATCCAGTTAACATACTGTAATTAAACGAGTGACATATACTTTAATCCTTTACAAATTTCAAGTCTTCTATTGAGTTTTCTCGACGTGGGCACCATTCTTACCTCTCTCTCTCTCTCTCTCTCTCTCTCTCTCTCTCTCTCTCTCTCTCTCTCTCTCTCGTCAAATTATCCTGCACGAGAGCGCGTTCTTGAAGTTCAAAGGAAAAGCGCGTGTTTTCGCGGCAATTGCGTCACCCAATTCGCGTCATTTGAATCGCCCCATGCTAGGACGCGTGTCTTTACATTGACTTAATCTGCTCGCGCAAATCCTTTATCTTGTTCCCTTGCTTCACGTTTTTTTCCCTTTATTCTGCTCCAGACGGATAGCTTTGTCTTTGTTTTAAATCAATGGTGGGCATATAATATGCGCATCGTTACCAAATCACTCTTCTGCGTCATGCACGCGGCCGTTTCTAAATTTGAAGGCTGCAACCTCCGGATCATGTCGCATATGCGCGCTGCATACGTCATCAAGCCTGATTTATTTAAGTTAAATAAGCATTTCATTTGCAAGTCATAAGCATAATATAACAATTAACCATTAACTAAGAATAATAGTCAACATTATAATTGTTAATATTCTAAAATACGTTTTTATGACGCATATGCAGCCTACAAATGTGACCTCTGAAGGCTGCAGCCTTCGGATTGAGAAACTGCCTGCATGTTGTCCGAGTACATATCAGTGATTTAAGAAATCATTAAGTATTTTTAAAAACCCGCACAAATTCGGAAGTTTGCAAATTATTTAAATTATAGCGTCTTGTTTTCATTAAACATAATAATAATTTTTCTTTGATATAATGGTTTTAAATAATTCTGAGATCAAGGGGGCCCTCTAGTGGTGCGGGGCCCTATGCAAATTGCGTACTTTGCGTATAGGAAAGACCGGCACTGATGGAGAGCAAAACCAGAGAGACGTGGAAGAAAACGGAAGACAACCATCAAAATGGATAGAAGAATAACCAGAATGGCAAAGGCTCAGCCAATGATCACCTCCAGGATGATCAGTCTGGAGTTACCTGTAAGTACTGTGACAGTTAGAAGACGTCTGTGTGAAGCTAATCTATTTTCAAGAATCCCCCGCAAAGTCCCTCGGTTAAAAAAAGGCATGTGCAGAAGAGGTTACAATTTGCCAAAGAACACATCAACTGGCCTAAAGAGAAATGGAGGAAAATTTTGGGGACTGATGAGAGTAAAATTGTTCTTTTTGGGTCCAAGGGCCACAGGCAGTTTGTGAGACGACCCCCAAACTCTGAATTCAAGCCACAGTACACAGTGAAGCATGGAGGTGCAAGCATCATGATATGGGCATGTTTCTCCTACTATGGTGTTGGGCCTATTTATCGCATACCAGGGATCATGGATCAGTTTTCATATGTTAAAATACTTGAAGAGGTCATGTTGCCCTATGCTGAAGAGGACATGCCCTTGAAATGGTTGTTTCAACAAGACAATGACCCAAAACACACTAGTAAACGGGCAAAGTCTTTGTTCCAAACCAACAAAATTAATGTTATGGAGTGGCCAGCCCAATCTCCAGACCTTAATCCAATTGAGAACTTGTGGGGTGATATCAAAAATGCTGTTTCTGAAGCAAAACCAAGAAACGTGAATGAATTGTGGAATGTTGTTAAAGAATCATGGAGTGGAATAACAGCTGAGAGGTGCCACAAGTTGGTTGACTCCATGCCACACAGATGTCAAGCAGTTTTAAAAAACTGTGGTCATACAACTAAATATTAGTTTAGTGATTCACAGGATTGCTAAATCCCAGAAAAAAAATGTTTGTACAAAATAGTTTTGAGTTTGTACAGTCAAAGGTAGACACTGCTATTTTTTTGAACACACCCCTTTCAACTAATTGCCCAATTCCACAGCCTTAAGAGCGTGCATATCATGAATGCTGGGTCTTGTTTGTTTTCTGAGAATCTACTGAACCTACTGGTAACTTGTTTGCCACGTAGCAATAAAAAAATATACTAAAAACCTTGATTATTCTGGTTAGTCACATTGTACTGCTATTATTTTGAACAAGACTGTGTGTATATATATATATATATATATATATATATATATACACTAAAGAATCACTATCAATGTAATATGACATTGCATGACTATAAATATGATTTTAACGTATCTTTGGTGTTGAATTGAAATCAACATTACAGTGTTTCCTAAGGCTATAGTAATTCTCAAGAAGCTTCAAGGTCATCAGACTTTATAGAAAATGCTATTTGCACTTTTTGTCAAAAAAATTAATGATGATGTGATGGGAGGTGTGTGCATGGACTGTTAACACCCAACTTTCTTAATTATATTACCCAAATACACACTGTAAAAAATACTTTGCTGCATTTCAACTCAGATTTACAAGTCATGTCAACAGAGATGAGTTGTCACAACTTATAAAATATAGTTGAGAAAAGTCAACTACATTTTATAAGTTATAACAACTCACCTGTAGCTATAACAACTCATAAATAATCAAGATAAAACACAGTAAGTTGAAATGACTTGTAAATCCGAGTTGATTCAACAAAAATTTTTAAGGCAGCAAAGTATTTTTTATAGTGCACCCTTCATTATTACACATGTAAAGGCTGCTGTAAAAACCTTCAAATCTTATATCACCACCAAGCACTTGTACTCATATAAAATACCAAACAAGATCCCCAAAGATCATTGGGGATTACATAATCAAAAGAAACATGTTAATTGTTCCAATATGTCAATTGGTAACACAAGGGGCATGGGTTTGAACCCTAGTGAAACATGCTGAAATAAAGTACAGACTAAATGCACTGGAAATCTCCTTGGATAAAAGCCAACTAAAAAACATTCAGAAGATCAACAACATGTTAAGCGATATTACAATAGGTACAATTACATGCAACCCAATGGTACTGTTTTTAATGTTCGGATTGAAGTCTTCATGTAAACACTTAAATTAATACAATTGAGGTAGATCGAATGCAAATGCAAATTTAGCTCATATCGAAAGGGGTGGTGTAGTCCGATCATGAAAAAAGTATGCATGTAAACGCATAATTCGTAGTATTTTCTCAATCGAAAGCAAAAATATATTGTGCACATGTGCAGAAGAATTGTCCTTAAGTTCATGTCTTATATTTACCTCTTATATCACACGATTCTCATCACAAAAACAATGCAATATCAAGGCAATGGCATCACGCATTATTAAAGACACACTATGCAATTATTTTACCTAAATATAACAGCTTCAAAGTTATTTCGGTGGTAAACAACGTCATAGTAGAGCGAATCTTCCTCCTGTTGAAGCTCGGTGAGGACGCCGCTAGCAAAACCAGCAATGCAAGCTTGAGAGAAGCGCCCCTGACAAATCTGCGAGAATCACGACTTGCTTTACGGCAACGACGTCACACACGTTAGGCTTGTTCGACTTCGGGGAGACGAAAATTACACTTTGTATGATTTCTCGCAGTACTTTGATGTCATCCGGCTGTCGGATCTTGCAGCGCCACATGAAGTCAAACAGGCCTATAAACAACAACTACACGAGCAAATCTGAGACGTGATGCACAACTATGAAAAAGTTAAGAAAGCGCATTCGGAAGAGAGTAGGAAAAGAGAATCTGATCGTGTTAGGAACCGAACAAGAATCCCACTAAGTCAGGCTTTTATTTGTTGGCGTTAGCTAAAAGACAGCACTGGATGCAACAGGGATTCTGATCTGGCGATCTTGTTGATTGACTAGTAAGTAAATCTCTTATTTGTAAACTTGTTAGGTCTATTGCGGTCTATTTTGTATGTTGTTGCACTTGCTTATAGTATGTCATGCGATTATCATGACAACAGTTGTCAATATCTCACATAATTATCAGGACATAAATAGGCCTAGAAGTTGTAAATAGTGTAAACATGCAAAATTTGCAAACTATTATGATAAATAGCAATAATCATGTATAGTGACATTATAACGACCAATGTTATGAAATAATGCAATGTACACAATTAACTTTGTAATGGCATTTTGTAATGTTTACATTACAATAAAAAACACAAATTAAATTATATAGTAGACATAGACTATAGACTGATTACTTGTGAATTTAGCTGCAATCATGTAAAAATTTTATAAGCCAGCAAACGCGGTAGGCTACTTTATTTATTATTATAGGCATACTCTACACTTATAAACTTCTTATTATCCTATTACCATCATCAGTAGTTTAGTAAACTATGCAGTAGCCTAATATTTGTATGAAATTGTGAAACATTACCTGGTCATTATCTTCTGAGGTGTACAGAGTGGGGGTGGGAAATTACGACAGCTGCAAGTATTCTCCAGCGACTCTAGGGGTCGCTGTTTGATAAAAACGGAAAATGCATAGAGCGCCTTTAAGCCTTTCTCTGCCATTGACGAGTTATCTCGTCAATTAAGAAAAAAACATTTGCATGAAAAAACGTGTCCCTGGTGAGTTTTATAAAGGTTATCTGTAATACCACGATTATCCCCTATATGGCACACTTATCCAATTTATAAAAAACGGAAGCAAAAAATATTTATTAACTTTAGACTTGGTGTATATTTTGATAATCATTCTGAATCTGGGCCCATATGTATAATGCCACTCATTGTAAAATCTTAGTCTTAAGTTTGTCAAAATTCTAAGAATGACGTCATTTAACTCTTATTCCCAGACTTTAGAATAAGTTTGATTTATAAAGCCTGCTAAGTGTTAAGACTAGGGCTGAATCCGAAATCGCATACTTACTGTGTAGGTACTGAATTTCACTGGGTACCAACTTAACGTGCGCTAAGACAGTACGTACGTTCACGTTAAGTATGGACAGCATTCGCCATGTTGACGTTATCATGCGACATGACGTAGTAGACTTGTTCGAGTTCATGCGGAACCACAAGAATCGACAGGAGATTGACATCACAATACCGCGAGAGCAACTCGAAATCAGACTTCTCCGTATGATTTCTGGAATCGCTCTCACGGTACTTTGATCTCATCCACCTGTTGGTTCTTAGAGCAGTGCATAAACTCGAACAAACCTAATACAGACATGAAAACGTATGGGTGTGTATGAGGGGCAGGTGCACTAACACCTGATTGCATCAGTAACCTTACAACTCTACTATGGTCTCTGTCAGTGTTACAGATATATTAAATGTGAAAAGAGAAGTTGGTAAGAAGGCTTTTAGATATAAAGCACCATGGGACTGGAACAGTTTACCGATTCAAATAAGGTCATCAACATCAATGCAACTATTTCAGTCATCTCTTTATGTACATTTATGTTCAATATGCTCCTGTTATTAACAGGTGATCATGTGAACTGTGTGGAAGTGTATTGGATGACTATTATATTGATGTACATTTTTTTTTTTTAGGTCATTATGATTAGCGTGTGAAGGTTAACGTGTGAAAGTTATTATGGTAAACATTTGCGAACAACTGGGGTAAGAGGGGGGTTGAGCAAGTAGTATGTTTGTATGTAATGTAAATGTATGTTATTGTGTGTATCTTGTAACATGAGTGAAATGTGTTATTTTGTTGTAGGACCCCCTTGAAAAAGAGATGACGCATCTCAAGGGGCTATCCTAAAATAAATAAATTACAAATAATTTTGTAGTGGACAAAAATACTGTAAGTAAAACAAGCAAATTGTAATTTAATATCTATTGTCACATGACAGCTGTGCTTGAATACAAACTAGACAATGCAGGCAATATGATTATATACATTTTAGTGAAGCAATCTTTTGTATTTACTTAAAACAACAGGAAACATGAATAAAAAATGAATGAATAAAACCATCACAATAAATGAAAACGTATAGAAGTGAATCCCATACGAAACAAAACTTTATTCAAATGTAAACCATCACAAATTTACTTTCATCTCAACACAGCTGTGACAATTCTACAGCTTTATTTTGATGAATCAGCTGAGCACTTTGTGGTATATCCTGTGTCTGTCGGGGTGCTGAGGAGTCCTGTGTAACGTATCGAAATCACACGATTGGCTGGTCTCCGGTCAATTGCTTTGCTTTCCCGTGGCATCATGGGAAAGCTGGGATAGAAGTGTCCATCCGATGCACGCTTCAGAATCTGGGCGGACTCAGTAGGGCATCCGGGGATTTCTCGCCTACTGATTTTATGGATACTGAGGATTCGGACATACTTCTCTGTTCACGTGCTGTTTCCCCTACTACATTTTCAGTAAGTAGGCGGTTTCGGACAATACTTAAGTACACGTGCCTCTGAATCTCGCGAGAAATAGTCCAAAATCCCGCTAATTCTCGCCTACCCTTTTACGTATACTGAGGTTTCGGACATACTATTCGTTCGCCTCCTGCTTTTTGCCTACTATAT
Source organism: Paramisgurnus dabryanus (assembly GCF_030506205.2). Taxonomy (NCBI): domain Eukaryota; kingdom Metazoa; phylum Chordata; class Actinopteri; order Cypriniformes; family Cobitidae; genus Paramisgurnus; species Paramisgurnus dabryanus. The sequence continues at coordinate 37,310,604 of NC_133341.1, read as the reverse complement.
AGTATGGCAGTATGCGGTTTCAGATTCAGCCTAGGTCTCTGCTCATAAATTATTTAAGGGAGCTGGAGAGGTCTCCTAACCTAGTTAAGAGTAACAAGAGGGCAGCAGAGAGGCGGAGGATCATGCACTTTACAACAAAGAATGTGTTAGAATTACTTTAATTCAAATGTATTTCTATAGCACTTTTGACAAATTTCTTGTTGCATTGTTTCAAAGCAGCAAATTGACAGTAAATATATGTTAGTATATAGACAGTAGATAGGAATTAATATAACATTATGAAATATAAAGAGTATAGGGTTTTTTATACAATGTATATTATATTACACAATATAATATGCCGTATGAAACTTATTCAAGTGCTTGCACATTACCAAGAGTTTTATGAGATTATGAAGACAGCATACTTAAATGGTATATACATTTGCATAATATACACTGTGAAAAGTTAAAGTTGGATCAAATTATTGATATTGCCTAAAAATGTGATGTTTTTCAACGTGCATGGACCACTGCTCTTTCGATATACATGACATCCCTGGGCTCTTTCATTCGAAAACATAGCATTTCCTACAACTGCTATGCGGACGACACTCAACTCCACTTTTCGTTCCACCCTGATGATCCCACGGTTTCTGCCCATATCTCGGCATGCCTGAAGGACATCTCACTCTGGATGAAGGATCACCATCTCCAGCTTAACCTTGCGAAGACAGAACTGCTTGTCATATCATCTGAACCAAAGATTCAGCACAACCTTTCCATTTGTTAGGTTCCTCGACCATCACGCTTTACAGGACGGCCAAAAACCTGGGAGTGGTCATTGATGATCGGCTTAGCTTCACGGAGCATGTTGCCAGCACCACTCGCTCTTGTAGATTCATCCTCTACTGTCACACCGAGGGGCTGGCTGTCAATAGGCTAAAGCCACGCCCCTCTTCAACTTCCACCTCGAGGAGGTCCCCAAAGCCAACCCAATGACCAGACAACAACAAGGACAGGTAAGTATAAAAATAATTCTTTATTGATTTACTAAATAGTTAAAATGTTCTTGGGAAATGGGGAAGGGGGAATTAAAACTAATATCCGTCTCTGCCCTCCAGGTGGGCTGCGGACAGGGAACAAGGGGCAACGGAATGTCCAGGACACTGAGGACCAGGGGGGAGGCGTGGGACTCAGGCTCCAACCTGGTCTCTGCTATCCGTGGCACGCTCCTTTGTCCTCCTGGAGGCAGAATCAAAAGGGAATAAGTGTGGTGGAGTTTATTTAGGCTGCGTACCTGGGCCTCCTTAGTGTGGGCTCACAATGTTTCGTCGCGTCACTCAGTATTTCCTCTTTCTCCTCCACAGGTAACAACTTAAGCACAAAGCACAGTTAATCAGCTTTGAATGGCTCTCACCTCTCTGCTGGATACAGCGTACCGTAAGTACAGGTTTCTTCGATCTCTCCTCAGGTTATTCACTCTCTCGCTGTTCTCTCCTTCACAGGTATCAACTTGGACACAGAAGCACAGTTAATCGGCTTTGAATGGCTCTCACCTCTCTGCTGGACACAGCGTACCGTAAGTACAGGTTTTTTCGATCTCTCCTCAGATTATTCACTCTCTCTGATCTTTCCTTCACAGGTATCAACTTGGACACAGAAGCACAGTTAATCGGCTTTGAATGGCTTTCACCTCTCTGCTGGACACAGCGTACCGTAAGTACAGGTTTCTTCGATCTCTCCTCAGATTATTCACGCTCTCTGTTCTTCCCTTCACAGGTATCAACTTGGACACAGTGTCTAGTGGAGCAAGTCGTCCCTACGTGGCGTCGGGGGCGAACCCTCTCGACGGCTGTGCGGTGGCAGGGGGGTGGGATAGCTCAACGTCTCACTGGGCCGAGCGCTTCCCTTTCCTCACAATGCTGCTGCTTCTTCAGCTCTTCATTTCCGCTCGCCGCACCCACCAAATGTCTAGGCGGGCAAGGATCGTCCCGGGGCACAGTGCTACTTTCTGGGATCTGAAACACGCTCACAACATATGTAAAGTTGTATTAAGCTAAGGCCGGCAGCCTCTTGGTCTTCCCTTAGCGAAGTGTGTGAAGGCGGGGGTCTGTCAGACAAGACATACAGCAATCCACAGCAACCCACAGCAATGTACAACACCACGTCAAAATTAAAGGTTTTCACAGCACAAAAACTCACCCACCACGCTCAGTGCACAAAAAGGACTCCCATCTTCCTTTGCTTCACTTCAGGCAGATCTGGCGATAGATAATGCGGCCCAGCTAGTGGTGTCGTCGTTGTGGCTGCTTCGGTAAAACGTCCACTCGGCTCACCCACCACGCTATTATAGGGGCGGGGCCGTTTTCTTCCTCCTGGAAGAGTCTAACATACAGTTAGAACGATACACAAGACATTTACAACTTGCACTTGGTACTCACAACAATGTCAGTTTCAATCCCCGGTTTCTCTTGGTCTCCATTCATTAAACACTCCGTGTTTTTTTTCAACCTTTAAGGTTCGGGATGCCTTCGTAAGTATACTAAGGTAATCAACAAGACTTCGGATCAACGTTTCTAAAAAGCCTCCGTTGCAGTGCTCCTTTAACTCACAGCCCCGTCCTTTTCGCCTCCCCGGGCTGCCGCACTCTTTCCTCTCGCTATAAGCGCTCTTGTGGATCAACGGCGCCCTCCGGCTCTTCCAAGGACGGGGCGTGTGGTTCAGTCTGCCCTAGGCAATAAAAAGGCTCTCATGCCCGAAACAACTCTTCATTATAACACCAACAACCAGCCGGGTGCAGTGCTCCTTTAACTCGCTCACAGCTCCGTCCTCTTTTGCCTCTCTTGGCTGCCGTACTCTCTCCTCTCACTCTAAGCGCTCTGTGGATCAACGGCGCCCTCCAGCTCCTCCGAGGACGGAGCGTGTGATTTGGGTCTGCCCTAGGCAGTAGTGGACCTCGTGCCTGAAACAACAACTCTCCCCTTGTGTGCTGCTACAGCTCCATTTATGTGGCCTGTCCTCATCTCTTCCTCCAATCAGAGCTGCTACTTTAATGTGCTGCACCTGTGGCTCGTTTCTGCATAATTTGCGTTGCCCGGGAGACTAGGAAGTGAAGGGTGCATTTAAAAATTCTGTCCGGGCGGAACCTCTCCTCTCCATTTTCGGTTCCGCCCTAAGTCACCCGGTGACATCCTCCCCCGCCAATCCGTTCTAGTCCCTAGAACGGGCTCTTCATAGGGACGGGTAAAAATGGTGTAGGGTCTTTCTTTAAAAACAGGATGGCCTGGCACGGGGTTGGGCTGCGGACCCTGCGTTGTCGGTCATTGGGCGACCTTGGTTACTCAACTCGAGGTGGAACCCTGCCGACTACGCCAAAATCTGTCACACCGAGGGGCTGGCTGTCAATAGGCTAAAGCCACGCCCCTCTTCAACTTCCACCTCGAGGAGGTCCCCAAAGCCAACCCAATGACCAGACAACAACAAGGACAGGTAAGTATAAAAATAATTCTTTATTGATTTAATAAATAGTTAAAATGTTCTTGGGAAATGGGGAAGGGGGAATTAAAACTAATATCCGTCTCTGCCCTCCAGGTGGGCTGCGGACAGGGAACAAGGGGCAACGGAATGTCCAGGACACTGAGGACCAGGGGGGAGGCGTGGGACTCAGGCTCCAACCTGGTCTCTGCTATCCGTGGCGCGCTCCTTTGTCCTCCTGGAGGCAGAATTAAAAGGGAATAAGTGTGGTGGAGTTTATTTAGGCTGCGTACCTGGGCCTCCTTAGTGTAGGCTCACAATGTTTCGTCGTGTCACTCAGTATTTCCTCTTTCTCCTCCACAGGTAACAACTTAAGCACAAAGCACAGTTAATCAGCTTTGAATGGCTCTCACCTCTCTGCTGGACACAGCGTACCGTAAGTACAGGTTTCTTCGATCTCTCCTCAGGTTATTCACTCTCTTGCTGTTCTCTCCTTCACAGGTATCAACTTGGACACAGAAGCACAGTTAATCGGCTTTGAATGGCTCTCACCTCTCTGCTGGACACAGCGTACCGTAAGTACAGGTTTTTTCGATCTCTCCTCAGATTATTCACTCTCTCTGATCTTTCCTTCACAGGTATCAACTTGGACACAGAAGCACAGTTAATCGGCTTTGAATGGCTCTCACCTCTCTGCTGGACACAGCGTACCGTAAGTACAGGTTTCTTCGATCTCTCCTCAGATTATTCACGCTCTCTGTTCTTCCCTTCACAGGTATCAACTTGGACACAGTGTCTAGTGGAGCAAGTCGTCCCTACGTGGCGTCAGGGGCGAACCCTCTCGACGGCTGTGCGGTGGCAGGGGGGTGGGATAGCTCAACGTCTCACTGGGCCGAGCGCTTCCCTTTTCTCGCTGCCGTTAGGCGTTCGAACGCTGGACAGGGGCGCCCCATTGTAGAGGCCACGGGACGATGAGATCGCTTCACCTCGCTCTCTGCAACAATAAGACTCGCACAGTTGACCGTATTGAATGATAATAGTCACAAATCGTACTCACAATGCTGCTGCTTCTCCAGCTCTTCTTTTCCGCTCGCCGCACCCACCAAATGTCTAGGCGGGCAAGGATCGTCCCGGGGCACAGTGCTACTTTCTGGGATCTGAAACACGCTCACAACATATGTAAAGTTGTATTAAGCTAAGGCCGGCAGCCTCTTGGTCTTCCCTTAGCGAAGTGTGTGAAGGCGGGGGTCTGTCAGACAAGACATACAGCAATCCACAGCAACCCACAGCAATGTACAACACCACGTCAAAATTAAAGGTTTTCACAGCACAAAAACTCACCCACCACGCTCAGTGCACAAAAAGGACTCCCATCTTCCTTTGCTTCACTTCAGGCAGATCTGGCGATAGATAATGCGGCCCAGCTAGTGGTGTCGTCGTTGTGGCTGCTTCGGTAAAACGTCCACTCGGCTCACCCACCACGCTATTATAGGGGCGGGGCCGTTTTCTTCCTCCTGGAAGAGTCTAACATACAGTTAGAACGATACACAAGACATTTACAACTTGCACTTGGTACTCACAACAATGTCAGTTTCAATCCCCGGTTTCTCTTGGTCTCCATTCATTAAACACTCCGTGTGTTTTTCAACCTTTAAGGTTCGAGATGCCTTCGTAAGTATACTAAGGTAATCAACAAGACTTCGGATCAACGTTTCTAAAAAGCCTCCGTTGCAGTGCTCCTTTAACTCACAGCCCCGTCCTTTTCGCCTCCCCTGGCTGCCGCACTCTTTCCTCTCGCTATAAGCGCTCTTGTGGATCAACGGCGCCCTCCGGCTCTTCCAAGGACGGGGCGTGTGGTTCAGTCTGCCCTAGGCAATAAAAAGGCGCTCATGCCCGAAACAAGTCTTCAGTATAACACCAAGGACCAGCCGGGTGCAGTGCTCCTTTAACTCGCTCACAGCTCCGTCCTCTTTTGCCTCTCTTGGCTGCCGTACTCTCTCCTCTCGCTCTAAGCGCTCTGTGGATCAACGGCGCCCTCCAGCTCCTCCGAGGACGGAGCGTGTGATTTGGGTCTGCCCTAGGCAGTAGTGGACCTCGTGCCTGAAACAACCACTCTCCCCTTGTGTGCTGCTACAGCTCCATTTATGTGGCCTGTCCTCATCTCTTCCTCCAATCAGAGCTGCTACTTTAATGTGCTGCACCTGTGGCTCGTTTCTGCATAATTTGCGTTGCCCGGGAGACTAGGAAGTGAAGGGTGCGTTTAAAAATTCTGTCCGGGCGGAACCTCTCCTCTCCATTTTCGGTTCCGCCCTAAGTCACCCGGTGACACTACAATATTAAGAAAATTAGACCTTTCCTAAATGAGCCCCTCTACGCAGGTCCTAGTCCAAGCTCTTGCCCTGTCCAGGCTGGACCAGAGTCGTATAATAACAGAGTTACGAAACGCTTTGATCTCGCCGCCGCTCGGTCACGTGATTCATGTAACGTTCTACAGTTCCAAACCAAGCAGGGCTGTCAATCTGTTTGCATAGGTTTTCAGCTATTTTAGGTAAATATTAGCTTGTAATGGGAATTGATCACTATACTTACTATGTTTATAACGTTTTTTTTTACTAGGGAGTGATGGAAATACAGTAAATCAGTTAATAAAGATAAACAGTTAATTGTGACCCAAAGATAACTGTGGTTATCTATACCAACTACAGCAACACAGTTTATCTTTTATTTTTGTAGCAAAATATGGCTATATAAATGGCTATGAATCTGCTAAAAACATAATTCCTACACTTTTACTATATTAAAATCACAAAAAAGATCGCCAACACGGTTATTTGTAACAGTGAAGCATAACAGAAACACACTAAATTCATATTTAATTGTATTTATAGTACACATTAAATGTTAATATAATTATACATGATTTTCGAGGATACATCACTCGTATTACTTACCAAACACAATGAAACACATAGCAGCAAAGCAGTGTGACTTTCTTATAAGGCCTTTAGCTTGTCGCTGTTGCCCCCTAGTGTTACTCGTAATATATAAAAAAGATAAGTATAAAGTAGATGGCCACCAGTAATACAATTTTAAACCATAAAATCTATATTATTCACACATTATACACAACTCATTCAAATCTAAAAATTTTACTAGTTATTATTAACGATAATCATTACCTACAGCAGAGTTCATAAAATATCACTGTTGACTATATTAATGAAATGTCCGAAAATGTAAAGAGAAACGGTAATTTCATCGATTTACCAGCAGGTGCCATTGAAATGAATGGGCTTCAGTGCTGCGTTTGGAACTATGCGTCACTACCGGTCACTACATGAAACGCTGTTACTTCCGCATTCCATTCTTACAACGGACGTCTATGTGAGTGTCGTAACTCTATTATTATACGACTCTGGGCTGGACTACTGCAATATGCTACTGGCTGGGCTTTCAGCCTGCACAACCAAACCCGTACAGATGATTCAGAACGCAGCGGCAAGAGTGGTCTTCAATGAACCAAAGAGGGCGCACGTCATTCCTCTCTTTGTCAAGTTACACTGGCTTCCTATAGCAGCTCACATCAAATATAAAGCTCTGTTCCCTCCTTGAAAACCACCACTGGGTCAGCACCCCCTTACCTTCGCTTACTTATAGAGCCTTATGTACCCTCTCGATCACTGCGCTCTGCCACCGAACGATGGCTTGTGGTGCCATCTCAAAAAGGGAAAAAAACACTAGCGCGTACCTTCTCAGGAGCTGTTTCACAACTGTGGAATGATCTGCCGGTCGTGACACGATCTGCCGACTCTGTAGTTGTCTTTAAGACTTTGCTAAAAACCCCTTTACTTCCACCATAACCACACTTCCTAATACAGTACTTACTATCTTTCTCTGTTTTTCCTTTCTCTTTATTTGTAAATTTCTTAAAAAAAATTACTAACCAACCCTTAGCTATGTATATTGTGTTGGACTTGATAAGACATTTCCAGTGCACTTATGTATTGCTGTTCTTATGTTGCCATAATTGCTTCTATTGTTTACCTCAGACAAAAGCGTCTGCTAAATCAGTGGTTCTTAACGTTATTCCTGAAGGCCCTCTGCTCTGCACATTTTGTATGTCTCCCTTATTTAACACAAATCATCAGCTCATTAGAAGAGATCTCTATGAACTGAACTGAGTCTGTCAGATAAAAGAGACATGCAAAATGTGCAGAGCATTGGGCCTCCAGGAACGGAGTTAAGAAACATTGTGCTAAATGACTAAATGTAAATGTTAAACTGAGGGTCTTCTTCCTCCTTTTAGTTTTCAGCTTACATATTCCACCATCTAAATGAGGAATCAGCACAGAGTGAGCACAACTGGCTTTTTTAGGTGATGAGAGCGGAGACTCTCATTGATTTATAACACGTTATGCCCAAAACACACATTACTAATTACATGAATAGAAACAACGCTTTTAGACTATGCTTGGCACACAAACCATTTTTACAATCGTAATTAGAAAAAGTAGATTTTCAACACTTTTCGACCGTGCGCTTTAGATAATGCGCTTAGATTGTTAAAATAAGGCCCATCAACTGTTTCCACGATTTGTTTATTTTTTTGCATGTTAAATATCAAAGGATTGTATTTATTAGTAATCATTATTTGAGCTGTGAATAGTCATTAGGATGCTTTTGGGATAGTTTTGAATGTGTATTGGGCTGGCTCTGTGCAGACGTTTAGTTCAGATTATATAGAATGTACATGTCACAGGTCGGAGAAGCGGACCGCCCGTCGCGGGTCACGCTCCTCCTAGTTCCACCCCAAGGAGGTCCCAAAACACCCCAATGACCAGACCGACACAGTATTAAAATTTGACAACTTTTATTAAATATTAAAATCTCTTAGGGGGAAAATTAAATAGTTAAAAGGACATCATCCTCGTGTTCGTTCGCTTTCTCTCTCCACAGGCTGCGGGCTCTCCACTTGGGACAACATACAGTAAGTACGGCACAGACAGGGTTCTCCTCGTGTTCGTTCTCCTTCTCTCTCCACCGGCTGCGGGCTCTCCACTTGGGACAACGTACAGCAAGTACGGCACAGACAGGGTTCTCCTCGTATTCGTTCGCTTTCTCTCTCCACAGGCTGCGGGCTCTCCACTTGGGACAACGTACAGCAAGTACGGCACAAACAAGGTTCTCCTCGTGTTCATTCTCTTTCTCTCTCCACAGGCTGCAGGCTGGGACACACAGATACAATTATTCAAACGCTGATTGGTCCTCACCTATCCTACTTTGGGACAACGTACAATAAGTACGGCACAGACAGGATTCTCCTTGTGTTCGTTCTCTTTCGCACTCCACAGCGACACTCTTGAACAGATGGCAGTCAGCTTTCACAGATGGATGATTTTGATCTGGAAAAGTGGTGGACTTACGGTAACCGGACTCTCTCTATTTGCTAGATGATTCGAGACTGTAGTGATGTCACGTTGGGGACAAGCCCTCTCAATGATCGCTGCGGTTGCAGAGGGGAAAATGCCACGCTGTCTCACCAAGCCGAGTGCTGCCCTCTCCTCGCCATTTGCTAGGCGGTAGAACACGGGACAGACGGGATCTACTACACCTCTCTCTGCAACAGTAAGTGTTATAGAAGAATGTACAAGCAGCATTCATTCTTAGTTGTACTCACGCAGCCTCTAGGGGTCCAACTCTTCACCACCACTCTTAAAATAAACCCGGATGCACAGAAACGACTGCTACAAACACCACAATAATACTATATGTCCAGAGCGTACTCACAACATATGCCAGATAATAGTAACTGGGACCGGCAGCCTCTTCGTTCTCTTACGGCGAGGTGAGCGAAGGCGGGGGTTTTCTGACAGTACACACACAGCAGTACACAGCACCACGTCAAAGTGAAATTTCCACAACAACACAAATTCACCCACTGCACTCCAAGTGAACACTTAGGACGCCCGTCTTCCTCCACTTCACCGGGTTCTGTTTGGCGATGTTTGGCACGGCCCAGTCCATTTTTACGTCGCTGTGATAGCCCCAGTTGATCCTCCTTCAGCTCCCCCACCACACTATTTTAGGGGTAGGGCCGTCCTCTTCCCTTTTCCAGAGTTATTCACTACGAAACAGGTTAGTGCAAAGTGTGTCTTCAAACTTAGTTTTATACTCACAATCGCTGTAAGCTTCCTTCTAATGTTATCCTCCTTGTTCCACACAGGCGATCAACTCTAGCCACACAGAATGGGGCGTTTCTTCCCCCAACAGGATTGCACAGCAAATTCACTTATGTCACAATATCTTCAGTATATGGAAAACACTCACGCTAACTCCACTTCTCCTTTTGTTTTGTTTCAGTTCCCAGTATTCTCCGATCGTCTTCCAACCATTAAGGTTTACTACGTCCCATACAGCCACGCCAGCTTCAGCTGAACTCCTTCACACGACCACGCCGTCCTTCCGCCCGGACCAGCCCCGCACTCTTTCCGCCCGCTTCCTAGCGGTTGCCGCATCAGCGGAGCCAGCGAGCTCTTCGGAGGCTCGTGTTTACGGTCTCGCCCAAGGCGGAAGTTCACTCTCCCGAAATCGCGCGCCTTCTGCTTCTTCAGCCCGTCTTTTAAGTCTGCATTAATCATATCCCCCGCCCAGTCAATAATCGCTGCCTCCTTTGCACACCTGTGATGAATCTGGCCTAATTTCGCTGCCATGGAAACCCAGGAAGTAAACGGGGGTTTGATAAATTTGCTCCGGGCGGAACCTCTCCTCTCTATTTTTGGTTCCGCCCTAAGTCACCCTGTGACATACATGTAAACAAACATTTTTATCAGCCTGCTATGTTCAGGTTACATGTAAACTGTACTGTAAATGTGTTCATCGTGAACATTTGCATTCTACCTAGCTACACGCCAACAGCTTCTCTTATTCCATTAATAATAATCATTTGGGAATTAAGGTAGATCAGGTAAGATTAATAATAAACGGAGAATTTGTGAATTAAGAATAATATTGAATCAAATATTTAAATGTCTATGATCACAAAGGAATCATTTAACTTAACAAATAAGCAAGGAATAATTGACGACGGGACATTGAATTATTTGAAAATAATGCACACCTAAGATTATAAAAGTAAAATATGATGGACCAGAAAAGGTCTAGCCTAAGCAATCCGGTGCACAGGTTAGAAAAAGGAAGGGAAGAAACGTGCAAAAGATGTAGTTATTTTACTCCTAATAAATATTATATGTATATTATGAAATTTAAAATCTTTAACTTTATGTTGCTTAGCCTACTAAAAAAATCACAACCGCACTATTCTAATCTGGATGTATTTAACGGATTACATTGTTGATATGATTAACTTTCTAAGTATGATACATTGTGCATGCTGACATATGCATTTGGATAAAGAGATAATTCAACCAAAAACCACAATTGTCTTTATTAGTATTATGTTAGACTGTATTTAATGCACATCTACAGGCTCTTAACAAGAACACCTCTGTGGCCCTGCTATCATAATAAATCCTGGGCAGATGTAAGTAGGGTTGCCATCTTTGATTTGTGAAAAACCGGGACACTCAGATGAAATGTATTTTTGTTTTGTTTTTTGGAGGGGGGGTCAACTAATATTTGCAAATATACTATGTTAACAGTTGTAGGACTCTATTCCCTCTCTAACCTATATTTGTCCTGACGTAGATGCTTTCCCTGAAGTAGATGCACTCACTCTGGACTCCTTTCTACATTAAAGGCGAAGTCCATGATGTTTGAAAGCCAATGTTGATATTTGAAATCACATAAACAAACACGCCCCTACCCCAATAGAATCTGGACCTTCTGTTGCTAAACCTGCCCCACACATACGCAATCCGGCAAGTATGCCGGTTAGTAGACACGCTCCTTACTGCTGATTGGCTATAAGTGTGTTTTGGTTGTCGGCCCGACCCCTTTTCCAAAGCGTTTTTCAAACTTCGTGGACTCCGCCTTTAAATACATACATTAAATACATTTTTGTATAAATATTGTGTAAACATATACTGCATAATTATATTCTATTATAAAATATAATCATTTGTACAAATATAGGATATATTCTTTAGCAATTAAAACATGATTACATGTATTATAATAGATTATAAACAACTTTTTGTTTTTGTTAACTTAGTAAATTTGGGCAACCTAAAACTGACATTTCTCACCTCTTTTTCCATGTGTATTTCTCATCCCTTTTTGCTGCCTGCAGAAGTCTTGGCTGTCCCTCAATAAATGCTTTAAACTCCAAGCATGATAATTTAAAGTTTAATCTAACTTGAAGTTCAGCTTTGACCAACCCACTGATCGTTTTAAAAGCTGACTAGCAACTTAACTCAAACTATTTCATCCAGGATGTGTGTGTGGAATCTGTGGATGCGACGCGTGCGACCAACCGACAGCATAGGTAGTTGCTAGGCGATAAGTTGAGCTTCCAATCAAATAAAAGTAAACGCCTGGCCAATCCACTGTGTTACCTGTTCTATTTTACCCGGTTACAGACACAGGATTGGATGAACACAGAAACAGTGGAAGGAAACGCTTTAATTTGAAACCAGGAAATTCTGCTTTAAAAGTTCATTTTCACAAAAAACTGGGACAATTCGTGTTCTGGGAAAGAATATACATTTTCCGGGACAGTGACTCAAAAAAGAGAACAATCCTGGAAAAACCAGGACGGGTGGCAACGCTAGGTGTAAGTGATAACCCTAACACAAAAAATGTAAGACAGACAGGGTTTAGGGGTTTTAGCATTTAGAATACATTGAAACATTTAATTTTGTGAGCTTTTGTTTAGAGGTGCTTGTTGGTACAAATGAATTAATTATTAACTGGTGATGGGATTGGGGCGCTGAATAGGGGGTTCGCCCAGGGTGGCACGCAAGCTTGAAAGCCACTGAAACTAAGAGACAAATATCCAATATATCAGTGGAAATAAAAGCATACACAACATTCAGAATAACCAGAAATATCACGTGCAGATGTTACTGGAAAACAAAATATTACTGGAAAACACTTAAGAAATCTTATTTTACAAGATAGAAAAGTTAATACACTTTAAGGCCTCGGCTCAATAACATAACACAACATTAATGTGTTGGAGTGATCATTCATTCAGATCCATTCAGAAAAAAACACTGGATCCTCCCACTGAAAGAGTTTTTACTGAAAGTGCCTCCAGATGTTCTTCAGGTGTGAAATAGAGATGTGCGTTTGTGATGTCAGATGAAGGTGGAGTCGAGTGCGCTGCTATCGTGAACATTGCGAGCACGAGCCTCAAACAACTGTTTGATGAGAGCAGATTTCTCCTGCTCCAGCTGTGCAATGCGATCGCTCTTCTCACTTACTTCCTGCAGGTAAGAAAATTTGACAAGGAGCTGATAAAAAACCTTCTCACATTTAAAAAATGTAATTGCTTAATATGTCGCATTTCTTTCATGTCAGATAGTTAAATATTGATTAATTCTGTTAACACTTTACAAGAAGGCTTAATGCAATAGCTAACATAAAAATAAAAGTGAACAATCCATTCAAAATAAATTAATGTGGATTTCAATAAATTTTTTAGACTTGACACCAATATTTAAATAAATCTTAAAAAGCTATCTCATGATGAAGAACATGTGACCTGTGTAAGGAGGCGGTTATGCTCCTTCAGGACGTGGATTGCTTGAGGAGGTGCTGGAATGGGGGCTGAAGGAGCAACGCTAGTGGACGTTGAGGTCCCAGAAGGGGACGTCTAGATAAAAACAGAGAAACACAAACATGTCTTTTTACTGATTATCAATAAAATATTGTTGCTCATTTATGGCTATTCTTAGTTTTGTACAAATGGGAGAAAACTTCTAGAAATGTTCATCTTTCATATAAAATGAAAACCTAGCATTTACATCTATGCATTTAACTGACACGTTTATCCAAAGTGATTTATAGTGCTTTTAATCATTATCTGTGTTCCCTGTGAAACAAACCCATTACCTTTTGCTAATGCAATTGAGCTACAGCTTTGCAACAATGTGCTATAGAATTAAATCTAAACTGAATTAATCTCAATTAGAAATAATCATATAAAAGAAAGCTTAATTACTATCAGGTATCTTTACTAGGGATGCACCGAATCCAGATTTTTTAGGTTCGGCCGAATCCCGAATCCACCGTTTAAGATTCGGCCAAATCCGAAACCGAATACCGAATCCTACTCGCATCCTTATTCCATTAACACAGTAAAACACATTAATGAATTAAACAACGTCCACAATAGTGTATTTTTCATTTTATTTAATTTTAACTGTACATTATGCCAGGATGACAAGTTGGAAAAACCATTTTGACAAATACTATAAGCCTATGCATAATGAAAGCGATGCGTTGCGACACGCTCGTTTTTACAATAAGCAAGCAGCTCCGCGCTGAAAACTATATTTAACTTTGAGTGAGAAGCTCCGCTCGTCAATGTCAGGTTTCACACGGCCGTCCAATTACAGTGGAGGAGGGGTGGGAGATTACCACAGCAACCAACCGGCTCACAGCTGAAGCATCACAGCTACCAAGCGCTCGGCTGAAAAACAGCTGGAATTTGGCGTCCTCAAGGCGTTTTCAGCCGTGTTTAAAAGTTTTGGTGTGTCCAGCCCCTAAGGCTCACCGAAAGAAAAAGCTCATCTCCACGTCAGCACCCGATGTGTGTAATCTACGGCCGCGTGACGTCGACCTGCGTAGCGCAAGCCTAGGGTTCGGTTCGGTGGAAAAAAAAATCTAGGATTCGGCCGAATCCGAACCCCGTCAAAAAGCCCAGTATTTGGCCGAATCCGAATCCTGGATTCGGTGCATCCCTAATCTTTACGGATCTTTTTATTGGTTTATACCAACCGTTGCTGAAAATGAAATTAAATCACTGAGGCAGCGAGTGACGTCTTGAAGTTTAGGAAGAAGAATGTTTAACCGACTCTGAGAAGATCCATTCAAAGATGCCTGATGACAGAACACGGCACAAAACAAACAAACATGTTAATAGATGTAAAACAAAACACCTTTCAAACTGGCAGTTATTTGACTGCTAATAAAAAAAAACGCACCTCGACCAGGGAGATGTTAATAATTTTAGACCAATCTCAAATCTTCCTTTTCTTTCTAAAATGTTAAGAAAAGTAGTGGCAACCAAGATATACGCGTTCTTAGTGGATAATAATACGTATGAAAAATGACAATCAGGATTTAAGATCCACCATAGCAAAGAGACCGTACTGCTTAGAGTCACAAATGACCTTTTATTAACATCCGATCGTGGTGAAATCTCTATTCTTATTTTACTAGATGCCCCGGTTAAATATGGCATACCGCAGGGATCAGTCCTAGGCCATATCCTATTCTCGTTATACATGTTAGCTCTAGGAGACATTATTAGGAAAAACAACATGTTTTCACTGCTATGCGGTTGATACCCAGCATTACATTTCCTCATATCCTAGCGAAACCCACCAGTTTTCTAAGCTAACAGACTGTATTAGCGATATTAGTGACTGGACGGCAAATAACTTCCTTATACTAAACTCCAATAAGACAGATTATTATTATTGAACCAAATCGCTCCAAACTAAATATGTCCGATTACAAGCCATAGATGGCTGCACTGTGGTGCCGTCTTCCACAGTCAAGAACCTAGGAGTGATGTTCGACAGCAATCTAGCTTTCAATAGTCATATCTCCAACATCTGCTGCACAACATTCTTCCATCTTAGAAATATCTAAAAAAATTATGTCATATGCTGTCTGCATCAGATGCAGAAAGGCTTATCCATGCTTTTATGACCTCACGAATAGATTATTGCAACTCGTTACTCGGGTGATGTCACACAAATCAGGTAAATAAGTTTCGGCTGGTTCAAAACGCAGCCGCAAGAGTGCTCACTCGATTTAAGAAGTATGACCACATAAGCCCAATTTTGTCATCTTTACACTGGTTACTGGTTAAATATTGCATAGATTTTAAAATATTAGTAATCACCTATAAAGCCTTAAATGGCCTTACACCTTTGTATGTTAGAGAATTACTATCAGAATACAATCAGTCACGTACAATCGGGTTGCAAAATTCTGGTAACTTAATTATCAAAATTATCTAAATGTGGTAAATCCTTTTACTCCTTAGCCCCGCTGTATTGTGGAATGATTTGCCAAAAAACGTTGAGAATCCGACACAGTCGATCAATTTAAGTCTAAACTAAAGACATTTCTCTTTAACAAAGAATTCACATAATTTGTCTAGTAAATTTACTCATCCTGCAATAGTTAGCATGTCTGGAAAAAAGGATTAGCAAACTCATCTGGGTAATATATTTATGCCGCTGTGGTTAGCCTGTCTGGAACCGAGTAGATATTAAACCACAATACTGAATGACACTTGCATTACATGTGAACGGCCACTACGCTAATTGATTTTGTTTCTCTTTTCCTATCTTGTCCTCATTCCTGAGGACAATGGGACTAACAGATCCAGCTCTGGCTGCCTTGGGAGGTCATCACGCCACTGATCTACTGGCCTCCCTACAAAGTGATGACCTGCTGATGTTAGACCACGACCACTGGCTGCCTATTCTACTTATCCGTGTATACATACATATATGTTTTACCTATTATATAATATATCCTCTATAGAATCAGCTATGTTTGGCTCTCTCCCAAGGTTTTTTCCCCCTCCTAGGACTTTTCCCACAGGGTTTTTCTCCTGGAAAGGTTTTTTTCAACCCCTGGGGAGTCTGCTGACATTGGCTTAACTTAGCATCCTCTTACATAGGTTGCATTTTTACTATGCTCGATAGTATGGTTAATATTAACTGCTGTATTCTGCTGTTTATGTTTTAAGATTTTACTGTGTTTTTTCCTGCATCTATTAATTTACAATTTAACAATTGTGAAAAGCTCTATAGTAATAAAATTGAATTGAAAAAATTTAATAGATGCAAAATCCTTCAATTGTGTCTGACATGTTTTCTTGTAAATGACCATCTTTTATCAGACTCTTAATGGAACAGTATAAAACAGTATTTCTGAATGATATGAGTTCGGTATTATGGGGATTCAAACTAAATATTTGATGAACGTATAATATGTTTTAAAGCACTCAGTCGGAGGCTTTTGCCTCTGAGCTCCTCATATCTATGTATATGTGTGTGTGTTTATAAAACAAAAGCCTTTTGCAGTTCAATAATGACAGTTTTATTGTGTTAAATTGTGCTTCCCTGAATCTTATTTGTCTGTACGCATGTGCGCTGTCTGTGGTTGTAGAGCTAATTAAGGATCAGTCTCTGGATATACTGGAGTTAGGGTCAGTTGATGCTTATTTCCTGTATACCTAACAGTGATAAAAAAGTAGTTCACTTAAATATGAAAATTCACTCAGATATGTATCCACCCTTAAACTTCCTTTCTTGAGTTGAACACAAATCAACTTTGTTTTTGTGTTGGTTTATGTTCGTGGAAGTCGTACATCTGGGATGGTATGAGGGTGAAAAAATTAATAAAGATTTTTTATTTTTGGGTAAACTATTCCTGTAACTAATCAAAACAAAAGGCCTTTGAACTGATGTCCTAAAGGGTAAGCAACAGCAAAAAATTATATTTCAACAAAAAACAGTCATATATTACTAATATGAGTCTTTTAAGTTGACCTTAATAGAAAAAATAAAATGAAAACATAGTCATGTGATCCTTTATGTATGATTGGTCACTTTTATAATCAACAGTGCCGCACTACACTAGAAATACTGTATCATGACTTATATATATTTGGATCACATTCTATGGGCCCTATTTTAACGATCTGAAACGCAAGTGCGAAGCGCAACGCGCAAGTGAGTTTGTGGGCGGATCTTGGGCGCTGTTGCTATTTTCCCGGCGTGAGAAATAACTCTTGCGCCGGGCGCAAATCAATAAGGGGTTGGTCTGAAGTAGGTTCATTATTCATAGGTGTGGTTTGGACGTAACGTCAAATAAACCAATCAGAACGCTATCCAACATTCCCTTTAAACGCAAGGGCGCAAGTTACATGGCGGGTTGCTATTATTATGACGGATTTACCAGGCGCACGCCAGGAGCGGTTCACAGCCGAGGAGACGGACGTCCTTGTACGAGGGAATCCCAAGCTTGCCAGCATAAATCGGGCACGCCGTGTAACGGGAGGTGGATCTGCCTCAGGACCTGACGCCAGCAGAGGACATTGCTGCGTCCACCCTCACCGCTGAAAGGGTTTGGGGGCTTTGAAATCGGACCCAAGAAACGCAAGGTCCAACCCCAAAGTACACTAACAAATCAAGTTCATATACATTAAGGTTTCTTATGAAAACATTTAAATTATTATTTACATAAAATAAACGTAATACAGCCACACAACAAACTTGTGAAAATATTTTAATCGTTATTTGCATGAGAATTTTTTAACGCAGCCACACAATAAATAAAAACTATCACCACAATGCTCACCACTATGATTCCCCTTATCTCGTGTATTACTATTTTTTGTGTAACAATTTATGATTTGCAAAAATAACTGTTGCATCTGTGTAGATTAGATGCAAAGTGTATGCGCGTTGTGCACGCTCTACATTATGGTCAAGCATGCGCCCTTAAAATAGCATAATGAACCACGCGCAACGCGCCACTGACTTTAAACTTTTTTTTTCTGGTCAGTGGCGCAATTGTTTTATGAAACTGCAAAATAGCATCAGGGATGGTTTGCGCCGGAACACGCCTCTTTTTTTGCGCTGAACCGCCCAAGGAGCGCAAGTTCATTCCCTAGTTTGCCGACGTGCGTTTGTGGAGGGAAAAACCAGCTGTGCGCCGGTGCAAAATACGAATGATACATGCGTCACTGACAAAGTCAATTGCGCTGGGTGCAAGATAGGGACCTATGTCTTGAGGTTTTTATTACAGACAAAGATGTCTAACACCACCTACAAACTCATTAAACCCATTTAAATTTATTACTAGTTCAACCTACCCTTGGATAATAGGAAACAGATCAAACAGTTTTTCTAGTTAAATTTCGGACATTAAGATTAATTTGTGTGATAGCAATAACAAAATGATGTGCCAGTGGACGTACAGTAGAGAGACTCTGTCCAATGTGTCTCTGGCTCTCCATAATGTTGTGGATCTGGGTCTGGTACCATTCTCTCGCTCGTTCCAACACATCTAACCCAGCCAGCAAAGAGTCTTTCTCTTGCTCCATCTCCTTCATCTGCTTCAGCTGTCAGAAAAACAAACAAACACCATCACAACTATAAATCTTGAGATAAATCATGCAATCAATATCCAAATGTATTAGTGAACGGAGGCAAACATTTAAATGGCTTTCAGTGTCAAAACACAGACTGTATTGGCCTCACAAATGAAGTTGCTTGAATGTTATTTACCACTGACTTTCATTAGACGACATTATAGAGAGCAGCAGCACACATCACACCCTAATGCACACAGACAGCATTTTAGTACATACTGGATTTTGTTTCTAAATTGTGATCATATGTTCAGAAGCCTTAAACACAGAAATCATCCAGCAGTATAATAAATGTTTAGTAAAACACTGCATTATTGACTGTAACACATTCATTTGACCCATGACATACCAACAACACTCAAAATATTACATATTTGGTTATTGTTAAAAAGCATAATTTCATCAAGATAAGCAACTGTGGGCAGCTTCTCAGCAGTAAAGCCACTGGGTATTTGTGTAACTGCTGATCTGGTGGGACTAGCACACACAACAGTCTCTATAGTTATTCAGAATGGAACCAAAAACCACAGCAGTCCAGTGCACGTAAATGCTTGTAGATAAAAGAGGTGAAAAGAGAAAAGCCACAGTGGTTCAATCAGACAGAAGAGCTATGCTAACTTGGATCACTGCTTTGTACTGTCAAAATAACTGCTCATGGCTGCAAAACACATTAAACCCTGTGGTGGATGAACTACAACAGCTTTCATTTTTGCACATATTCACAAAAATATAGTACGAGTAGATGGTACTAATTTGGGTTGTTTATAGCACAGGCCGGTTGTATGCTTTATTCTGATTGGTTGAAAATGTTTCCACAGGTGTTAATTATTTTTCTGTAAAATGCACACCAGTTGCGATTAATTAGATTTTATCTTTCAAAAGGATTTAAAATGATTTACAGCAGTTTCAGCTTGCACCTCAAACACAAGCTAATGGGAAGCTATGCCTTTGTCAGCTGTTGCGTGTTTGTGTGACGGGCCAATGAAAGAGAAAATCCTCTTTGTATAGACATACAGGGACAGACAGATAGTATCACATCCAAAATATTACTGCCTCATCAGTGACATATTGGATAAAATCAAATAAGAAGAACATCAAAAAAAATCTTGTATATGTTGTAAATCTCAAACATATTCACAGACAGAAATAATGCAGACTTATCTTTTTCCAACTTTACGAGAGTTACAAAAACTACAAAACCACAGGTACTCACTGATGTCAGACTCAACCAGAAACCAACCATTACAAATATAATCTTCAAATGCAATCTATCAGAATGTGACAATCCATACAACATTTCGCCTGTCTGTCTGTCAGTCACTCACCCAAAGGTAGAAGTGCAGAGCTCTGCTGGAAAACAGGCTGCTGCTCAAGGGAATAAACACAGTTGTGTAGGCAGCCCACACGACTGGAGCCAGAGATTCGGCAGTATCCAGTCCTCGGTGCCCGACCTTGACCTGACTGACCATCATAACAGGAAAGGGGACAGAGGCACTCGAGCCCAACAGAGATACACAGACAAACAGTTCTGCCTGAGAAGCAGTGAAGGGGATCAATGTAAATGTGGGGCGGAGCATCAGGTAGAAAAAAAGAGATGAATCCTTACTAAATACAGACTCAGACCATGTTTACATTAGAGCATTTGCATTTTAAAAGTGCATTTTAAAAAGAAAAACCATCCTCATCTATGGTAAACATTACAAAAATATCTTCGTCCACACTATACTCGACCACAAACACATGAAACATGACCATTCATACACACTGGGTAAAATAACTTTTTACTCTAATAATAGCTTACCTAACCTTTAGTGCATGTATGCAGCCTATGGGTGTTCAATAGGGCTGAGATCGCCAAGAATTTCCCGATACGGTACATATCTCGATACAGGGCCACAATACAACACACATCATGATACAAGACCATTTTGTTTACTGTACATTAAATAAGCAGTGTTTAAACAGTTGTGATTTTGCCATTCTTTTATTAGCTTAAAATGATAAAATCTCAGAGCTACACTACTTAACTCAGGGCCGGCCCTGGGCATAAGCGGAATAGACAAATGCTAAGGGCTCCGCCCACCCCCTGGGGAACCCGTTAGTTTTGGTAAACCATTCTCTGCAAGAATGTGAAAAAATAGCTAATTGAAATTTAGATCCCCTTGTGATGTCAGAAGGGGATCTTATTATAACAATACTGCCCCTTAATCTGAACTTTCCAACCAAGACACTGCCATTTAGTGCAGAGATCAGCTCATTTGCATTTTAAAGGACACACCCAAAACGGCACATTTTTGCTCCCACCTTCAAAGTGTCAATTTTAGCATCTTATAATTAATTAACTATATGATATTTTGGGCTAAAACTTCACATACGTACTCTGGGGACACTGAAGACTTATTTAACATCTTAAAAAAGTTTTGTGAAATGACCCCTTTAACTGCAATTGGGTAATTTGCACTCGAGATGCAAGGCTTAGCGATTGGTTAATTACGAAAAAAGGCTATAGTGTGAATTTGTGCAGAACTCGCTCTTAAAGCGAGAGTAGCCTCTATTTTTCTGACCAGAAAATTTCTATTTTTTATTTTACCTTTATTTTACCAGGAAGTCTCGTAACCATCACACATAAACACAACATAGTAAAAACAAACATACTTTCAATCATACAAAAATGTAAAATACGAGGACCTCTTTAAGAAAAACAACTACTTGTCTCCTTTACCACATTTTTTATGGTCTTAAATGTATTGATATACATGTTTCTAGATTAAAATCTTTTTATTCAAATTATTCCATGCCCATGGTGGATAGTATGAAAATGCTAACTAGCAGGATTGAGACAGAGGAGATTACAGAGGTAAGCTGGAAGTTTACTTAGCATGGCATAGCATTGATCCAATCTGTCACTGGAAAAACATTATGATCCAAACTGTAAGTTTTGTGACCCATTGAACCACTATTAAATGGTGAGGAGATCAAGTGTGGAGATGAGCAGGAACAGTTGTCTTGCATGGAAATCCAGATTGTTTGTTAAAAGAACAACAGTATCAAAACAACAAGAAAAGCAGAGCAAACATTGTGGTCAGTGGCCTTATAGGCTTTTTATTGTTGGCAAAATGTATCTTTGGTGTAAACTAATTGACGAACCCTGTGCTATGCCCTCAACGTTGAGTGACATTTTCTAATCTGTGACTTCAGTTAATATTTCATAATCTGAAGTTTATAGATATTTCAGTGTGTGTTATTTGTGCTTTGATAGATGATTTGTCTCAATATTCTGCATTAAAAGTCTTTTTCATTCTGGCTACTTTCAATCATTTCGCTACAAAAAAAAAACTGCCCAAAGGGATAGGTGTAATTTAGAAAGTTTGCGAGGCCTGAATACTCATATTTACTAAATTTAAAGTAGATTGGTATAGAAACTATATTTCCTTACCATCCCATAATCCACTCCGTTTGTGAGTGTGTGGCGTCTCTGCTTGTCTTGGTTCCTGCCATGTTGCTTTGACTTTAAGAATCCCGTTACAGTTTCACTCTGTGATCGAGGCAGACCAACGCTCTCAACTACCAAGACAAAAGAAAGAACATGAGACATTCATGACTACTGCACTTTAAATACCAAATAAAAAACAAAATCAGCTTCTTCAAATAAGAACAGAATAAATCCCACTTCATGGGGCTGGACAATAATTCAATATTAATATATTTCACGGTATATATATATATATATATATATACATACACACACACACACACACACACACACATATATACACATATACATACATATACATATATATATACACTCATCTACATATACACATATATATATATATATATATATATGAGATTAGTAAAAACATTGGCTTTGATGCATTTTTAGTTTAATGAACTAAATTAACCCTAACTTAAAAAATACTATACAAAGAAATTTTGGATGGAGAACTTAACAATCGAACTAACTTTTAGTGTGTGTGTGTGTGTGTGTGTGTGTGTGTGTGTGTGTGTGTGTGTGTGCGTGTGTGTGTGTGTGCGTGTGTGTGTTCAGTCCACCACAACAGATGTAAGTGCTGAATGTTGTTCTTTTTTGTTTTGTGCACCACTTGTATGTTCCCCTCTTTACTTCTGAGCTGCTTGTGTCTGTGGATTTATGTCTGGATGGACAGCTACAGGAAACTGTGTTTGTGTGTAGTTCAGTTAGTATGGCATTACATTAATAGAGCATTAATAATTCTCCACCAGTGAACACATACAGAGAAAATGCATAGATTGAAATGCGATGTAAGAAAGTCCCTGACAAATGCATAGAAATATGATAAAGTGAAACCGAACACATATGTAACACAAACATTAGGAAAGGCACACAGTGAAATAAAAGAATCACTCACTTGTTTTCTGGACACGAGGAGATTCATTGGCTCGGGTCCGACTGGAGTGATGCGCTTTTTTACCAATGCGATTCAACTCTGAGCGATATAAACACTCCAACCCTGCGCCTGAGAGCCCGTGATGTCGGTCCCGACACATCTGCCGGCTGTGCTGTGTGTTTACTCCATTACTCGGCCCAAGCGGCCGGACTTTACCCTCAGACGGGTTGTTTGGAGGTTTGGGTCGCTGCTGGTGGGTCGAGGCGGGCGCTGGGCTGTTATTCTCCGGATTGAGCATAGAGTTTCTGAGTCCCGCCACGAAACGATCAAAAGTCAGGCAACCGTGATGCGGTGCGACCCGCCGTAAACTCTCCAGAACACCGGCCGGTAAATCCCGCGTCTCCGCGCCTCGCCACCGACTCTCAATCTCAGACACATGAACGTAACCGCGTCTCCCATCATCAAGGATATCAAATAAAGTTCGTAAACTGTGAAGAAAAGCTTTCGGCAGACCGTCTGTGCTGAACTGCGTCTCCGGCTGCATGATCGGCGCTTTATAAACGGGAAAATCCTTTCGCACTTCAGTTTTTAAAGTATTTACCAATCCGTTTCTTTTGCCATTGGAATCTACTTCTTCTATTAAATCCATTTATTGTACAGTTTAGTAATTATAGTTTGCAAAACCGTCATGTTATGCTCGTCCTGCATGCAGTCTGTGTGACTGTGATTTGCCTGCAGTTCCGCCCTGCGAACGTTTGCTCGGTTTCACTGATCCACTCGCTCATTGGACAATATGAGAAACGCTTCACCATGATTGGCTGGAAGTACATCAACAAAAGTTTTGAGTTTGGTTTCTGGTAGTTTTAAATATAAAAGAGCCAGGCACTAAAACCAAACTTTATCAATATCAGTTTTTAGTACTGAAGCAAGAAAAATAAAATAACATGACAATAGTTATTCATAATAACTTGGGCCACATCCACTGATATCCACTTTGCTTTATAAAAGAGTGAATCTGTGTTCATTTACTCCTTTCTCTGTAAATATAAAGAGCTTAGAGAAAAAAACACTTTGACAAAATAGCTTCACAGCTCTTCAGAATCAGATCAAAGAAGATGTTACTGGGGGAAAACCACGAGCTGCTGCTAAATTCATTTACTATCAAAAATAATCTATTTTATATTGTATTCTATTCTATGTGCATTATTTTTCAGACAAACACATTTTCAGTTATTTTAGAAAATGTCTAAGATCTTTCAGTTGATATAATATCCACCTCCTTCAAGTTCAAAAAATGTGCATGCATCCTTCACAAAAGTTATTTATATTAAATAAAATATAAATATAATATATATAAAACCTTATAAATGAAAATAACTAGCTTCCAGTGGAAGATGGATGCTGGCGTATAACAAAGGACGTAACGTACAAAGCGTCATGATGTAGAACGAATGATGTAGAATGACAGTGCAGCCAGAGAGCAGATTTCTACGATTTGATTTAGCTATACTTAAGCTTTTTATTAGACTTAAAATGCATATCCTCTTGATGCTTAAACTTATTTAAAACTGTAAGGTTACGCATGCAGGCATCAAAGGAAGATGCACCAGTAGCATTTCACAGATTCTCAGTACATGATTCAGAGTGAATGCAGTAATGGCTGCTCGCTATTGGTTACAATATATATACACCAAATGAAAAACTCTTGTTATATAAATATTAGACCATTTTGACCATTGTGTGGTGCTGTGACCATTACGTTTAGTTTATATGGAAGGTATTTCAGCCAATTTTAAATTTATTAATTAAATGAGAAAATAAAAAATAAAATAAAATCGCAAAATATGTTCCAAATTTGAAAATTAAATTCTAAAATAAATTGTTTTACTTCATGTTCACTTTTATTTATTGGTTTTCATTTACATTTTCAACTTGTATGCAAATTCAATGTTAATCGGGGGTGGGATTTCCTTGCTAAAAAGGGGATTGGCTGAAGCAGTTTTTCTAACTTAGCGACTTTTTTGCCACATTTAGCAACTTTTAGACTCATTTAGACAAACATATAAACTGTTTGGATGAATCTTAGCTCCACATCTAGGCTACTGTGTCGCTTGTACTGGCCCACGAGTCCCGGGTCTTGCTGTCACATTAAAATGTTGGTCTGGCATCTACCCTCCATGCATGGAGCTGAGCAGTGAGCAACATTTAGACTGTTCAAGCTGACGCTTGGATGAGATTGGCATGCATTGTTTAGATTTCAAAGGAAAGACCAACACTAAAAAGTGACTTGGGAGCTGTTATTTATATGTGTATTTTGACACATTATATCTGGGTGACTTGTCAGTCAAACAAGCTGCAGACACACACAGCCACTAGTCACTAATAGTGTTTTCACTTATGTTGGTGCGCACCGTGGTGCGGCCTCGGAGTGCACCAAAATACATTGTATGATTTTTCAGTTAGTGCGGTCCGTGTTCACATATATTTGTTTTAGTGTACTCGAAATTCCGCACCGTACACCATGTGACAACGGTCAACGCTGTCATTGGTCTCTGACAGCTCTAACCATCTCATTACCACCCCCACGTTTCCACGACAACAAGCCTGACAGGGAGAGCACAGCTATCAATATGTGGAGATAAACGATGCATGTCTTTGCGAAGTTTCTTTGCTTTAACGTGAAATTGCGTAGCTGTTCTATTAAAGTTTTTCTCATGGAGCCGTTTGCTAAAAAGCCTGTAATGTCACTATTTGTGTGTGGAGGACAGCTATGCATTTATAAAATCATCAGCTCAAACATAAAGGAGACTGCGAAATCTCTGCAACGGACCAGGATTGGCTTGTTTGTTGTTAACCCACAATATAACACCCGGCTCACGTCACGACGGAAGCCCAAAGGCTCAAACATGTGGAGAACTTCCTGTATTTGGTTCGGCCCGAGGTCCAGCAGTGTTTACACCACAAGCGGGTCGCCCCAGAGTTCGGCAACAGCCGCTCTGAGACCACCTGTTTAGAGCGTCTAGGAGCGGCCGTTTAGTGCGCACCCGAGTGCGGCTGTTGTGTTCACACTGACCCAAACGAACCGTACTCGGAGCGATACGTCATTTGGGCCGACCTAAACAGTGTATATGTTAAAACACCCTTACTGTTTAAATTAACATTATCTGTAAACATTCTGTGTTGTCTGTACCACCCCATAAGTATCAGGACTTGCTTCGTCTGTGAAATGCGAGTCTCTCTTGGCGTTTACTCTGTAGACTGCACTGGACACAACATACAGTTCTGACCATAGCTGAAGCGTGGAAGACGAGCTACGCACATGGGCTGTGACAAGGGCGTAACTTTGGGTCAACCATTGGTGGGGTTAAACTCGCGGCATATTTATTTATTTATTGAATAATTTTCTTGTGTAAAAGGTAACATGCTAATTTGCCGTTCCTGTATTATAAATACATTGTGATACTTTTACTGATTTAGACTACTTAACGTAAATGCAGCTATTCACTTGACTATTTATGCCATAATGACACAAATTAAGTGTTTAAGCACTAGCCAGCAGTGGCAGTTTCCACATTTTTTGTGTGTTCAATATTTTATCAAAAAAGAAACAAGAACTTAAAGATTAATCAATTCCATCACTGTAGGCACCTACATGCAGCAAATTTATTATGAACAATTCAACTCTCAATACATTACACAATACAGGGTGGCACACTGGAGTGCAGCTTGCACCTTTATTCAGAACAGATTTCACATATTGGTGTTCATTACAAAAACTCACCACCCACTAACAAAATCTAAACAAAAGCATATAAATACAAAAGAAGGCCTATCTGTAAGTCACATTTAAGGTATGTTACAACATATTAGGCTGCAACTTAACACACACACACCATTCAGATAAAAGCACCACGTCTCAGTGTAAAAGAAATGCAAAATGATGATTTTTACATCATTGAAAGAAGGAAGTGCAACACTGAATTCCATATTTCTCCTGTCTCAGGGTAAACAGAGGGAATGATGCATGACCATTCAAAAACATGACTGAGTTTCTAAATATACAAAGCTTAATGCAAATGGGTGAAGTGTCCCTTTAAGAGGTCCAGTTTATCCTGATGTATGTGACACACTGCAACATGGTTCAGCCTCTGCTGTGTCATAGTTGTGAGTAAACTGGGGGCTGTTTACACTTGGTATTAAGATGTGTTTTCATCGATCGCATCACAAGTGGACGAGAGAGACACATTACATTTACACCTGGTATTTAAATCTGTCTCTTTTGTCCACTTTCGATCGCTTCTATCCTGAATACTGTGAGGGGGTGGTCTGTGAGACAGGTTGGCGAGTCTCTCTGCTGTCATTCAAACGCTAGCGGGAGTAATTATGAGTTTATATGGACGCAAACTAATATTATGTCGGAGTCTACTGCTTGTTTAGCAAGTAAACATACTGCACAGTGTTTTTTACGTGTATATGTTAGAGCTTTCTCTGAATTTTCAGCGCAATTGATGAAATAGAATCGCGCAACTTTCACACGCTTTCAAAATGAAACTACGGAGATCAGACGCTTTAGTTTTATCAATGAAAGGCTAAAAATAGCGCTTTTCACCGTAAGATGTATGTGATTTTGTTTCTTCAGTACAACACAAATGTTGATTTTTAACTCCAACCAGTTTCAGTCTGTCGGTTGTATGCATGTGGATGGTAACAAAATCTTAGACAGAAAAAAAACATGCACAGACAAATCCAAATTAAACCCTGCCGCTCATGACGACACATTGATATCATAAGAAACGAAACGATCGGTTTGTGCGAGAAACCGAACAGTATTTATTTCATTTTTACCTCTAATACAGTACTATGCCCGTTCAAATGAGCCCGTGCACGGCACCTTCTTCTTTTGAGTTTTACTGACGGGTTGCGCAGCAACTTCATAGGTGCATACCGCCACCTACTGTTGGTGGCCCAGTATAGCCCTCAAGCTGTGCACCCGATACAGTAGATGGCAGTATGCAACTATGAAGTTGCTTCGCAACCTGCCATTAAAACTCAAAAGAAGAAGGCGGCGCTGTATTAGAGGTATACATTATATAAAACAGTTCGGTTTATCGCACAAACCGATCGTTTCGTGTATTATGACATCAACGAGCAGCAGGGTTTAATTTGGATTTGTCTGTGCATGTTTTGTTTTTTAATGTCTGAGATTTTGTTACGGACAGACAAAAACGGTTGGAGTTAAAAATCTACATTTGTGTTAAAGAAAGTCACCTACATTATGGCCTCCATTAAAACCATCCTTGATTTAACATAAGCCAATCATTTCCAGAAGAGGTCCAGATCATACAGCCAGAGATAGGTTACCAGTTACGGTGAACACGAATCGGCCCAGTGCTTATAGCCATAACAAAAATGCATGTGCCAGAGCAAGCTGCGGGGCACAATCGCCCCGGTTAAGACACGCCGATGCCGAGTCTTAGCCGCAGGTGCCGCAGGGCATTATACATGCTAGCTGGGCAGTAACTCAATTTCTGTGTCTGTAAAGTTCCTCTTTTACACTCTCTTTGCCATTATTGCGATGAGGGAAAAAGTACAACCACGTGATAACTTATAACGGGAGGTAATAGGCTTGTTCGACTTCATGCGGCGCCGCAAGAACCGACAGCCGGATGACGTAAAAAAAACGCGAGAGCGAGACAAAATTAGACTCCGTATGATTTCTCTTATCGTTCTCGCGGTACTTTGACGTCATCCGGCTGTCGGTTCTTGCGGCGCTGCATAAAGTCGAACAAGCCTGTTGTCACCATATATGGTTCATTGGAGGCGTTTTGGAATGCAAATGACCATTAACGTACACGAGCATGGTGCTTAAGAACACATGGGATTTATCATCAAGGATTACTTACTGATGTGCGTACGAACCCCGTGCGCACGTTTGATAAATCCCGATTTTTTTGTACTTAGGCATATTCTAAATTTCATTCGTAGGTACAAATATAGAACATTTTCTACGCAATGTTGATAAATGAGGCCCCTGAAGTATTAACTGTCCGTATATTGCAGATTAAAAATTAGTTTTTGTTGTTGTTGAAAAATAATTGAATTTATTTTTTCCTCTTTATATATTTGAAATCAAATAGTCAAAACCTATTTTCTGACCCTAACACCTCTTCTTTTGCGCAACTTGCATATTGCATAGCTCTCTGTCTTAAATGCGCTCAATGAGGTGAGGCACACATACAAGGTCTGCCCCTCCCATTTTATGTATATAGCGCTTTCACAATTATTTAATTGTTTTACATTAATAAAAGTCATCCATGTTTGTCTAGAGTTTAAGGCTGTGTTAATATGAGAGCTGAGTGCCATGTTAAACCACATGCTATTGCTAATGTCAATAAAATAGACAATTTCCATACTAAAAGCTAATTAGTGCTGTTAAAAAGTGTTCATATATTAATGTTGTGTACATATGTCATCTTTAAAACAGCTGATTTTAGTCCTATGTAGTTCTTTTATTTGATGATTGGCAAGAGTTGTCCCGTCTATTCACATTGAAAATGAAAGCATGAGCATAATAAGGTTTTGTTAAAATGAGACGGTTCAGTGGCGCCGCCTGGTGGTCAATTTACGGAATTACAGCCTCAGCATTTCTATTTAAATGTTAAATTGGAAATAAATGTTTAATGTTTTCTAATCAGTCTTTTCCTTTAGATTTGTCAAGTGTTGTTTATTAATAATTCATTATTTTCCAAAAGGGAATAACAATTTATTGCCTTTTAGCTTCGTAATCCATTATAACAACCTGAAAGGCTGCTTAAAGCTGCATTTAATAAAAAAAATTCTTAGGGTTCTAAATGGTAGGAGTAGGTTAGTTCAGGGTCCAGAAGGATTCCAGTCTCTGTTTTGCAT
Source organism: Paramisgurnus dabryanus (assembly GCF_030506205.2). Taxonomy (NCBI): domain Eukaryota; kingdom Metazoa; phylum Chordata; class Actinopteri; order Cypriniformes; family Cobitidae; genus Paramisgurnus; species Paramisgurnus dabryanus. The sequence continues at coordinate 37,280,568 of NC_133341.1, read as the reverse complement.
TTGCCATCCCCCAACGGGCCAGTCCAGACTGCCCACCAAAAAAAGTATTAGTTTGAACCTTCATAAGAAAAATACCCAGGAGACAAATGTTCCAGTTGTCAAACAAAAATCGCTTTATTTGCTCGAGCCAACAAAGTGAGACAATCAACACCCCTCAAAGAGGTGCTCAAAGATCATCTGCCCTCTCAACATCTGACTCCATTTTTAAACAAATTGATTAAAAGTATGTCATTGACTATAGAAAATATCCTGGAATGCTTAACCATAGAAATTGAAATTGAAAGATCTAAAAACATAATTATTAGTTGTGTGTATAGAACACCAGGAACATGTATAGATACATTTATAAATAAAATAGTTGATATTCTTGAGAAAAAGAATGAGAACAAGACACAAATTATATGTGGAGACTTTAACATTGATTTGTTGAATCCAAAAGGACACAAGAGGACAACAGATTTTATTAATACAATGTATAGTACAGCTCTTTTTCCTGTGATTACAAAACCAAGTAGAATAACAACAGATACTGCTACATTGATAGATAATATATATACAAATGAAATTGAAGCGAAAATAGTAGGTGGATTATTTATAAATGATATGACAGATCATCTTCCAGTTTTTGCGATCTTTCAAAAATTATTTACAAAAATAAATGAAAATGGGACTAATAACTATATGATGATCAGACATAGGACGCCAGAATCCATTGCTGCCCTTGGGGAAGACTTACAGAAACAAAACTGGAGTGAGGTTTATGAGAATAAAGATCCTAATAGAGCCTATAATGCTTTTATGAACATACTAACTGGGCAATATGAAAAACATTGTTTGTCTAAGAGAATTGTAAAGAAGCGCAAAAATGATGATAAACCTTGGATTACTAAGGGAATAGAGAAGGCATGTAAAAAGAAAAATGCTTTATATAGGAAATTTATAATAACTAGAACCAAACAAGCTGAAGATAAATATAAGACATATAAAAATAAATTAATAAGCATTATAAGATTTAGTAAAAAAGATTATTATCAACAAATATTGGAAAGGTATAAGAGTAATACTCAAGCAACATGGAAAGTACTCAACAGTATAATTAAAAAGAAAACGGTAAAGGTGGATTACCCAAATTATTTTGTAAATGATGAGTCAATAATTATAAATGAAGTGAAGGATATTGTCAATCAATTTAATGAGTATTATGTAAATATTGGATATAAATTAGCAAAAGAGATTGTGGAACAGCAAACTGGAGACAGGGTAGATGAAGTAAATATTTCTAGTAATAAATGTTCAATATTTCTTAGGGGAACTGATGAAATGGAAATAATAGACATTGTCAATAACTATAAAAACAAAACATCTACTGATTGTAATGATATTGACATGTCATTATTAAAAAATATTATATTATACATAGTAAAACCATTTACATATATTTGCAATCAGTCATTTTTAACAGGCATATTTCCAAGTAACATGAAAATAGCCAAGGTAATCCCTATTTTTAAAAATGGTGATAGACATCTTTTTTCCAATTATAGACCCATTTCTCTGCTCTCCCAATTTTCAAAAATCTTAGAGAAATTATTTGTGTGCAGGCTTGATAATTTTATAGACAAACATAAAATATTGAGTGAACATCAGTATGGCTTTAGAGCAAATAGGTCGACCACAATGGCAGTGATGGAACTGGTAGAGGAGATTTCCACTTCTATGGATAACAATGAATATACTGTAGGGGTGTTCTTAGATTTAAAAAAAGCTTTCGACACTATTGATCACAGTTTATTAATGAGGAAATTGGAGAGATATGGTATAAGAGGAAAAGCCTTTTCTTGGTTAAGCAGTTACCTTGAGGATAGATATCAGTTTGTACAAATAAAGAATATTAAATCGGATCTAATGAAAGTTACATGTGGTGTTCCACAAGGTTCGGTGTTAGGTCCCAAATTGTTTGTATTGTATATAGATGATATTTGTAAAGTGTCTAAAAAATTAAAAATGGTATTGTTTGCTCATGACACAAATTTATACTGTTCGGGGAAAAATTTGGAGCATCTCCTGAAAACAGTTAAAATTGAATTGATGGCTTTAAAAAGTTGGTTTGATGATAATCGACTTTCATTGAATTTGATTAAAACAAAGTTCATAATATTCAGCAATCGACAAAGTAATATCAAAGCTAAAATTATGATTTGTAAGACGGAAATAGAAAGAGTATATGAATATAAATTTTTGGGTGTTACAATAGACCATAAATTAAGCTGGAAATCACATATAAACCATGTAAAAACAAAAATGTCTAAATCCATTGCGATATTAAATAGAATAAAACATATTTTAAATGAAAAAACATTATATACATTGTATTGTTCTCTCATAGTTCCATACATTACTTATTGTGTGGTGGTGTGGGGACATGCATATAAAACTAATACAAAACCAATATATATGTTACAAAAGAAAGCAATAAGGATTGTAAAACGGGCTGACTATTATGAACCAACAAATAAATTATTTATAAATTTACAAGCTTTAAAATTTGTTGATTTAGTTAACCTTTATATTGCACAGGTCATGTATAAAGTTTATAAGAATTTACTTCCAAATTGTGTACAGAGGATGTTCAAAATAAGAGAAAGTCATTATAATCTTAGAGGAATGTATATGTTTATAAAATTAAGGGCAAGAACCAATACAAAAAACAGATGTATATCTGTTAAAGGAGTTAAACTATGGTATGCCGCCCTTAGTCACATTGCGAAGGCTGAGGTTCTTTTTCACAGATGTTTTATGCATTCATCGACATAGACACCAATACAGACATCAACTTCAACACCAACACCGTAGAACTGAATAAAAAAGACGAAATACACAACATATCACCAGTTACACATTCAGTTACATGGAAAACAAACAAATCACATTAAACTCTTAAATAAACAGAAAATATATCCACATACCACTTTTGCCTGCTTGTGAGCTAAGAGAGGGGGTTATATCTTGCATTTTCTTGGTTGGATGGCATATGATATAGATAGAAACACTCTTAAGTTAGCAATTACATTGCTCCATCTCTTCATGTGGTTGACAAAACAGGAAGTGACAAACCAGGAAGTGACATATAAAGGCATGATGGGAGTAAAATAAAATAACCAACAATCTTTTAGAAAAAATAAATCTTGCTCAAATAAACAACAATTCAGTATAGAAACACAATAAACACTAGAAAATAATCAAAATATCAAAATACACAAAATTAAATTAACCAAAAGTAACTTGTGTAAATGAGTGCTAAGGTACACAAATGCCATCTAGTGGAAAATAAGCATTAAACACAGAAAACTTTGTGACAGCAAATACACTCCCACCATCACACAATGTGTGATTCTTAATCAAAGTTCTGAATGTTCAAGTAAATCAGCAGGAACTTACACACACCAAGGGGAAGAATCGTATACACATTAGCATACATGTATTCTTATCAAACTTAACCCTTTAATCAGCTTCAAGAAGTAACACTGTTTTGTGTATAGGTTTTTCTAGGTAGACTGGCTTACTTGTGTGTGCACCCTTACTATCTAGTGTTGAATCGCTAACAAGAAGTTTAAGTCTTCTCACCCTACCATCAGTTCCTGGGAAGACTTCTACTACTTTTGCTAGCTTCCATTGATTTCGTGGGGCCAAGTCATCTTGAAGTAGAACAATGTCATTTATCTTGGCGTTTCTCCTGCTCTTATTCCACTTACATCTTTGCTGCAAACTTAATAGATATTCCTTTCTCCACCTGGACCAAAACTCATTAGCCAAAAATTGAACTCTTTTCCATCTCTTCTGAAGATAGAGATCTTCCCTTACAAACTCTCCAGGAGGTGGTGCAATGATGGTAGGCTTCATTGTAAGTATATGGTTTGGCGTCAATGGTTCTGGTCCCACAGGATCATTGATATGTTCTAAGGTCAATGGTCGACTATTTACAATTGCCATTACTTCATACATGAATGTTCTTAAGGAAGAACTCTCCAGTCTCGCTGCAGACTGGTCTAGAATGGACGTCAGTACACTCCTTACAGTACGGATCTGTCTCTCCCAGACACCACCCATGTGACTGGAAGCGGGTGGGTTCATGACAAAGGTACAGCCTAACTCCTTCACACGTTCTTGGTCCATTTGCTTCATCAACTCTAGGAACTCTCTCTTTGCACCAATAAAGTTGGTACCTTGATCACTATGCAGCTGACTTACATTGCCACGTATAGAAATAAAGCAACGCAGTGCATTAAGAAAGGCATCAGTGCTAAGATCATCCAGCACCTCAAGATGAACAGCACGAGAACACATGCAGGTGAACAAGAGTCCGTATCTCTTCAACTCTCTCCTTCCCTCTTTAACATAAAATGGTCCGAAGCAGTCCATGCCACTGTAAGTAAACGGAGGTGTAGCTTCCATCCTTTCCGGTGGCAGGTCAGCCATCTTTTGCTCCTGATTGCATTTCCTTAGCTTCCTACACTTAATGCATTTGTAGATGAAAGATGATACTTCACTACTGCATCCCAGGATCCAAACACCATTGGACCGGATTTCATTGATGGTCATGCCACGACCTTGATGTTGTACCTTCTCATGGAAGTGTTTGATGAGTAAATGAGATACATGATGCTTTTTAGGAAGAATGGCTGGATGCTTGATATGAGGGTAAAGTTCTGCCTTTGTCAATCTGCCTCCAACCCGTAAGATATCATGATCATCGATAAATGGACTTAACTTGTAAAGCTTGTTATTTGAATTAACTTCTTTCCCTTGTCTTAGTGACTTGATTTCGTCACTGAACACCTCTTCTTGGACCATATGAATTATGAATTGTTCAGCATTCATTCTTTCTTCAAGTGTTGTGGATTTGTTTGATCTTTCTTCCAAACCTTTTACACCCCTTACATAAAGTTTGAGTCTTGCTATAGCTTTCACTGCTCTCTTCCAATCTGAAAACCCTCGTAGGCGATCTGAAAGAGACCATTCTTCATTTGCCTTTACCATAAGAACCTGTGCCCTTTTGATCTCTGGGTCTCCATCATCAATTTCTCCCACCATAATGTCTCCCTTAGGCAGTTCTTTTTGCCATAGAAAACTTGGACCAGTAAACCAATTCGAGCCCATGAGTTCCTTTACGGTGAGTCCACGAGAGGCATGATCCGCTGGGTTTTGATCTGAAGCAACATATCCCCATTGGCTAGGCTTAGTGCTTGTCCTGATCTGCTGAATTCGATTGGAGACAAATACATGGAACCGTCGTGCATCATTGTTAACATAACCAAGGACAACCTTGGAGTCGGTCCAGTAGTATTCACCAATGACATCCAATTCTAGTTCTCTTTTGAGCAGATCACCAATCCTTGTGGCGACCACTGCAGCTGAGAGCTCCAACCTGGGGATTGTCGTTACCTTTGTTGGGGCAACCCTAGCTTTACCCATAACAAGAGTGCAGTAGACTTCTCCAGACTTGTTTACAGATCTAAGATATGAACCTACTCCATAGCCTGACACACTGGCGTCTGAAAAATGATGTAGCTCATATTGCTGGACATCCTTGAATGATGATGGCACATAACAACGTGCAATCTTTACCAAAGACAGGTTATGAAGGTCTCGCAGCCAAGCTTCCCAATGCGGCTTGAGGTCATCAGGAAGTGGTTCGTCCCAGCCCGTCTTGTCTTGACACATCCTTTTTAAGATTCTTTTCCCAACTAGAATGAAGGGAGCGATGAATCCAAGAGGATCAAAAATGGAAGCAACTGTAGACAAGACTCCTCTTCTAGTAAAAGGTTTTTCCTTTACTTGCACTCTGAAATGAAACTTGTCTGAAGTTATGCACCACTGAATTCCGAGCACTCTTTCTACTTTAGGTTGTTCTCCTAGGGCCAAGTCAAAGTCAGTCGCACCTTCAGTACATTCCCCCTTTGGAATTGTGGCAGTCACTTTCTTGCTGTTGGTGATGAATTTATGCAAGCGGAGCTTACCAGTATTGCAGAGATCCCTAGCTTCCTTTACAAGCTGGATTGCCTCTGCTTCAGTGTCCACACTTGCTAAGCCATCGTCCACATAAAAATTACGCTGTATAAAATTTACTGTGGCTTGACTAAACTTGCCTTCACCTTGCGCAGCAAGATACTTGAGCCCAAAATTTGCACATCCAGGTGAGGAGGCAGCTCCAAACAAGTGGACTCTCATCCGAAAAACTGTTGGAGGGGTTTCCATGTTGCCTTCCTCCCACCATAAGAACCTGAGATAATCCCGATCCTTAGGAGCAACATAAAACTGGTGGAACATACGCTCAACATCGCACATAATGGCTAATTGCCCCTTTCGGAAACGACACAAGACCCCAACAAGAGTATTTGTGAGGTCAGGCCCAGTCAGTAGATGTTCATTCAGAGAAGTATTCTGAAATCTTGCAGAGCAATCAAAGACAATGCGAATCTTGCCTGGCTTCTGCGGGTTGTAAACCCCATGATGAGGTATATACCATACTGGCTGATTGTTTAACTGCATCTCTGGAACCTTTTCAGCATCGCCTCTTGCTATTATGTCTTTCATGAAAGCCAAGTAGTCCTTGTGGTATTGCTCTTCCCTCTTTAAACGCTTCTCTAAGGATTTGAGTCTATGCTCTGCACACGCTTTGTTGTTTGGCAATTCTGGTCTCTCGCCCTTAAATGGCAATGGCATCTGATAGTGTCCATCTTGCGTTTGCTTAATGCCTTTGTGTAACTTTGCCAAAAACCTTAAGTCTTCTTGTGATGTAGAGACTTCCTCATTCTTCCTTTCAATGAAGTCAGACTCAAAAACTTTCAGTACCTCTGCTGGAGTGATCATTTCCTTAACCTTGTTCCTGTGTATAAAACAGACTTCAGACTTGAGCTTGTGAGATCTTTCACCAGCTGGTAGAACTTGCTTTAAGATAATCCTGTGACTCACACCAACTTCATCTTCATAGTTCTGCCTGTCATAATGGTTGTATCCAATGATACTCCAACCCAACACAGATCTTTGTGCAAACGGCTGATCTTCGTTACCGCTGAGAACATCTCTGGGGAGTAAGGCTTGAGGACAGTTATAGCCTATTAGCAAACCTACTTCACAGTCAAGTGCAGGAGCCATTTCATCTGCCAGATGTTCTAGATGAGGCCAATTCTTGGCGGTTTCACATGTGGGTATATGAGATCTATTGACAGGTATGTAGTCTCTAGTGTAGGTTGTTGGAAGTTTAATTTTCACTTCAGATTGAATTCCTCTTACTTGTAGTCCATTCAATTTGTGACTAGACACAACCTTTGTTTTGGACGTTATTGTAGAAATCTTGAGTTTGACTGGTTCTTTCTTTATACCAAGTGTCTCAGCTGTATTCTTTAGAATGAAAGTAGTGTCACTCTGTGTATCGAGCAAGGCGTACACTAAAATCTCCTTCCTTGGTTCAGCTGTTGTTGAGACATATACTGGAATGATCGATGAAGTATGAGTGTTGTTCCTTTCTTGAACTACTCTATTTGAAATCACAGGCTTCGACTCTTGTACCTTCTGTGATCCAACTGTTCTGTCTGCAGATCCGTGATTGACCTTTGATTGATCTTGAATGATTCTAGATCCTTGTCCTAGGTATTTATTTACACGATCCTGATGTAGGCATGTTGGGTGACATTTCTCACATTTATCACACACACTCCTAGCAGGGCAGACCTTTGAGTTATGACCAGTCTTAAGACAGCCAAAGCACAACTTTTCCGCCTGTACAAACTTCAATCTTTCTTCAACTGGTCTTTCCATAATCTTGCGACACTTATGAAGAGTGTGGCCATATCTCTTACAAAAGACACATATAATACTAGTCTTTTCACTGGAACTAGTGGTGAATGTCTTGGCAGTTGAGTTGCGATTCCGTTGGAACTTATACTTATCTTGATCAGTGTACTTGGTTCTTTCTTGCTCTGCTGGCTTTATTGCTTGAAGTGAGGTGATAGGATTGCATGCAATTCTAGCTTCTTTGTTGAGAAATTCAACAAAGTACTTGAAATCAGGGAATCTTCCACATTCATCTTGAAACTTGGTTGCTGCTCTATTCCAACGAGAACTTAACCATTCTGGCAATTTGGCTGATATCCTTTGATTTTCAACACAGTCATTTAGAGCCTGTAAACCTTGAACATAAGGCATGGCGGATTCAACACTGCTCAGGAAATCTACAAATTCACGGAGGTCTTTGGTTTCTTTGGTAGCAATCTTGTGCCATGACTGTATTTTGTCACGATATGAGTTTCCGACTACAAACGGATTGCCAAACCTGTCATTGAGTATGTTCCAAGCAGCGGTGTAAGCGGTCTCTGTTCCAACCAGGAAGTGTCCTTCAATAGCTCTTTTGACTGGACCACTCACATACTTGCGTAGAAAGAAGAGCTTTTCTTGGGCTGGCAAGTTCTTGCGATCAATTAATGTTTGAAAGGACAGTTTCCAGTCATTATAAGTAAGAGGATCTCCAGAGAAAACAACTGGTTCTGGGATCGGAATCCTATTGGCTGTAATCGCTTCAGCAAGTGCCTTCACAAGATCATTAGAGGCTTCATTTGGATCAACAAATTTAGTTGACTGGGAGATATGAGCTGTTGTGATTGGAACCCTTTGAGGAGAACAAGAGGGTTGGTATAAAGGAGCAGTGACTTGAGCGAGCCTTTGCGGCTGAGGAAGAGAAATAGGAATGTTTGGATAAGAAGTACAATCTTCTTGTCTTTGAAGAGGAACAGAACACTGTTCAAGCTCATCACCTTTGATGTTTTCAACATAAACTTGCAGCCTTGCTTTTGCTGCATTATGCCTTTTTAGTTCCTCCAATCTTTCCACTTCCTTTTTCTTCTCCTCCAGCTTTATTTTTCTCATAGTACTTTCTGAGATACATTGAGCCCTTTTTCTAGCATTTTACGCTTCCATCTCCCTTTCTTGAGCTTCTCTTTCGGCTGTTAACCTTTCATCCTCTGCTTCAAGTTTCCTAATTTCCCCTTCATATTGATGTTGTGTCTTCATTATTTTAATCACCTCTTGTGTAGCCGCTACTTCAGCTGCTGCTTCTTGTCTTTTCTGCAAAGAATTATAGGAAGATTGACTGGACATCTTGGAAACAGACTTTGACTTACCGGAGGTTGCTGAGATGATAGTGGACACAGTAGTTTCAAAGACTGAATTTGAATCAGGCCAGGGTATGTCCTCATGATCTTCATTTAGAAACCGTTGCGCTTTTTTCATTAGCAATGCTAGTAATTGAGAGGCATGTGTCATTTTTCCTCCTTATTTCTGTGTCAGGGCTTGTGATGCTTCTTATCTTCTCATAGAGATGATCAACCTCTGACTGTGTGCTATTAATAATGCTCACAACTTCAAGAATCAATTCAGCATCATCATTTTTCTTGATGGCTCTCTTCAGACCATTGATGTGATATTTCCATCTTCTGTACTTCTGCTCAAAGCTTCTCTTCAATTCATTTAATTTAGCATCTTGGAGTGATTTACCCTTTTCAGTAAGTGTGCGTGCACGCTGACTTTTTCTAATATCTGTGACTTGTGTTTGTTGCACTTGTTCAGCAACTTCAATTTGGCCAGCTACATCAGCATGCTGTGGTGGGATAACCTGCTCTACATTGTCTAACTCTTGTGTAATGGGAGTTGCATAGCTAACTTCTCTAGTGGACAGCACTGTATTTTCACTTGTATCAGCCATGTCAAACTGTATTGCTTTACAATGTGGTACTCAAAGACAATAAAGTGTTAGTGTTAATGTAGGATATACTTATGTGACACAACCATACACATCATAATATGGAAATATCAAGTAGCAGAACAATGAATACAGCTTGTAAAATGTGAAATTCTGCACACTTAAAATTGTTTATCATGTACAAAACACTTGAATATAACAAGAAAATTCACTTTAGACACTTTAGATTTCTTCAATAATAAAACACAACTGCTTATCTGTTCAATCCTTTTTAGCTTAGTAAGCCAACCAACAATAGAAAGATATTTAACCTTTTCTTATAATGAAGATGATGGAATACCAATGCAATTGAAACTTTAGCACAGTTCACAAGACCTTATGCTGCTTCCAAGTCACTAACTTAAAAGTGCTTGCTTGTTCAGCCTTTACTTGATCACCGGCTTCTTCAATCAATCAATTGCAGTCTTTAAAAGGTGTACTTCCCTTGCCAATACGTAGTGCCTCTTGTAGCTTTAGCATCTGATGCTCTTGGCCTTCACCAATGCAGTGAAGTGTTCTACTATGCCGCCCTTAGTCACATTGCGAAGTCTGAGGTTCTTTTTCACAGATGTTTAATGCATTCATCGACATAGACACCAATACAGACATCAACTTCAACACCAACACCGTAGAACTGAATAAAAAAGACGAAATACACAACATATCACCAGTTACACATTCAGTTACATGGAAAACAAACAAATCACATTAAACTCTTAAATAAACAGAAAATATATCCACATACCACTTTTGCCTGCTTGTGAGCTAAGAGAGGGGGTTATATCTTGCATTTTCTTGGTTGGATGGCATATGATATAGATAGAAACACTCTTAAGTTAGCAATTACATTGCTCCATCTCTTCATGTGGTTGACAAAACAGGAAGTGACTAAACAGGAAGTGACATATAAAGGCAAGATGGGAGTAAAATAAAATAACCAACAATCTTTTAGAAAAAATAAATCTTGCTCAAATAAACAACAATTCAGTATAGAAACACAATAAACACTAGAAAATAATCAAAATATCAAAATACACAAAATTAAATTAACCAAAAGTAACTTGTGTAAATGAGTGCTAAGGTACACAAATGCCATCTAGTGGAAAATAAGCATTAAACACAGAAAACTTTGTGACAGCAAATACATATGGAATAATTGTGACAAGGAATTAAAATTGTGTACATCACTCACTACATTTAAGAAAATTTTTAAGAATAAGGTAATAAATAACTACAAAAAACTATATGAATAATTAAGTACGATATAATTTATATATATTTTTATATAGTACAGATCTGGACTGCAGAAGCTTCCTCAGCCTTACAGGACTGTTTTGATGACCCCAGATGGGAGCTCTTTGAACATACAGACATTGAGCACCATACCTCCACAGTCCTATCCTACATCAACTTCTGCACAGATATTGTTACAACAAAAAGCAAATTAAAGTGTTCCCCAACCAGAAGCCCTGGTTTAACAACAGGGTGAGGGAGCTGCTCAGAGCCCGGGACATAGCACTGAGATCAGGAGATAGGGAGGAGTACAGGAGGGCGAGGGCTAACCTAAACAGAGGCATCATATCTGCAAAACAGAAATATAAACAACGCATTGAGGATAACTTTAATGAAAACAACCCCCGTGCAATGTGGCAGGGTGTAAAGAACATTACCGGCTACAAACAGAGCAACACTAACCTCACTTCAACTGACCCCTCTCTCCCAGATCAGCTAAACACCTTTTTTGCACGCTTTGAAGATTCCAGCTCCACCAGAGAACCGGACCCATATACAAGCACCACCTTTCCAGAAAGCAATCAGCCACTCGCTCTTCAGATCTACCAGGTAAAGAGAGCAATAAACAACATCAACTGCAACAAAGCAACGGGGCCTGACGGCGTTCCAGGACAAGTGCTGAAGAATTGTGCTGAACAACTCGCTCCAGTATTCACACGCATTTTCAACCTGTCATTACAGCAAGCCACAGTCCCTATCTGTTTGAAAACCGACACCATAATCCCGATACCCAAAACCTCAGCCATTACAAGCTTGAATGACTACCGGCCTGTGGCTCTCACGCCGGTGATCATGAAATGTTTTGAGAGACTAATACTGCCTCACATTAAGGCTCGCATCCCTCCTGACTTCGATCAACAACAATTTGCATATAGGACCAACAGAACTACTGATGACGCCATCTCTATAGCACTGCACACAGCCCTCACACACCTGGAAACCCCCAACAGCTATGTCAGGATGCTATTCATTGACTATAGCTCTGCATTCAACTCCATCAAACCAGACAAACTCATCAAAAAACTGCAAACACTGGGTCTGGGAGACTGTCTCTGCCAGTGGATTAAAAATTTTCTCACCAACAGACCCCAGCAAGTCAGGATTAGTCAACACATCTCTTCCAGTATTACTCTCAACACTAGCGTCCCCCAGGGCTGTGTCCTCAGTCCAGCCCTCTACTCGCTTTTTACCCATGACTGCATCCCCTCCCATAATTCTAACACAATCATTAAATTTGCAGATGACACCACCATAGTGGGACTCATATCAAACAATGACAAAATAGCCTACAGGGAAGAGGTCCAGACACTGTCAGCCTGGTGCAAGAACAACGACCTCAACCTTAATACCAAGAAAACAAAAGAGATAATAATTGACTTCAGAAGAAACAAACTAATCCATAATGGACTGTGTATCAACGGGGAGGAGGTGGAGAGGGTGGCAAGCTTTATGTTCCTATGAGTGCACATAGCAGAGGATTTAACCTGGAGCCAGAACACCTCCCATACCATTTAAATAGCCCAGCAGAAAGTTTTTCCTGAGGACCTTGAAACCCAATGGGCTCCCTCAGGAACTTCTGATACGCTTCTACCGTTGCATAATTGAGAGCACCCTGACATACTGCTGCACTGTGTGGCACTCCAGCTGCACAGAAGCAGAAAGAAAGGGCCTGCAGCGGGTTGTTAAGACGGCTGAGAGGATCATCGGCTCCCCCTTACCAAACCTGGGTGAATTATACTCAAGCCGCCTTCTCACAAGGGCCACAAAAATCAGGCAGGACACCTCACACCCTGGACACTCCCTGTTCATCACACTTCCCTCAGGCAGACTAAGAACTCTAAGTACACGCACTAATAGGCCTCGGAACAGCTTTTTTTCCAGAGCTGTGGACATACTACAGAAATCATACACACATTCATTCACACACACAGCATTAAAACACAAACACCCCTACCTCGCTCGCTCTGTGCAATCTGACTCTGTGCAATATCGCTGTGTTTACTGTTTAATTTTTCAGAACATGAAATGAATGTGTACTCCATGTACTATACAATGTGCATGTGTGAGATTGGGTATATGTGTGTATATTTTACTCCATGCTGCTATTTGAAGAGTATTGCTCCAAACTGAAATTTCGTTGTATAATACAATGACAATAAAGATCTATCTATCTATCTATCTATCTATCTATCTATCTATCTATCTATCTATCTATCTATCTATCTATCTATCTATCTATCTATCTATCTATCTAACCCTAACCCTAACCCTAACCCTAACCCTAACCCTAACCCTATATAACCCTAACCCTAACTCTAACCTTACCCTAACTCGCCCTAACCCCGACCCCAACTCTAAGCTAACCCTAACTAGCGCTAACCCCAACCCTAACCCTTACTCTTGCCCAACCCTGACCCTAACTAGCGCTAATCTAACCCTAACTCTTAGGCTATAGGCTATAGGGCTATAGGCTTAAAACGAATATGTTGCCTCCAGATATGTTGCCTCTGAATGGGTTTTTTCTCCATATCTCCTTCAAAATTTATAGTAGAGTCTCGAAACTCGGTATATATACTAATTGGAGGACGCCCGATCGATTGGGCGTGGTTTCGACTCGATAGCGCCACCACCGGCCGAGATACGTTACTGCAAAGTTTTTTTTTTTTTTTTAAGAGTTGTGTACAAATTTCATGTCTATATATATTATTTAGGGTTAGGTTTTTCGGAAAGTTACAACATCTCCCCCCTATTCGGAGCTCGTCCAAAAAGGTTTGGAATAGGGAGAATGAGGTGGGTGCACGGGCCGACGCATGTTAGACTATACCATGTCGCCTGTGATCGTCTCCCGTCTGGGAGCAGTGCCTTTATCGGCTTCAGGCCACGTAAAAAATTTGTTTTTGTGTATTTCTGAGGAATACTGTTTTTGCTTCAGATCTACATTATTTGTTTTTGTCTTTTCTTTATAACTTAGACTGTAGTTTGTTGTAATGTTTGTATATTGCTTTGTTTGTAGATACTATGTCTATGGTGCTTGACTTTAGAATTAGCCAAGATACAGGAATATTTTAAAGAAGTCTAGGGTTCCTGACCTTAGGTTTAGGGTTAGGTTAGGGTTAGGGTTAGGGTTAGGGTTAGGGTTAGGGTTAGGTTAGGGTTAGGTAGGGTTAGGGTTAGGGTTAGGGTTAGGTTAGGCTATAGGCTTAAAACGAATATGTTGCCTCCAGATATGTTGCCTCTGAATGAGTTTTTTCTCCATATCTCTTTCAAAATTTATAGTAGAGTCTCGAAACTTGGTATATATACTAATTGGAGGACGCCCGATCGATTGGGCGTGGTTTCGACTCGATAGCGCCACCACCGGCCGAGATACGTTACTGCAAAGTTTTTTTTTTTTTTTTTTTTTACAGTTGTGTACAAATTTCATGTCTATATATACTATTTCGAGGGTGCCAAACATGATGGTGTTGTTTTTGAGTCGATCGGAATTTCCGTTTTTGAATGCACCCTCCTAGAAGTTGTGCACTCCAAATTTTTTTAGTTTTAAATACAAATTTGTCAGCTATATATACTATTTCGAGGGTGCTAAACATGATGGTGGTGTTTTTGAGTCGATGGAAATGGTTGTTTTTTCAGTATGTGTATGAAAATGTTGTCACCAGGGACCAAGTTTTCTAGGCGTTTCAGGTGACGCTGATTCTCCTGGTATGATTTCTGTGAGAAGTGTTTTTGCCTTTGGACTTTGTGAATTTTTTGAAATTTTTAGTATGGGTCTGAAAATTTTGTCACCAGGGACCTATTTTTCTAGGCGTTTCAGACGACGCTGATTCTCCTGGTATGGTTTCTGGGTGAATGATTTTTGAATTTGGACTTGGTGTTTTTTTGTGATTTTTTTTAATTATTTTATTTTGTTTTAGGTTGAATGTAGTATTTTTGAGTTTGGAAGGTAAGTATTTTTCATTTCAGATGATCTGGCGGGTAAGTATTTTTTGTGTTTCATGTTGTACATGTTTATTCCCCCACAAACGGTAGGGTTAGGGTTAGGTTAGGTTAGGGTTAGGGTTAGGTTAGGTTAGGTTAGGTTAGGGTTAGGTTAGGGTTAGGCTATAGGCTTAAAACGAATATGTTGCCTCCAGATATGTTGCCTCTGAATGAGTTTTTTCTCCATATCTCTTTCAAAATTTATAGTAGAGTCTCGAAACTTGGTATATATACTAATTGGAGGACGCCCGATCGATTGGGCGTGGTTTCGACTCGATAGCGCCACCACCGGCCGAGATACGTTACTGCAAAGTTTTTTTTTTTTTTTTTTTTTACAGTTGTGTACAAATTTCATGTCTATATATACTATTTCGAGGGTGCCAAACATGATGGTGTTGTTTTTGAGTCGATCGGAATTTCCGTTTTTGAATGCACCCTCCTAGAAGTTGTGCACTCCAAATTTTTTTAGTTTTAAATACAAATTTGTCAGCTATATATACTATTTCGAGGGTGCTAAACATGATGGTGGTGTTTTTGAGTCGATGGAAATGGTTGTTTTTTCAGTATGTGTATGAAAATGTTGTCACCAGGGACCAAGTTTTCTAGGCGTTTCAGGTGACGCTGATTCTCCTGGTATGATTTCTGTGAGAAGTGTTTTTGCCTTTGGACTTTGTGAATTTTTTGAAATTTTTAGTATGGGTCTGAAAATTTTGTCACCAGGGACCTATTTTTCTAGGCGTTTCAGACGACGCTGATTCTCCTGGTATGGTTTCTGGGTGAATGATTTTTGAATTTGGACTTGGTGTTTTTTTGTGATTTTTTTTAATTATTTTATTTTGTTTTAGGTTGAATGTAGTATTTTTGAGTTTGGAAGGTAAGTATTTTTCATTTCAGATGATCTGGCGGGTAAGTATTTTTTGTGTTTCATGTTGTACATGTTTATTCCCCCACAAACGGTAGGGTTAGGGTTAGGTTAGGTTAGGGTTAGGGTTAGGTTAGGTTAGGTTAGGTTAGGGTTAGGTTAGGGTTAGGCTATAGGCTTAAAACGAATATGTTGCCTCCAGATATGTTGCCTCTGAATGAGTTTTTTCTCCATATCTCTTTCAAAATTTATAGTAGAGTCTCGAAACTTGGTATATATACTAATTGGAGGACGCCCGATCGATTGGGCGTGGTTTCGACTCGATAGCGCCACCACCGGCCGAGATACGTTACTGCAAAGTTTTTTTTTTTTTTTTTTTTTACAGTTGTGTACAAATTTCATGTCTATATATACTATTTCGAGGGTGCCAAACATGATGGTGTTGTTTTTGAGTCGATCGGAATTTCCGT
Source organism: Paramisgurnus dabryanus (assembly GCF_030506205.2). Classification (NCBI taxonomy): domain Eukaryota; kingdom Metazoa; phylum Chordata; class Actinopteri; order Cypriniformes; family Cobitidae; genus Paramisgurnus; species Paramisgurnus dabryanus. The sequence goes on along the minus strand of NC_133341.1, from coordinate 37,264,172 downwards.
TTTTGAATGCACCCTCCTAGAAGTTGTGCACTCCAAATTTTTTTAGTTTTAAATACAAATTTGTCAGCTATATATACTATTTCGAGGGTGCTAAACATGATGGTGGTGTTTTTGAGTCGATGGAAATGGTTGTTTTTTCAGTATGTGTATGAAAATGTTGTCACCAGGGACCAAGTTTTCTAGGCGTTTCAGGTGACGCTGATTCTCCTGGTATGATTTCTGTGAGAAGTGTTTTTGCCTTTGGACTTTGTGAATTTTTTGAAATTTTTAGTATGGGTCTGAAAATTTTGTCACCAGGGACCTATTTTTCTAGGCGTTTCAGACGACGCTGATTCTCCTGGTATGGTTTCTGGGTGAATGATTTTTGAATTTGGACTTGGTGTTTTTTTGTGATTTTTTTTAATTATTTTATTTTGTTTTAGGTTGAATGTAGTATTTTTGAGTTTGGAAGGTAAGTATTTTTCATTTCAGATGATCTGGCGGGTAAGTATTTTTTGTGTTTCATGTTGTACATGTTTATTCCCCCACAAACGGTAGGGTTAGGGTTAGGTTAGGTTAGGGTTAGGGTTAGGTTAGGTTAGGTTAGGTTAGGGTTAGGTTAGGGTTAGGCTATAGGCTTAAAACGAATATGTTGCCTCCAGATATGTTGCCTCTGAATGAGTTTTTTCTCCATATCTCTTTCAAAATTTATAGTAGAGTCTCGAAACTTGGTATATATACTAATTGGAGGACGCCCGATCGATTGGGCGTGGTTTCGACTCGATAGCGCCACCACCGGCCGAGATACGTTACTGCAAAGTTTTTTTTTTTTTTTTTTTTTACAGTTGTGTACAAATTTCATGTCTATATATACTATTTCGAGGGTGCCAAACATGATGGTGTTGTTTTTGAGTCGATCGGAATTTCCGTTTTTGAATGCACCCTCCTAGAAGTTGTGCACTCCAAATTTTTTTAGTTTTAAATACAAATTTGTCAGCTATATATACTATTTCGAGGGTGCTAAACATGATGGTGGTGTTTTTGAGTCGATGGAAATGGTTGTTTTTTCAGTATGTGTATGAAAATGTTGTCACCAGGGACCAAGTTTTCTAGGCGTTTCAGGTGACGCTGATTCTCCTGGTATGATTTCTGTGAGAAGTGTTTTTGCCTTTGGACTTTGTGAATTTTTTGAAATTTTTAGTATGGGTCTGAAAATTTTGTCACCAGGGACCTATTTTTCTAGGCGTTTCAGACGACGCTGATTCTCCTGGTATGGTTTCTGGGTGAATGATTTTTGAATTTGGACTTGGTGTTTTTTTGTGATTTTTTTTAATTATTTTATTTTGTTTTAGGTTGAATGTAGTATTTTTGAGTTTGGAAGGTAAGTATTTTTCATTTCAGATGATCTGGCGGGTAAGTATTTTTTGTGTTTCATGTTGTACATGTTTATTCCCCCACAAACGGTAGGGTTAGGGTTAGGTTAGGTTAGGGTTAGGGTTAGGTTAGGTTAGGTTAGGTTAGGGTTAGGTTAGGGTTAGGCTATAGGCTTAAAACGAATATGTTGCCTCCAGATATGTTGCCTCTGAATGAGTTTTTTCTCCATATCTCTTTCAAAATTTATAGTAGAGTCTCGAAACTTGGTATATATACTAATTGGAGGACGCCCGATCGATTGGGCGTGGTTTCGACTCGATAGCGCCACCACCGGCCGAGATACGTTACTGCAAAGTTTTTTTTTTTTTTTTTTTTTACAGTTGTGTACAAATTTCATGTCTATATATACTATTTCGAGGGTGCCAAACATGATGGTGTTGTTTTTGAGTCGATCGGAATTTCCGTTTTTGAATGCACCCTCCTAGAAGTTGTGCACTCCAAATTTTTTTAGTTTTAAATACAAATTTGTCAGCTATATATACTATTTCGAGGGTGCTAAACATGATGGTGGTGTTTTTGAGTCGATGGAAATGGTTGTTTTTTCAGTATGTGTATGAAAATGTTGTCACCAGGGACCAAGTTTTCTAGGCGTTTCAGGTGACGCTGATTCTCCTGGTATGATTTCTGTGAGAAGTGTTTTTGCCTTTGGACTTTGTGAATTTTTTGAAATTTTTAGTATGGGTCTGAAAATTTTGTCACCAGGGACCTATTTTTCTAGGCGTTTCAGACGACGCTGATTCTCCTGGTATGGTTTCTGGGTGAATGATTTTTGAATTTGGACTTGGTGTTTTTTTGTGATTTTTTTTAATTATTTTATTTTGTTTTAGGTTGAATGTAGTATTTTTGAGTTTGGAAGGTAAGTATTTTTCATTTCAGATGATCTGGCGGGTAAGTATTTTTTGTGTTTCATGTTGTACATGTTTATTCCCCCACAAACGGTAGGGTTAGGGTTAGGTTAGGTTAGGGTTAGGGTTAGGTTAGGTTAGGTTAGGTTAGGGTTAGGTTAGGGTTAGGCTATAGGCTTAAAACGAATATGTTGCCTCCAGATATGTTGCCTCTGAATGAGTTTTTTCTCCATATCTCTTTCAAAATTTATAGTAGAGTCTCGAAACTTGGTATATATACTAATTGGAGGACGCCCGATCGATTGGGCGTGGTTTCGACTCGATAGCGCCACCACCGGCCGAGATACGTTACTGCAAAGTTTTTTTTTTTTTTTTTTTTTACAGTTGTGTACAAATTTCATGTCTATATATACTATTTCGAGGGTGCCAAACATGATGGTGTTGTTTTTGAGTCGATCGGAATTTCCGTTTTTGAATGCACCCTCCTAGAAGTTGTGCACTCCAAATTTTTTTAGTTTTAAATACAAATTTGTCAGCTATATATACTATTTCGAGGGTGCTAAACATGATGGTGGTGTTTTTGAGTCGATGGAAATGGTTGTTTTTTCAGTATGTGTATGAAAATGTTGTCACCAGGGACCAAGTTTTCTAGGCGTTTCAGGTGACGCTGATTCTCCTGGTATGATTTCTGTGAGAAGTGTTTTTGCCTTTGGACTTTGTGAATTTTTTGAAATTTTTAGTATGGGTCTGAAAATTTTGTCACCAGGGACCTATTTTTCTAGGCGTTTCAGACGACGCTGATTCTCCTGGTATGGTTTCTGGGTGAATGATTTTTGAATTTGGACTTGGTGTTTTTTTGTGATTTTTTTTAATTATTTTATTTTGTTTTAGGTTGAATGTAGTATTTTTGAGTTTGGAAGGTAAGTATTTTTCATTTCAGATGATCTGGCGGGTAAGTATTTTTTGTGTTTCATGTTGTACATGTTTATTCCCCCACAAACGGTAGGGTTAGGGTTAGGTTAGGTTAGGGTTAGGGTTAGGTTAGGTTAGGTTAGGTTAGGGTTAGGTTAGGGTTAGGCTATAGGCTTAAAACGAATATGTTGCCTCCAGATATGTTGCCTCTGAATGAGTTTTTTCTCCATATCTCTTTCAAAATTTATAGTAGAGTCTCGAAACTTGGTATATATACTAATTGGAGGACGCCCGATCGATTGGGCGTGGTTTCGACTCGATAGCGCCACCACCGGCCGAGATACGTTACTGCAAAGTTTTTTTTTTTTTTTTTTTTTACAGTTGTGTACAAATTTCATGTCTATATATACTATTTCGAGGGTGCCAAACATGATGGTGTTGTTTTTGAGTCGATCGGAATTTCCGTTTTTGAATGCACCCTCCTAGAAGTTGTGCACTCCAAATTTTTTTAGTTTTAAATACAAATTTGTCAGCTATATATACTATTTCGAGGGTGCTAAACATGATGGTGGTGTTTTTGAGTCGATGGAAATGGTTGTTTTTTCAGTATGTGTATGAAAATGTTGTCACCAGGGACCAAGTTTTCTAGGCGTTTCAGGTGACGCTGATTCTCCTGGTATGATTTCTGTGAGAAGTGTTTTTGCCTTTGGACTTTGTGAATTTTTTGAAATTTTTAGTATGGGTCTGAAAATTTTGTCACCAGGGACCTATTTTTCTAGGCGTTTCAGACGACGCTGATTCTCCTGGTATGGTTTCTGGGTGAATGATTTTTGAATTTGGACTTGGTGTTTTTTTGTGATTTTTTTTAATTATTTTATTTTGTTTTAGGTTGAATGTAGTATTTTTGAGTTTGGAAGGTAAGTATTTTTCATTTCAGATGATCTGGCGGGTAAGTATTTTTTGTGTTTCATGTTGTACATGTTTATTCCCCCACAAACGGTAGGGTTAGGGTTAGGTTAGGTTAGGGTTAGGGTTAGGTTAGGTTAGGTTAGGTTAGGGTTAGGTTAGGGTTAGGCTATAGGCTTAAAACGAATATGTTGCCTCCAGATATGTTGCCTCTGAATGAGTTTTTTCTCCATATCTCTTTCAAAATTTATAGTAGAGTCTCGAAACTTGGTATATATACTAATTGGAGGACGCCCGATCGATTGGGCGTGGTTTCGACTCGATAGCGCCACCACCGGCCGAGATACGTTACTGCAAAGTTTTTTTTTTTTTTTTTTTTTACAGTTGTGTACAAATTTCATGTCTATATATACTATTTCGAGGGTGCCAAACATGATGGTGTTGTTTTTGAGTCGATCGGAATTTCCGTTTTTGAATGCACCCTCCTAGAAGTTGTGCACTCCAAATTTTTTTAGTTTTAAATACAAATTTGTCAGCTATATATACTATTTCGAGGGTGCTAAACATGATGGTGGTGTTTTTGAGTCGATGGAAATGGTTGTTTTTTCAGTATGTGTATGAAAATGTTGTCACCAGGGACCAAGTTTTCTAGGCGTTTCAGGTGACGCTGATTCTCCTGGTATGATTTCTGTGAGAAGTGTTTTTGCCTTTGGACTTTGTGAATTTTTTGAAATTTTTAGTATGGGTCTGAAAATTTTGTCACCAGGGACCTATTTTTCTAGGCGTTTCAGACGACGCTGATTCTCCTGGTATGGTTTCTGGGTGAATGATTTTTGAATTTGGACTTGGTGTTTTTTTGTGATTTTTTTTAATTATTTTATTTTGTTTTAGGTTGAATGTAGTATTTTTGAGTTTGGAAGGTAAGTATTTTTCATTTCAGATGATCTGGCGGGTAAGTATTTTTTGTGTTTCATGTTGTACATGTTTATTCCCCCACAAACGGTAGGGTTAGGGTTAGGTTAGGTTAGGGTTAGGGTTAGGTTAGGTTAGGTTAGGTTAGGGTTAGGTTAGGGTTAGGCTATAGGCTTAAAACGAATATGTTGCCTCCAGATATGTTGCCTCTGAATGAGTTTTTTCTCCATATCTCTTTCAAAATTTATAGTAGAGTCTCGAAACTTGGTATATATACTAATTGGAGGACGCCCGATCGATTGGGCGTGGTTTCGACTCGATAGCGCCACCACCGGCCGAGATACGTTACTGCAAAGTTTTT